>NW_008824988.1:2702224-2754072 GCF_000699105.1 Pygoscelis adeliae | reverse complement strand
CCTTTTAACCTTTTCCCTTACCTATATATTGCCTGCATAGATTTTACTCAGTGCTTTGAAACACAAAACACATCCCATTCTCTAAGAGCACAGGTATGTCTTATTTGAATACAATTTGTTCCATTAGACTAAAATTTTCTGACTCACTGATCTTATTGCAGAGGTTTGGTTTTTTTTTTTTTCTTTTTTTCCCCTTGGGATAACCAGTGGAACTGCTAGTTTCTATCTGCAGCTCTCTAGGAAATAAAAAGTAGCATGCAAAAATTAAAAAAAAAAAACAAAACAACAAACCAAACAAAACCTTAAGACTTCTAATTTTATTTAGTTAAGCATCAGTAAACCTGCGTCAAGTGATTTTATCTATTCCTACAGTAAAGGAACTGGAAAGGCACGAAAACCACCAGTAAGACCCTATTTAGAAACAAAATCGGACAGCAGCCCACTATCCCTCAAGAATTTATTTTTCTTCTCTTCTTACCACCCCCTTTCCAAAGCCACTACCTGGGGTAGACACTTGTGTGAAGCTGCTGTAGAAGGAGCAAACTGGGAATGGGTTAGTGGAAAGCCACTGGAGAGTTCTGCTGTCAATAAACAAACTGAAAAAGGCTCTCTCTCTCTTTGCCCTCCCAGAGAAACCAAAGGATCATTTGTACAAATTGCTTTAAAGCTAGTCTGTTTTCCTCTTTTTCCTCACTCTGAGTATTGCTGAAGTGATGTATGGTTTCCTCCTGAACATTCACAAACCTCTGCTGAGGGATTTACAAGGGTGGATTCTGCCCATGCGTGTACAGGCTTGTCTACTTCCATCTGGGCTTCGGAGGATAATTGCTCACTTTCTACAAATGTTTTAATAAAAAGTGCAGTCAAAAGAATAGCTGAAGATAATTTGTTTATGGCCTTTATTTGATTTTGTAATAATTTTCAGGTTGGCATATTTTTTGCAGTTGAATTTGTTTCATTTATATCTTTCATTAAAAGATAAAACCTTCTCCCTCTTTTAACAAAACATCATTAGCTCACTGACACACCTATATATAACCAGTAAAGGAAAAAAGGATGAAATATGGTGATGTATGGGCAAGCCATGCGTTTGAGAACAGATTTTACTTCTGGTTGGTAAGTACACACAGGCTGGTTTTTCAGTGCCTTAATATCATATATTTTTAGAACCGACAAACATTGCAATATAATTCTTTTCACCACATTTTCTTTGATTTTTCACTGGCATATTTCATATAATTCTATGTTCTTCTCCCTTCTGCTAATTAGTTCCCAATTTTAAGCATTTTTTCTTATCTTTACCGTTAAAGGATTGTGCATCAATGTGGATTAGACCAAGCCTCGCATTATACCCATATAGCGCAATGACACTCCCAAGGCATTTTAAAAGTGGAGAAATATATCCTACATTTAATATGCAACAGCTATTCTGTACTGAGTTCTTATGTTGCTACTATAAATTCCCCATCCCTCTTTTTTTTTTTTAGAGAACACACGTCATTTTACTCCATGTCTTAAAATCTGAAGTTTCATTTCTTGTATATATACCATATATTCCAATTACTTTAGGGATTGCATGTTTGAGCTGAAATAGACTGGAACAGAACTGCTATAATGTGTGTTACAGCAGACATGAGACTTTGGCAGGTGGTGATACAATATGTTAGATTTAGTTGCAATTATGATGTGATTAGAAATATCAAACTGCAAAAAATCACTTTGTGTCTTTGCCAAAGGCAAAAATACAGTTAGCCTTTTCACACAGTGCAAACACATGCTATCTGCACTACAACAGTTGTGGATATATAGTTTTTTTTCTTCCGTGACACTGAAATTTCTCAATTATATCAGTTTTCCTAATTATTCAATTAAACAGATTTTCCACAAACTACACTTGCTGTTTAAAAAGAAAAAAAAAAAAAGTTACCTTCTCCTAAATTTACCTTTTACTCTCTTTTGTCTAGTCTTATCTAAATAAGTTTAGAAATTATACTAAAGAGGCAAATTAATTTTTAATGGAATACAAAAAAATAAGGGTGAAAGGCACCCTGTAAGCTTATATAGTCCAACCTCCTGTTCCATGGCAGAATTAATTATTTCTAAATCATTCCCAGTACGTTTGTCCAATTGGTTTAAACTATTGGTTAAATTTTTGGTTTGTTCCCATTCTTCACTGTCCTTACTGTTGTATTTGTTGTTTAGATAAACTGTTTAAATCTGCCTTATTGTAGTATTGTGCTGCCTACTGTTTATTCCTCATCATAACCACAATGGAGAGAAAACGTTGTGCTCCTTTCCTATTTGTAGATAATACTGAGATGTTGGAAGACTTCTGTCACCCTGTAGTTTTTTATTCTTTAAACTGAACAACAACTTCTTTCAGCTTTTCCTCATAGGTCATGTTTTCAAAATTTGCAATAAGTTTCGTTGCTCTCCTCTGTACAATTTCCAATGGCATTTCTTCAATGCGATATCCAAAAGTGGACAAAATACTCCAGCTGCTATTAATACTGTAGTACTAGGTAAAATAGAGATGCTATACTGAATGCATTACAAATGACATTACTTTATCCAACTCCTAAAATGTTTGTTTTAATAGCAGTCTGAAATTGTTGGTTCACAGTTCGTAATTCAGTTTGTAATTCACAGTAAACTAGATCCTTTTCTCAGGAACTAGTACTACTTAACAGCAAATCCCCAACCTGTCTTTCCACATTTGATGATTTCTACCAAGCACAGAACTTGCACATAATTTAAAAAAAAAAAACCAAAACAAAAAAAAAAAAACCACAACCAAACCAAAACAGAAATTTCAATTATTATTATTTCTCCATTTTAATAAGATACTTTGAATTACAAGTCCATCTTCCAAAAGAGTTGTAGCTACGCTTCACTTGCAACTGCTGGACAGTTCAGTGAACATACTATTTATTCTGTTCGTCCTTGTTGAAATACAGAATAGTACTAGAATCAGAGAGGATCAGTGAAAATCTTCAATGAATACATCCTTCCAGTGGGACAGCTAGCAATTGATTCCTACTCTCTTGGTACAGTTACCCCACCAGGTCTGCACACACCTTAGAGCACCTGTTTCCCTAACTTACTAGGAAACCCCTTAGACAAAAAGAGGGGTTAAGGAAGAAGCAGTATGATGACATCTTACTGTGTATGTTTAACTTCCTTATCAGCGTTAACTCCCTCATTGGGATATAAAAATAAGTTTAATTTGGGACAGCATAGTGCATATCACTAGTTGGCAAATAAGTTGGAAAGCCATAACACATTTTACTAATTTTATACAGATTTGAAAGGGGTAGAAGCACATCCTGCTTAGCACCCAGATATTATCATCGTTATAAATTCCAGAATAGCATAAAGAAAATACACTAGTGAGAGAACATGGTGCAGAAAAGTACTCCAAGTTACAGCTAGGTCAACAGGTTGTATAGCACAATTTTTATGTACTATGGCTTAGAATATAACTTAAAAGAAATAGTCAAATAAGACTATTAGATCTCTTTTAAAAAAGTGGAAAGATCAAGTCTAGTTTTCCATGGCTGTTTCTTCACATAGAAATAACACAGCTGACACTAAGGTTATAAGTGAAAATAGAAGCAGTCAGCTGAAGTAAAGGGCATGAAATAACTCTGGAAAAAGAACAGATTATTTTTATCCTCTGTTTCGATATTGAAGACTCATTTGCTCCCCGCCCCAGTGCGTTCCTGTTGGATAATTGAGATTACTCATACTAAAGTAGAGATTCATGGCACAGTATGGATGGGGACACCCTGTGGGTTCTCTGAAAGCACAGTAGAAATATCAAAAAATCCTTCTCATCTTCCTCGGTCCATTTGCCTTTAAAACCTCACAAGAAGTATTGTGATCCTGTTACATATTCAAAGAATAACCTTAACTTTGTCAGAGGGGCTCTTTTGCCAATTTAAAAATTGAATTATCTTTTAAGAAGTTCACCTTCTGTAATTAGGAAATTGTATGGAAGAATAATTATGAACAGAATAAAATTCGCAAGCTCTCAAAGTTTATGAATGCAGAGATATACTTACAAGAAAAGTATAGATGAGAAAGCAGAATTTCACATCAGTAATTAGTTTTGAGTGAGTTTGAAATACATTACTTTTGTCTTTAGACACCATATTCTGTGTAACAGAGACAGCACTCTGTTTGTGTTATGATCCTAAGCTGCTTAAGGACAGTTCAAAAGCATAGTAAATTCGCTTTTTAAATGTGAAGTGAATTGTAAATTGAGAGCTTGCTTTCTTCAAGCCCTGCAAGGCAGGAAATACATTACAAATAGCTCTGCTTTTCAAGCACCCTTTGCTAAGGAAACCAACCGTCGAAGCAGCATGGCTGAGGATTTTGGAATAGCTACAAGTGCTTTGCTCTGCCGGAGAACTGCAAGTGCAACCACAACCTTGGCACCCACAGCCACTGCAGAGGAGCTCCCCATAAAGGTCTGAAAAGTTACTTCTTTCTTCCTCTGCAAACCAGCCTGCAAAACTTAACCTCTGCACTGCAAAAACCTGACCACGTACATGGAGAGAACTCTGACTGTCATGGGTTGTCTAATATCACTTCTCTTTTCATTCTGTTCCTGCATCCGTCTCTACCCATCTCATGTCTCTTTACTACTCTGTGTGTCAGCGCGGTGAGGCAGAGACATCTTTATTCTGTAATTGTATGTTCTGTAGCATCAAGGAATCTCAGGCTTGATTATGGCTCCAAGATGCTGCTGTAGAAGAAATAATTATGTAGTAGAAAAGGGGAATGGTATGATCTTAGAGCTTTATCTCTGCCTAGGGCCACAGACCCAAATTGGAAAAAGCTATCCATTATGTCTCCTGAGTTATCAATTGCCAAGTCTTCTGCAGAAGTTTGGTAATCATAACAATTCTCATTTTATGCAGGGAAAGCTAAGGACAGAAATAAGACCAGAAAGGTATGTTGTGGAGGTTTCTTTGCATTGTTTAGTTTTTGTGGGCACAGGTTAAGCATTCACATACTTAACTACGTGTGAAGAAAATGGAATACCATAATATCTTTGATTACACTTCTGAGTGCAGCAGTCTAACCATTTCATTGCTATCTTAAGTTCTATTCTTGACATAGAAAAGATGTTGGTAACCAAGCCTCATTAGTTATTTCCTGAAATCTGAGAAAAGTGCTTTGAGGTGCTTCCCTGGCAAGGCATTGCTGTTAGCTAAATTAAAAGCCTTTCTGATAAAGATAAGTAAGTCCTACTACTATGTATTTCCTACAGTAAACTCTATTCATTCTGAGTGAGACTACAGCTGGCATGTTGTAAACTCATAATGCAGAATCAAAAAATGCAAGTGTGGCTTTAGACCTCTCTTGCAAAATTGTGTCCTGAACTGCCTCAGAGATGAGGCTGTTGGAATGGGTAACATCACTTTTCTGCAGTCATTTCAATCCTCACAGAGCTTTAAGGCCCCATGGGCTTTGTAACAATCCTGAAGAGATGGCAGGGAGGCAAAAATCTCTCTAAAAGTTGCATGTAAAATTTTACCTGTAGAGAACTCATTCATAATATTTGGTGGCTTGTTAACATGGGAAGAGAATGCTCAAAATTTGGAGTAAATCCTTCAAGTTTAAAAAACAGTTATTGTCATTTTAAAATACAGTATAGATGAGTCTACAGAAGAATCTTCCAATTCACATTAAGTCCAGTATACTTTTTACACAACACTACTAATACAGAGCAAAAGTACTACTCAGTACTTCAGGTCATTTACATTCAGTAGATGCAAAAGCAAGTAATCCACCTTATAATATGACATATAACCTCAGCTGATAACCTAATGAAAACACAAAGTAATGAAAGGCTAAGTTGAAAGAAAAAAATTCACGAATGGGCAAATAAGACTTTCAGGAAATGACAGAAGCCATACAGGACAGATGCATTTCAAGAACTGTCTTCAGAGAATTAACAACAAAATTCAAAAATATACCTACAGTTTTCCAGGAGATTTGGACAAGTAATATTTCCCAGTTGCCAAACTGTGATATTGGTGTAGCTCAAACCAAAGTGGACAAGGTTTCCCACACACACACACTTTTTCAGAATAAAAGAAAAATATGTAAATAAAAGAATAGGGATGAACCTAGAAGAGATAAGTGAGACAAAAGTATAAAGAAACCCTGTATTTTTGTATTTAACAAAGAAAAATAAAGAAAAAAGATGTTTCAGAGTAGCATGGGATACATAACGTGGTACTATATAACTTTTACACCTATGCTTTTGCTGCGCATCCCTATTACAGTGGTGAAATCATTGAAGAATGTTAGATGGACCACAATTTTTGTATAAATTTCGCCCTGTATGAGTCCAGTCCTTTTGTAACATTTTCTTATATTGTCATCTTTATGTAACTATGATTAGGTTATGTTTAAATATAATAAATTGTTATCCAAAGGTTTATGCAAGGACTGGAATAGAGAAGCTCATGTTCCTCATTTTTTGACTCAAAGTTGAAATTTCTGCAATACTGAACTTATGAAGTTTATTTATTTATTTATTATTAAAAATTCCAGAGTCTGAGCCATACTAAAATTGAAATAGCTGATTCCCATATTTGGCACAAAACCTGGAACTCCAGCCAAACGTAAGGAAGAGCTTTTCTGAAATGGAGCTTGATTTCAATCATATGTGAGTGAATGATGCTGTAAGGTGCTTTTTTCAAGTCTGTCCCCAGGTCATAAGAAAAGCATTTGGAGTTTTATGGAGATATCTCATCATTATCTCTTTCAAAGCCTCATCAACTCTGGAGGACAAATCTGTCTTGGCCAAACTGGTACTAGAAGGAAGATGTTCATTTAGTCTAACTTAATCTTTTTCTTCTCAACATAGGGCAGAAGGGCTTTTGTTTCCATAGTTACTGGGATATTTCCTTTGAACTTCTTCCAGAATATTTATCTCTTCCACATGCACTGACACACAATCCTATGAAGTATGTATGTATTTGTGAAACACTCTGTGCTTCATTACCAGTTCTTTGCTGGATGTAAGAGAGGAAATTTAGTCCATTGTTAAAGCTAAATTTCTGACTTGCTGATTTAGGTGTTTTAATATTTAGTAATGTATTGCTATAAATTGGCTTCAGAATATTACAAGTGAAAGATTAAATGAATAACATTTATTCCAAAAGTTTTTTTGAAGTTATTATTATGCAAAGCCGATTCCTTGTTACTAGGTATTTTGGGTCAATACAGTTGCAAGCTTTCTAAATTAAAGAAAGCATTGTTTTGAAGTTAAAATATGTACTTTTTTTAAAAATTCAGTATCAATATCTGTATACTGGCAATAAGAAACTCAGGAAAGATAGGTTTTTGGTTTGGTTTGTTTTTTTTTTTTTTAAGACAGAAAAATCTGAACTTTAGTTGAATTTATACAGTTTTTCTACCCTTGAAAACATTTATATCACTTTAAAAAAATTATTTCCATTTCAGTCTTCAGGATGGAACCATTTTTAGCATTCCTCCAAAACCATTCCCTTTCACTTCAAAGAACAAGTTTTCATCAAATGAAAAATATCTATTCTATCTATCTAGATACTCTATCCATTCTAAACTGATATCAAATGTCCATGAAAAACAAAGGAAAAACAAACTTCAAGCTATTTCTTTTCTTAAAAGATTACTTTAAAAAGCTTTTACATAGAAATATATACAACCAGTTCCATGGTCTACATCAGTGGTTCTCAAAGTGTGATTGTTTGAACATAGATGACTTCTAAGGCACTAAGAACTGAGCTGCCCTTGTACCACAAAAAAATGCTCAAACCCTCTCCTCTTACTCTGAGGTCCAGTGCTCCACATGCAGCTTGTCATGTGACTCCTTTCATTGCTGCATGCATAGCTCACTAAAAAGCCTGGAAATATGGTCTATATTGGGGCTTTCCAACACGGGATACCAGTTGTGGTATGAAAGCTATGTCAAAGTGGTGCTATTTGGGCTACCATCTTTTATCTAAAGGGAGAGAGGCAACAAGCAGACTCCTTTCTTAGCAGTGAGAGAGCTGACACTGCATCCAAATAAAAAAAGGACACAGGGCTGGAGTGTGCCTCCTTCCTTGCGTGGATGTGGTAGATGAAAGGACAGAATTTGCTTGTATTGATCCCATCGCAGTATTACACAAATATCTTTCTTCGAGAAACTGACAACTGAACAAACCGAAACCAAAACCCAAACTAGGCTCTCACTAAGGCCAACAAAAGTTCTTTCAAATGCTGTTATTTTTTGTGGAGAAACACACAAACATATGCACTAGCTTAACCTGACAAATGACTATACAGAGTCCATAAAATGCCACAGAATTACAGATCTCCCACAACATTAAGATACAAAACTCCCACTGCCTTAACTGTAAAAAGCAGCCTCATTTATTTATGTCCTTTTATGTCTATAGTCAGAAAAGTCATCATTCAAAAAAAAGTTGAATCCAAGACTCCGTATCACATGTTCTGCAACCCTTAAAGATTGTTAGCAATCAGTAAACTATTAGGAATGGCAGGTATTCTTCTACCGAAGTATTCAGCAAAAATAACCAGTAGTTAAGTTTTCTATTTGCAATTGTCTAAAGACAGTTGTCTAAATATTGGACCAACAACAGAACAGACTGATCTTCTACTCAGGGAATATGAATGCTCCCAAACACAAGTGTCATTGACAGCTCAAGAAAGATATACATGATACTAGGGCTCTTTCTGGTAGGAAAGTTGATTTAAAGGAAGCTTTTGGCATCTGTGAGAGAGTAATAAAGGGATCACAATAAAGACTTGTCTAAAATTATGCCTGAATTCACTCACTGCCTGGTATCCCTAATTATCTGACAACCATTGCTAAACATGGTTGGAGTGGAAGTTATAGGGACAGAGATCTAGATGATTAGGTCATTCCTGATTCTACTGACTCAAGAATAATAGCATCTAGCCTAATTCCCTTCTGATTCATCTGCTACAGCAGCTACATGAATTTGGCTGAAGTCCACCTAATTCATCTTGATATAAGAAAGAAATTTTTTACAGCGAGAACAATCAACCACTAGAACAAGCTCACTAGAACAAGCTCCCCAGGGATGCAGTAAAGTCTCTGTCACTGGAGGTTTTCAAGATGCAATTGGACAGGGTGTTAGGTAATCTCATTTAGAGTCCCTTTCCCTTGAAAGGGTGGACCAGATGATCTTTCAAGGTCTCTTCCAATCTGAGCTGTTCTATGATTAATTCTGTTAGTAAGTGATCTGGTAAAAGGTTTAATAGAAGTTTCTTTGCTGCATGTAATTTAACTTTAGTTAACTATGTATAACCATGAGATATGTGGAGAAGGCATGAAACAAGGAATAGATAAGACAAGTTGAATCTGGTGTGAGTACAATGACAGTGGGGTCTTCTCCAGATGCTTCATTGCCTTGAAGTGTCATTTCATTTACGTGTGCAATGTGTCTGAATTGGCCCCAGCAGACTTCAGAACAGGATCATAATTTGGCTGTAAAGACTAATTTTAGTCTAATTTTTAGTCTAATGGTCCATTAAACCATTAAAACAGACCCTAACATATCTCATTTATTAAAAGGAAGGCAATGTTTTGTGAAAAATAGCTCCTTATTCCCAAATGGAATAAGAGCTGCTCTCCGCAGTCACAGAGACATTTGGCAGTTACGATGTGGTGTTGACACAGCTGCAGGCCCTGGCAGCTGAGCCAGTTTCACATAGCTCCGCTCTTTTCTTCCTCCCTCTTCCCTCTCAAAATCTAGGGAAAAGTACTGGACAGTTTTTCACCTGGCCCAGTTGGTTTTGTGCATGAGTCATTACAAGACTCCATCACTGTCTTGTTTGATGTAGACACATTTGGCTATTGTACTTTCAGTAGGGTTATGAAGTCAGCTCAATGCCTGTGTTTGAATACAAAGTTGGTTGTCGGTACATGACTAGGTCAAGAGTTGAATGAGGACAGATCAACTAAGATAAAACACAGATGAATTAACTCACATGGGTGGGAGTGAACCACAAAAAATAAATTCATATTGTCTTTGTTTAGCCAGGTGTCTTACTGGATCCTTTGCTTTTCCTAAATGTGAAAGCCTTTGTGTCAAATATATCATACAACTCAAAAAGCACCATGAGAGAAGGGAAGGTGGAAAGGAAGAAGGCATTAATATTTCAACATTAAGACCCACTAGGATTGTGAAATGTTTCTGCTTTAAATCACCAAATAGTGATCCACTGCAACTGTTTTGCCTGGAAAAGCACTACATGAAAACTAGCTAACACAGCACAGATTTCTAAGACACTAGTCTCTACCTTCCTTTCTTTTTTTTTTGTGACTGATGAGTAATTGGTTTATATGACAAGCTCATGTGCTGTTACATAAAGAGACTCTGATACAGTCAGATTTGTCCCCAAAGCAAAGTTTAGAGTTTTCACCCACCACTCTTTTTAAAACTCCTCCAAACACTTAACATTCTTGTGGCAATTGCTTATCTTGGAAAAGTTTCTAGAAGCTCCTCCAGAAAACATTTTCACTGCGATTACAAGGGGAAAAGGGCAGAAGAAAGGAAGTTTTGTTCTTGCACCTTTTCAAGTTTTAAATTGGTCCTAAATAGGAGCTACTGTGAGAGATAAATTTTCTTCCTTTTAATTACAATGTTTCTCCTTATTTTGAGAACTGGTTGATGAATTATCCATCTGTGAACTACTGGGGCTTTCTATGGATTATTTTAGTGTATTTTTTTTCCATAGAAAGCAAGGTTCAGGGAATAAATAGGAATGTTTTTAGAACTACTCCCCGGGTGCAGCCATTAATAACTTTCTGCATCAAGAGTATACCGACTGCCAATTTTTTAAAAGAGATTATTTGCAATATTTTTCCTTCCATCACATTAGATTCAACTCATTTCTGCATCCTGTATTAGTAGAAAATTATCTTCCCCCCCTCCTATTCTTTGACAAATCTTAAGCCAATAAAATTCAATTTAGCAACACTGACTACAGGTCCTAAAGTTTAACTGATAGCACATCGAGTATTTTTAATACTAGGTTTAAATAATAATACTTTTATATATTTTAGACACTATTACATAAGCTTCTTAATTGTATAGTACTCCTTTATCTATGAAGCAGCTTTTGCCACAAACAGAATCAAGACTTCTCCATTAGCTTTTAAACTCTTATTATACCAAAAAATATTCCACATTTGCTACGTTACCAAAAGCAAATGGATGACACTTTCACAGTGCTCAGCAGCCCCAGCAATCCTGGAAATGTAATATTCCAGGGAGAAGAAATGCAAAAGTTCCTTCTGGGATCAAGTAAACGGGCCTCTCTGGTACGCCTAATGTTTTGTATGCAGTCAATGAGAGAGTTAAATGTCTTTGAAGACCTTTGAAAGAAAGTCCTGTATGACTAAATTAGGCGTGTCCTTCCTCCCTTGACAGGCACAGAATTCAACCCCTCCAGGCAGTTCACTGTAAATCACTCTAGGGCTCATCTATATCTGTGTGGCTCACTTTGAATGCAACTTAACCACGCCCTCATGTTCCCCCAAAAGGCAGCAACATCTTGGTTGGTCTAAGGTGAAAGTAAAACAGATGGAATTTCTTGCCTCAAACATTTACATTAGCTAGAGGAAAGACAAGTATTTCTAACTTCCAACAATGGCCTCTAATCTAGCCTTTGCAATCCCATCAGAATAAAAGGAATTAGATTAGCAGGAAGATGATCACCATCATCTTCTTAATGACCGACTGAAGCCCTAAAAAAGTCTATGTTTTCCAAGAAATTTAAACATTTGAACTACATCTATCTGCTTAAATTTGGATCAGAACAGGCTGTTCGTGTCTCTCTCTCTCTAAACAGGCATTAAAACACACCCCCGCCCCCCCAAGAAAAAACCCAACAACAACTAAAGTTGCATACCTGGGGAATTTTCATACCAAATAGTGCCTAATGACTTTATATATGAAGGATTAACTATATGGATTTCTGCCTGGGATATATGTTTTATGCTTACAATACTTCCTAGTGCCTAAGTGGGATTTTGGGAGACTGGATCACACAGTACTTGGCATTTGATTTAAATTGTATGTCCACATTCTACAGTTAATGGGAAATAATTGTACTTCACAAACCTCACAAAAGCGAAGAAATTTAAATAACCAGTTGGAGAGAATATGCATTCCATGACAATTTTTAGAGCTTTTGGAAGATAGAGAACATGCCAGATTTTTATTTAATAGATGGGCTTTAAAAAGCCCTAAATAAAAAAGTGATTTCTTGTAACTGGGTTTATTTTTGGAAGAACTGCTGTGTTTTGTCCCATGAGGATTGTAGCTCTGATGCTTCCTGAATAGATCTTGACCTTCTGAAATTCTCTTTGCTAAAGCAGTTATAATACAGATTACACACTCTAAAAATAGTAATTCAAAGGATACTTCTGAATTTTAATCTCTTTTTGATTCCTTCTCAAGGCAGTTAGCATGCAAGAGGCCTCTCCTCTCTTTGGAGTGCAGATGACGAGTGAAGCTACCCTAAGAAAGCTTATACCTGGATAGAATGATAATCCTGCATTTAGTTGCTGTATCTAATGAACTGGTTATAGCTATTTCTCATGCTTTAAAGTCAGAACTGAGGCTCAAATTAAGACTTCTGTAAACCTTCTCCTTCCTCCCCTCAAAATGTCTTGCCTCTTCTTTGGTAGGAGTCTGAATGCTTAGCATAAGGCATGGACCACCTTCAGAGACACTATTAACAAAATACTTTCTTGGAGCTAAAATGTGGTCCCTACACATTGCAAAAAAATGTTTGAAATTATAACTTTCATACATAATTTGCTAGATTTTTTTTTTTAATTGATGAACAAATCATTCAGAACAGTAGTTACTACTAAGGTTAACTAAAAGAAGGACAGACTCATTCTTCATTCAAAAGTCTTTGAGGAACAGACAATACTCAAGTAGATCTATATTTTTCTGTTTTATTTTCTCTGTATGTGCTGTTTGTACAATACAGAATCTACTCCTCTCTCTACAACTTCAGACAGGAGCTGAGATGATTAGATGGCCACAGTTTATCTGATGAGTTGATACCTCTCTTGTTGCCAAGAGCAGATGACATGGTGTTGCAAGACTTCGTTGGTACTTCTTCTCTGACTGTCTAAAAAGCATCCTGGCCACCTGCATGCTTTTGAAACTGGTATGAGTTTGGGTTTTGGGTTGTTTTTTTGTTTTGTTTTTTTTTAAACCCAAACTTTCTGGAATTCTGACATATCATTGCCTTCTAGTTGCCCTTTGGTAATTGTAAGACTGAGATGATAGATTCAAGACATTACAAGACAACTATCGCCTGAGGAACCATGTCTGGAGAAATACCTCTCACCATAGTGAGACAGACAATTCTGTGGACCAGAGACACCAGAGCCCTCACAGGTATTAATTCCTGGAGAGCATGTGACATTTTGTCTGGTGCCTTCTGAATCCTTCCTGGGGCAGGGTTTGGTACCTAAGTATGGAGTAATTAATCTGTCAAAGCTGTTGATGAAGCCACAGTGTCCTGGAACATGCAATGGTTCCTAGAAAGGGTGCTCCACTTTCATTACTTCTTACCAACTTGGGTCTGCCTCTTCCAATATCTGCAGCCAACATGTCAATGATCCAACCACTACCGAGCCACTCGCGTGATGTAATTAAAGGAGAAACTGCTTCTGCACCAACCAGAGACCATATTCATTCAGCTATCCTTAATGTTTGGCCTTTGTCAGGTGGGTTCCTTCTTCAGACAATGTGCAAATAGGCATAGCCCTACGCACTGCATGCAAACATTACAAGGATCTACCTCTCCTACAGATTGAATATAAAGTATCAAAGCCACAGATCTATTTCATAAGCAGGGAGTCAGTTCCTTACATGTTGACTGATGTTTTTTACTGGATATCATCAGGCAACTATTAAGACTTTTGAATTGGTTTATCTGTTTTACCTATATGCTAAATACGCAGCGTCATTCTAGTCTTTTATCAGAACCACATGGTCTGTTTATGACATATCTTCAAATGTTATTTTTGGATCTTTTCCAGTCTATGTGCCTTGATTTTACAATTACACTGGTGCTTTATATAGATCTCATTTAGTCCTTGATGGACTACAGACATCCTGCTTTCTGGCCTATTATCCAGCTTCTTATCAGTTTCACTCTGAACCATTATTTCAGTTGCACAACTACAGCAGTTAGGTCAACTCTTTCTCAAACCACAGTGTTTTAATCTACCCTTTATAAAATGACTTGTTCCAAGCACTTGAAGAAACATTTTCTAACTAAAGAAAATAAAATAAATTTTAAGATGACCACACAGAAAAAGGCAAATAGACCAAGGCGTAATATAACAATAGTATTATCTGTAGCATGTGAAATAGAAATATCCCTTGCATAAGTCCAATGCCTGCACAAATTGGCACACTTAAAAACAAAATCCCCAACCAAACTAAATGAAGTTCTCCGTTTTGCAAATTTCTGCAGTGGTGGAATTTACTTTCTACTTGTCACCAGGGTTTCAAGAGGGGTCTGACCAATAACCTTAGACTAGAAAACAATCTCTGGAAATGTGTTGGTTCAAGCAGAAGACAGGTCATAAGTTTTGTTTTCTGAAGAGACATATTTGCCCAGATTGAAGCAAATGTTCAGTTTGCAGGCATTGTGCTCTCTGTTCTGTTTAACAGGAGAAAGCAGATGTCAGCATGAATAGCTCTGGAATTACATTTCATGTTAAAGGCATAAACTAAGCTATGTCGTACTATTTTATTTTTTTGAAACATCCTATTGTTCCAAAATGCCAAGGTTTAGCACCAGTTATATAGGGAGCTGATCACAAGAATCGTCTTACAGATGTAACTTCAGGCCATTCACAATTGTTTGACGTTAATTGCTCACTGATAAATACAACGATTTCGGAAAGGAGCATTTGTAATGATGCTGCTCTCACCAAAGTGACCTCACCATCTTCAACAGCACACATTGCATCACCTTAATGACACGTATATTGCTGATGCAATTACAAAGGGTGCAATTCCCATTACATAAATAGGAAGCGAAGAATGAGAGTTAAAGATAGCCCCAGAATGACCACTCATTATAGAACGATAGCTACTTCCAAACTAGTTCATATCAGAATATTTTTCCTTGACAAACTTCTGATTGCGAGAGGCGTAGAGAAAACAGGGAGTCGAGGATGGCTGCCACCTTCAGCTACCGCTACAGCTTGATAAACATTCAAAAAGTGAATGTATGTATTTAAAGTACCTAAAGATTTTTTAAAATAATAATAATAATGAATTATGATAATAATAATTAAACCCACAAAGATTGCATGAAGTTCTTGAACAAGTCAGCAAAAATATTGCTTTGCAATTTAATCAGAGAATGCAGAGGAGGAACTGCAGCATTATTCTTTGATGGTGAAAAATGTTTTTAATGCCAATCTTCAAGAACGTAATCTGGTCTACCTATTCCCTCAGCTAAGCATCTGTAGAGAACTAACATTCAGTTTATGCTAGCTCCCAGAAAATTTAAACAAAGTACTTCACAGTAATGGTTGTTCATTTTGCAAGTCTGAACTAAGTTGCCAAGGAGTGAATCAGATAAAGAAAATGGTGGCTAAAGTTTTGCAACTTCTTTCACCAAAAATACTGAATCTGGATTTCAGTAGCAGAGAATTACAATCAGTTTCTGCCTCAGAGTTCCCAAGGCTAAGTAGACCAGAAACCCAATATTAATCCATTTTCTGACTGAACATTTTGTTTTCTTGTTGCTTGAAGAGGTTTGGAAACATCTCCCAGCATTTGCTGGAACTGTCACGAATGGCTGAAGGCTTAGGAGCATGGCTGCTCTTACAATGCTGTGGCTGATGAGCCCAGTGCCCCAGAGATCTACAGACAATGTAATGAATCTATGGACCTCCCCTGTGAAGAATAAACAGTATCGTCTTTACAAACTTCTTTCCTTAAAAATCCCTGTCTAGAAATTTCTGTACTTCTACCCTTTTTCCAGCACAAAACCAATTGCACATTCACTGACATGAATGAAATGAGTCAAATTAGGAGTATTGCTTTATCGTTTCTGAAAGTACAAATTTAAGCTATCAGCTCCCACAACATCAAATACGGACTGATCTTAGAGCACTACAGTAGATGGCTCATTGATCTATGTCACTGTTATAATTCTCAAAGATCAGATCCTACTTTCTACTATAATGAACCCAGCATTATTGAATTGTGCCAATGTGGTTTTAAACCATTGCATTTTGATGTGCTATTCTGTTCTTGCTGTTTTCATTAGCCACAACTATTCTGCCAGTCTATCAACTAAGTCTAGGTTAAATTAAAGTGCAAGAAGTGTACTACACAGTCCTTTTGTCCAGATCTCATAGTTTTATCTTGATGGCCCATCCCAAGAGGGAATTATGAAAACAATATAGTGCATTTTCTAACCAGGAGTTATTAATACCAAGTTAGAATGTATAAAGAAATGAAACCTCAGAACTTATTTTTCTCCTCTTCTTTAGGATTCTCATACTTTCTTTTCCCCATTGTGACTTAAAAATGTTGGTAAGTTGATAAAAATATAAGATTGAATATAATTGTGTAGCATCTGACTTAATAGAAGAACTGTTTCTCAACCTAATAAATGGGTAACAGCGAAAGCAGAACTGAATTTTTCCATCTCATTCTTTGATTTGAGGCTGAACCTAGAAGAGATGCACTTTCACACTCTGGGGAAAGAAATAGAAAAATTAATCTTCCATTGCTGTTATGCCTCCGTTAGCAGCAGGGTATGAGGTCACACTGCTGCCTCAATAAAGATTGCTCAGCCTCCTTTGCCAAATGCTGTGGTCCTGCAGAGTATGAACAGCTTGTCTATGAAAGAGGCTCTGGTGGCTCTATAAATGCCTAGCCTGTGCTGTTAATAAGGTACATCAGCTGCAAAAGGTCCTGCAGATGACTAAAGGCTATTGAACAGTAGTTTTCCAGCCTTGTAAAATTGCTCGCTCCCCCACCTTCTCCTTAGAGTTCACTCACAGACAGGCACAAATACAGATAGAACTGTAAGTTCCCAAGCTGCAAGATACAAAAACAGGGATTTAATGCCCACTTTCCTCCGCCGCCGTCATCCTGCAAGACAGAGGATATAACAGAAGGGGTGTGTGGGTGGTGTGGTGGTGGTTCCATAGGCACCTGCAAAGCAAATATTGCAGCTACTGACTCCCTAACAAGGCTAGAAAGCACCTGGATCCCACTGTTAACACCACCCTCAACATTATCTGTGTTTCTTCTGCACGGTGCACAGTATGTCCACACATCAAGCTGCATTTGTGAAGGGCCCACAGGGAAGATAAGGACAGCAGCTGCAATCATTTCAGATACGTTGTCCTGGTTTCAGCAGGGATAGAGTTAATTTTCTTCCTAGTCGCTGGTACAGTGCTGTGTTTTGGGTTTAGGGTGAGAACAATGTTGATAACACACCGATGTTTTAGTTGTTGCTAGGCAGTGCTTACACTAGTCAAGGACTTTTCAGCTTCCCATGCTCTGCCGACTGAGAAGGCTGGAGGTGCACAAGAATCTGGGAGGGGGCACAGCCGGGACAGCTGACCCAAACTGGCCAAAGGGACATTCCATACCATGTGACGTCATGCTCAGTATATAAAGTTGGGGGAAGAAGGAGGAAGGGGGGGTAACATTCGGAGTGATGGTGTTTGTCTTCCCAAGTAACCGTTATGCGTGATGGAGCCCTGCTTTCCTGGAGATGTCTGCACACCTCTTGTTTTGCTTTGCTTGTGTGCGCAGCTTTTGCTTTCCCTATTAAACTGTCTTTATCTCAACCCACGAATTTTCTCACTTTTACCCTTCCGATTCTCTCCCTCATCCCACTCTGGGGGAGCAAGCAAGCGGCTGTGTGGTGCTTAGTTGCCAGCTGAGGTTAAACCACAACATATGTGCAGCCCAAGTTCCTTCTCCCTTTAAAAGGTTTCCACTTACCAACCTCACTACAGCAGAAATTAGAAGGCTCTACAGCTAGTAAACATCATCAATATTGGCAATTTCCAACACCATCACTATAAAATATTCAGCTGCAGGGTCTTAACGTCATATATTGCAGATCATGTCAGAAAAGAAAGGGGAATAGATCAAAATACAAACTCAGCGGATCACTGTTCTCCCCACAGCCAAGAAAACAAGTATTCTGTGGCTTTTTGCAGCTCAACATAACACAAAAGCAACTACTCTGGCTGAGGGGGAAAAAGCCAATATCAAAGAAGGAAATAAAAGAACAGGGCACTTCTTAGCTTTCTACCAGCCTCCAACCCCATCAGTGCTTCATTTTAAAGCCCCTCCTGAGCTGCACTTTGTTCCTTTATTTTAGTGACTAACAAGCTCATGGAGATCTCCATTTTTAGTGATTAATACGAGTTTTTAGCACACATCTTATTCTTTGACAAGAGGCCCTACAGATCAGCTACGTATACGAAGGACCATCTCCTTTGGTTTGTTTTGAACCTGGCTCTGACTACTTAATGCCTACTGGTTGATTTTTGTTGTTGTTTTTTAGTTCCCCCCCTCCTGTGATGGAGAAATATAGCAGCAATTTTCTGCTCACACTCCCTGTGCTACTAATGTACTACTGTCAAGTCTCCTCTCAGTTGTCTTCTTTTCCTCAACCTCTTGATTGAGAACTTCAGCTCTCTAGATTTTTACTATACGTAACAGAAGATAACTCAGACACATATAATTCAAAGGCAAAAGGATGGTACCAAAAAAACCCCAAAACAAGCAACAAACCGTCCCCAAAGGCCCCACCGCATCCAGACTAAAGTGCATGATAGTTTTAGAAATAATGCATCTTTTTGTGCACTATTGGTCTAACTCTTAGGAAGAATATGATTTATTACACCTAATAGCTAGATTTACAATTGGACTTACAGTGGTCATATTTTACAATATTTAATTATTATTTTGTCTCAAAAATGGGGCACACTATGAGTCTTGACTCTCAGTACTGCACATTTCAGGAAAAAAAAAAACAAGAAAACCCACACCTTAATATATTTATTTACTCACAAAAAGCATTCGAGCTTTCAGCTTCCTTCTTTCTTGACATGATGATACAGTTTATTTACATAAACACCCAGGCTTCCCTAGCTTCGTCCTCTTCCTGCTCACCGAGCTGGAGGCCAGTCCAGGCTCCCCAGCCTCCAGCTCCAAGGCCTGGTGTCTTTCTTTTATTTGCCTATGTTCACAAGTCTCTAATCTTCACACACAAATACTTCACAGAGTTGCTTCTCAGTTTATTTGCACGCTCTGAAATCAATCTGATCTCAGCTCTTCTGCTCTTAAGTCCACAAGTGCCATTCTCCCCACTACTCCAGTAAAAACAGTGGAAATCTCCTCCAGTACCAAATTTCAAACCTCTTTTCCAGAGCTGTCAGTCTCTTGCCTAATCCTGCAATGAACACCTTTAGTGGTTGGTTTTTTTTTTTTTAAATCTGTAGGAACAAATCAAGGAAGTTTTATGCCTCAGAGTCTGATCTTTAAGACAGACGTTACATTCATAGATCATTTCAAAGGATATAATTATATAAGCACAATTTAATCATTATGAGTCATTGTGGATATGGAAAGAGTAAATCACATTAAAGAAATCTGGTTACTTTTAAAAAATGAAAAATGTTATTAGCCTAGATAAACCAAGAGGCTTGACATAGCTGGATTTTTAAAAAGGTTCAGAGGAAATTCAAAATGATGGATCATTGTTATCATTAAGAAACTTTTGTTGTGGGTGGAGTAAATCTTTATTAAAAATGGGCTTTAAACTTTTCTCCAATATCAAGCAATTGTGACCCAGCATTCATATCTGAAGGTCAGTATCCTGAAGTCTGACTCTTCCCTGTCCTTGATCTTTAGGTTGGGTTTTTTGGGGCACCTGCTTTCCCTGTAGAACTGTAGTAACTTCAATAGACTCCAGATCTGATGCAGTTGCCTGCCTTCAGGGATCAGCAGTACCAAGATACCAATCAGTACCCAGAAAAACAGGGGATTGGAGGGAAAATGGAAAGGCAGCTGCTGAAGCGTAGTCCCACAGTGCTGTAGATTAACACCAGCAGATTTTCATATTTTATTCAATGGTCTAGATAAAGCTGTAATAAGTCAGATCATTAAATTTGCAGATGATACTAAAATAAGGGGAGTATTTAAGACTCAGAGGAATGTAAGAATAATCCTAACATTAACAAAATGGGCTCAGAGGTGAGATAGGAAATTAAATGAGTATTCATTTAATGTAATGAAAAGTGACACACTTCAGTAAAAATAATGCCCAGGACACATACTGAGACACTTACAACTTAAATTATACTAAGCTAATTAATATGCAGAGAGAGAGAGAGAGATACAAGTTATACTTGCATTGCCATTCACATTTTAAATTATAATAAGAAGACATGGCCCCTATCCTAAAGAGGTAACAGATTAGCACAGACAAAATAACATACCATCACTTAACACAGTAAGAGTAGGTGTTTGCTAGCACTCCAGAGAGAGGTACAGCCCTCTGGACCAGTCAGTCATTAACAAGACTCGAAAGAATGATTGTGGCCACCACCACCGTCTGTGACTTTCTACTATTTTCTTCTCTACAAATTTATGCCTGATTAGAGGCTACTTCAAAATTACACAGAAAATTTTTGAGAACATAAGTCCTCAAATATGAAAAAAGCAATGTTACATTATCAACTCTCTGAATAACACTCAACAAAATTAAATGCCCATTTCTAAAAGGAAGCAACCCCCCCCCCAGTAAACAAACAAAAAACCTCCAACCTCTAAAAGCAGGCCTCCAACTCTATCTCAAGGTTGCATAAGGAAAAAGGTCTGAGAATAAAGCAAGGAGCAAGCCAATAAGATGCAGAGGAAAGAGGAATAAAATGAAACAACAATATCAAGAACAAAAAAAACCTTCAAGCAAGATAAAGGCAAAGATCCTTAGCTCTAGTTCACAAAAAAAAAAAAGCCAACCCAAAAAACACCATTAGAGACACCAAAATAATTTTGCTTATATAGCAAGAAGACTATAAAAGCCAAAGTTGTTCTCTATTAATACTACTGTAATAGCATGTCATAACACCTACCTCCAAATTAGAATACCTCTTTTCATTATACCAGTGAAAATTCTGAGGAAGACTGAAAAAAAATACTTCACAATTTACCCTTGAACCAATGCAATCATTTACATTGAAGGCAGCAGGTTCCCTGGGTGTTCTTGGTTTAGTCAAATTTCTTCACCTAGCCTATTAACAGCCCCAATTAACTACAAGTGCCCAGCTGCAAAGCCTTAGTTAGACCTACTGTTTGTTACAATTCAAAAAATTTCAAGGAAAAACAACAGCAGTGTTAACAGAGAGAAACTGTCAAGGTCATATGACTCATTTATCTAGGAGCTTAGCAACAAAGGAGAGCTGTAAAATACTGTAATAGCAATAAGCCAATGTATTAGCACAGCATCAAGCAACATCTTGAAGGAGATCAAAGTAGTAAATAAAATGAAATGCAGTGACAAGAATGAGAATAGGGTGTTCAGTTTCTTAACAGTATGAAATAGTGAATGAATTGCAAAGGACCCGCACATCTTCGAGCAATATAAACAGAGAGGAGGGAAAGAAAATGCTAAGCTTTACCTCAGTTAATAAGGATTAAAATAAATTTCTATACCTTCTTTAATGAAACATTTTTGTTCGTGTCTTTCCTAAACAAATGACAAGAACTCTGATTTTTATAAATAATGTTATCCTAAAATATTTAAACAAAAAGTAGAACAGTTACAGGATATAATGAAGTACTATTTAAGATTCCCAGAAAACCAAATAATTCATCTAGCCTACACTACAGAAAAAAAAAAAAAAAAAAAAGAAAAACAGTGACTCATACTGGTAAGCAAGCCCTCTGATTTCAGTTTAGAAAACACAGTTTGATATGTTTGTGAAAAGAATGCATTACAGTAAGTGTATCAATATTAATCAAGTCAGAGGATATATATATATAAAGTACACTGTGTCTGGAAGCATTACACCACACAAATAAAGCCCACAGTCTGTGATGTAAGTTGAATAGAATCTGTTACAATATCGTAAATTCTGAGTAGTCAAGATAACGCCTCATTTAAATATAAACTTACCAGAGAATAAACCCGTTGTGAATGAAGGGCATGCTAGGTGTCAGAATGACAGAATCACTTGCACTCAGTCAATACAAGTGTATGATCCTTCAGTAGTGTCTCATTGCTGCAAGCGCCAAATTACATCTGCAAAAGATTTTACCTTGATCACATTTGCTGTTAAATATCAAGGTCTAAGCTTGTATATGAATGTATACAAGCGACAACATTAAAAAGTCTAATTTAGCAATACTATTTCCTATCTAAATCTGCATAATTCCTCAGATACAAAAATAAATACATGCAAATGGCTACTTCTTAATAGCAACTACTATAGAAGTTGGAAGACACCCAAAATCTGAAATCTTAATTTCCCACTACTTTTCTCTTTAGTGTCTCCACTAGCGCTCCCCACTAGCGCTCCCCGCACCCCCCCACCCACCCAATTGGACTGAAAGTTCACTGTTGTCTCTGTTTGGTTTGCTTCCAATATGGAATAAGTCCTTCAAGGTTTCTGCACTTAATGACACCCAATCTGAGTGAGATTTTACTCAGTTGAATAATTCTGCATTTCTGTTTGCAAGAGATGGTAAGAAAGGAAGTACCTAGTTCATTTCTTTCTCTCACATTATATTGTAAAAATGCACATTACACTGTTTAAGACAGGAAGGACAAGGAACTCTGATACTACAGGCAACCAGTCGTATTAGCAAGCAATTCCAAAACATCTACTTTCAAATTTTTATTCTAAATTTAATGATGATTACTTTATCCACTGTATTTTAAGGCTTCTTTGCCAATTAGTTTACCAACTCCTCTTTTTTGATGTTTACTCCCTGAGGACTTAAAGGTTATATGCAAACTGCCCTTTTATTCCCCAAGGTTCTGGTGTGCATCCTAGTTGTGTTCTGACTACCTGCTGGCACGTGGCAAGGCTTTCCACTCTTCTTTCATCCCTATGGTGCAGACAGCTGGTTACGCTGGTCTGAAAGCATTTGTTGTGTCCTCAATCTGAACAAGAGGAATTCCCTGTTAATGCCAGCTACCATGCAATCTACAGGCAGCCTCAGAAAAGCAATCATACTGTCTCTTAGCTTTTGTTTTATTTCTTTGAAAGATGAGTCCTTTTGCAGTCTCTAAATAGCCTTGTTGCCTTCTTCCGTGTATAGGTGACTGGAAATGTATTTAACATTATGGTATTACGGACAGGATCTCATCAGCATCTTGTAAAAATAGCATTAGGGCTTTTCTATCTTAACAAGGAATTTCTCACCGAGTACCTCCTCCTTTCTCAACCACAGCCCTTTAGAGACCCCTGGAACTGACTAATAAACCCAGCTCTTCCTTCTTGGTCACTTGTGTTTTGAGTTAAGAGCGGGCTTTTGTCATTAGCCCTTCAGTGACTGTCATTGCCATTCATATTACTAAAGTTTGGGAAATTTCTGTTA
The DNA here is from genome assembly GCF_000699105.1 of Pygoscelis adeliae. Classification (NCBI taxonomy): domain Eukaryota; kingdom Metazoa; phylum Chordata; class Aves; order Sphenisciformes; family Spheniscidae; genus Pygoscelis; species Pygoscelis adeliae. Next base: position 2,730,400 of record NW_008824988.1, on the reverse strand, counting down.
TTCTATTCCTTAAGATTATATTATATCCAGATCTGTCTGTCCTGACGTATTTCAGCTTTATCAGCTAACTTTCATTTCTGCACTCAAACATTCTGTGCCAAAGTAGTTAGAGAAAAGTTAAATAATAATAACCCCAAGACTGAGTCTTAAGGAGTTCTAGTATTAACTCCCAGGGTTTTTTTGTCAGCTCCTCCTAAGAAAATTAGAACAGGAGACCAAAATTTCCCTTCTACCTAGATGCTTAGGGAAAGTACATGATTTTTGTGCTGAATAGCCCATTGTAGATTTTTTTTTTATTCCATACATCCATCTAGGTATTTTTGAATTCCATAAACACTTTTTATAACATTCTATAGCTGTAAACTTCACAGCTTAATTATGTGGCAGGTGAAATAGTATTCCATTGTCTTTTGAACCTAACGGCCTATAACTTCATTTGATGTTATCTAGATTTTCCAATATTAAAGAAAGTTAATAAGCGTCCCCTACTGATGCCCTTTCTACTTGTGATTTTATAGACCACAACCATATTTCCTTTCAGCAGGCTTTTCTTGAGGCTGAAAAGACCTAGTCATCCATTTTGTCTGTTTCCTTTGCCTTACAAATCCCTGCATTTATCATAATCTCGTCCAGCTTTGCTAATAATTTCCTATGCAGCATCATATAATATTAGTTGTTAAAGTATTGATAGATGATGTATTATACTGTTCTTGTCTAAAAATCAGTTACCCCATGTAGAAAAGGCAGCAATTTAGTCTGGCATGACCTTGCTTTGGTTAACCCATGCTGCATTTTATTCTGTTTCCTATTTACCTGCACATTTTTAATTTTTCTTTCTTTTATTTTTTAAACACTTTTGAATTCTATTGAGGTCAGACTAATGAGCATCAAATTATTTCAATAATTTTCTGCTTTTATCTAACAGAAGTGTAGTATCTGTTGTTCTCCAGTGATGAAAGCATCCTTATTCCTTCATTATTTTGGAACAGTGAATAATGGGTGCCCAAAGTTGAACTCATTAAGCTTACTTAGCTTTGTTTCCAATAGTTATTTCCTTTTTTATATGCTCAAACTCATGAACTGTCCTCATTTTGCTTTCATGTTCTATATCTTCCTCTTAATTTAAAACTGAAACAAGGCATTAATTTTGATTTGTAGACATACTTTTTGAATTTATTTTTCCATTCCTTTTACAACTTCTGAGCTCAACATTTTGCAGCTCTCAATTGATCCTTACTAGCGTCTGACTTCCTAGATAAAATTTTCTTTGCTGATGAGTTCTTTTTCCCATTCCTTTTAGATTTACTCCTAGTATATTTTTAACACGACTATTCATCTAGTTAGGCTTAGAAATTCTTCTACATATTTATGTTCCTCCTGCAGTCTACAAATAATTCTCTCATCTTTGCAGCTCTGGTTGTACGACTTGTTTAGGTGTCATTGGGAGGGATCATTCCTTCAATGCAGTGCCTTTCTACTACCTTGCGTCAACATGCATCTGGTGATGTGCCCGAACCAACACGCTATCCCCATAGCCTGAATGCTGGGGAAAGTGATGTAGCAGGCATTCAGGCGGCTCTGCACAGAGTTGCGGTCTGTCACAGCTGGATTTTAATAAGACAGGACAGGCTCGGGCAAGATGTCTCTGTCCTGTGCTCTCAGGACACAATGTTCCAAGAAGATTATTAGCACAGCATCGTGCAAATACAGGCTGGAGCCTTTCTGAGCTTAATGCACCCAATTGTATAATAGAAGAGCAGTACAGAGAGGCTTAAAAACCTTTTCAGAGTCTGCTTGAGGATGGTCAGGCATATTAGAAGTTCCTGGCCATACCAGAACCAGGAACATATACAAAAGACCTTTCTGGTGTCCCTACCCTCTGTTTCTTGTGATCTTATTTGCTAAGTACCCAGCACAGATTTTAGTGAGTTTTACTCATTTCAATTAAATAAATCTCTCCTTTAATAGCTATCTTCGAGCCTAGAGAAAGAAGCTTTCGTTTGCTGCTTCTAGTATTCTCTCCTTACATTCATTTGAACAATCAATGATCTTGAAAGCACAGTTAGATGGAGAAAAGTGACTCTACAGTGTTTGCTCACTTGAACTGATGCCACTGAAACTGCTTATACAAGCCAAATGGATACAGTACCAAACCAGGATTATTCTTATGTAGCAATATTTGCACAGAAAAGTCACAATGCACCAACTAAACTACTTGATTCTTTCTTATTTTATCCTTTTACAGACACTCTTAAAGCACCAAATAATACGATAGAATTCCTATTAAATAAATGAAAGGTGAGATTAATTTGGATATATTTTCATTACAAAAAGTGTCTTTACAACATCATTAACATTTTATTTCTCCCTCAGGCTCTGTAAATGCTGAGTAAGAATGGAGAACATAATGCTGGCTGTAAAAATTGAACATTTCTCACCCAGCAGCAGGAGAAATGGATATATTATTTATATGAGAACAATAACTGAAGACATTATCAGTTGTTTTATATGGTATATGAAGGGGTTTATGCATAGAGATTTACAAAACATGCAGTTCAGAAAATAGTCAAGTTATTCGAGGCTTTATCAAGTACTTTTGCACTCAGATTGTTTGAGTCAATTATGTTTGCTATTCTAAGATCATACTTCACCTCTTCATTTCATAGTAAGATCCCTGTCTGACCAGCTCCCTGACTGAGTTGTGGTTTTATTACCATACTGGAATCAATAGGGTATAAGCCATGTTGCTACTGGTGAAGATATACCAGAATTAATAAACAGATCTTAAGTTATGTGAAACAATACCAAGAAGTAAAATGTAATTAAAACCTACAGGCCCCAAAGTCACAACCTTTACCAAATAAACATGAAACTTTCATATGAGGATATTCATCATGGGCCAGATGTTATGGAGAGACATGGGCTGAGGAAAATAAGGCACATTTCTCTGGTGTGCATGAAGGGACTCTGGAAGTCCTCAGGAGAACGAGGAACAGAAGGGAAAGGGGCTGTCCTGGGGACTGTGTTTGTCACAGCACGCTCTCCTTGTGCATTTCAGATCTCCTAATTTCTCCTGGAGATTTTGTGAGGTAGCGTTACTCAGTAATGCCTACTGCTGACACCAGGGACTGAATGCTAAGTCTTCTCATAGTACATACACATTTAAAAAAAATGTAAATACATTGGGTAATTTATTGTAATGTAAATCCATTGGCCACACTTATTCATTGCGTATGTCTTACATCTCTGGACAAGTCTAGGACCCTTGTCATAAGCTCTAAACAGACACAAGCCATATTCACAATATAATCCAGAGGTGTGAAGATGGCTTGCTTAGAAAAGCCAGAGCTAATTTCATTCTAGACAATCCGGATGGTTGTGTCCCTTTGACAGCACAGGCTTCAGTTGCTTATGAGGAAGGCTTGCCAAGTCTTTGCTGACTGGCTAACTCCTACTGTACCCACTCTGTTAGATTTGGTCTTGTCATACTTGTTGAAGTCTTGCATATATCTAGAGGGGATTCAATCAAATCCTGTATTTGTTTCACTTTGAGGTTGCAGCTTTGGTTGATGGGTTTTTTCTAAACAAACTTCAGACATCTGGGTAAGTTTCTAAGATCACCCATCATCAAAAGAGAGAAAGGCACATTTTTTTCTTGAATCTGATTTGAACTCTTGCCACATTTTTCTTTTTCACATCGGTATTTTCATTCTTGTATATGTTTTGATGACAGCTATGTATCTGCTTTTGTTTTAACTGAAATTTTTTGTTGTCAAACAATTTTTCTTTTACTAATATACATTTGGATTTTTTTTCAAAAGATTATTCTTCAAAGCTCCAATAGATGTCACTATCAAAATATAAAAGAGAGCTGGTTGTATAATGCAGTCAAAGAGAAAGGCAGCAGGGAAGCCTTACTCACTGGACTGCTTCAAATCCCAGCATGACAGCACAATTCATTAAGCTAGACATTGAAGTGAGCCGCTGCCAGCCAAACAGTGCACATCTTTTCATTCTTTAAGCCCTTACTATTAGATCAAAAATATCTAATAGTTTCACTGAATATGAAAGTAAGACTGAACCTACTGAGTGTCTGGGCTAATAAGCACTTTCCTGTTAGCTTTTTGCTCTCTCTTGATTAAACTACAAAAAATGGCCTATCTTTTCTTTAGCCCACTTTGCACGTTACTGTGCTGTGTTTTACAAATGCTCGTTTTTCCTGTTGTTTTGGATCGCATCTGGAGTAAGTCTGCTATGAAGCTTTACTATTGCTTTTGGAATGGCCTGTCAAAACATGACAGCGCTGCTTGAAATGGATAAGTAAAGCTTATGAGTAAAATAATTTCAGAGCTATTTGCCCATGCTACAGAAATCTTTCAGTTTTTGTACTGACCAAGCAGATACTTCGTTCTTTTTGTCTAACCCCTAAATCTTTGGAAAAAAGCATATTTTCTGCATGAATATTGGAATATTTCATTGTTCTGAATCTCTTTTTTATACTGCTTGGAACAGAGTAGCAAAACCCTACGTAGCTACTGTGTCAGCTCTACTACATGATGTTGAGATGACTCTACCAACTCTACTGCCTTGGAAAACAAGCTACTTTTTAAAAATAAAAAACAGTCTGTAGCCCCTAATTTTTGGGAACACACCTGGGAATGGGAGGCTTTCTACCTTTAGAAAACCTAGTGACTCCTTCTATAAATCTCTGTAAGCCCATATGTTGGATGTCATTGTAATCAAATAGAGCATTTTCACTGGTGCAAGTTTTGCAAAAACTGCATCGGGATCCATCCCCAAACTAAATTGTACCACAAGATGTCAGTATCCAATGCAAACAGGACAGTTCATGGGCCCCTATGATCTGCTTATGAACCTTGTTCCAGTTTGGAATTATTTTGAGTAACAAATATGTCCAAAAGCTTCCTAGTCTATTTACAAGCAACTAGCTGAAGGACCAAAGAGACAAGAGTAGTTGAATAACTTGTTGTAAATGACCTGTCCAGCCTAGAGCCCTATGGCTCATGTAGGAAGTCTTCTCACTCTGTCTAGAATCCTGGACCCGTGCATTAATTTGAAGACACAGACACTTGGATTGTTCTGCTAATGACAAGTCTGCTGCTCCCAGTCTAGAGAACCTTTGTATTTTAATGCAAATGTCTTTGTAAAAAATTTCTGCCCTAAGCTACAGAACTTACAATATGCTACTGCACTTACCTTTTAAATCATTTCTTACAGGGAATTTGGCTGAGCCACAGTTTAATGAGCTTAGGATGTGAGGAAATTCAATGAGACAAAAAGAAAAAACAACCAAACACAAAGGTCAGCACAGCTACCCAATTTATGTCAGCCAAGGATCAGGCTCTTCTTAGTAAAACACTGTAGGAATAGGACCAAACTGTTGCTTCTGTCTCATCTGCCTAAAAATATTTTTTTTTCAAGACCAGCTTTGCTTTGGGATGATGGGAACCTCCAAAAGGTATAAACATCAGTGCATGCTGGAGACCGCTAAGTATGAGCTCACACTACAGGTCACAGGGTTTCTTCCCACCAGAAATGGCAGCACCTGAGCACATATAATCTAGAATTAGCTCTTAGAGAACACAGCAAGGGGCTTTTTAATTTGCTTTTTACCTGCTGTTTCTTGTTAAAGGAGGGGTTACTCTTTCATCTCTCACTAATCTTCTCTGATGTACTAGTGACAGCAGGAACCTTATCTGTGAGACTCTCTTGATCTTGGAATCAGCTCATTATAGAAAAGTTGACCCCAAGCCCCCACACATGGTGTCTAAGCAGTTTACTTGGGTGACCACCTCCAGAGATTTTGTAAAATGGGCAGCCAGAAGGCAGATTGAAACTGCACAGCATCACTCTTCTTGACTCTTAAAAAATTCTTGCATGGGTAATCCATACACAGGAGATGATGCTAGGGTCCTCAGCCTAGCTGGCTTTCCCCATTTGTGTAGTTTCCCTGTAGAAGGTGTAAGAAAGGCACTGAGACCTTTCAAAGAATCCAGTGAGAAAAAGTCAAAAGCAGCAGCCTCCAATAGCAAGTCCCATAGCACAACAAAATCATTAATGGGATTTTATCAATCAGATTTTCTCAAACATCTGAAGTACAGGATTTTACCTAGCCTATAATTCCATACTTGCTATAGGGATAAAGAAAATAAAATGTGAAGTAAGCAATGACCACAGCTATGAAATGCTGAAAAGGAAAATGTTGGTAGGACTTCCAATGCATAGTTGAAAAAATTAACATATTTTCTCTGGACAAGCAAATAAGATGAAGAAACCATGAAAGAAAAATATATTTCTACATAATTTTAACTCACTTCTCCCTAATCAGAAGCTGTTCCCCAGAGGAACCAAACGTAAGAACAAAGCCATGTAGTGCTATTATTTTGCACCTTTTTAACCTTAGCATCTGCTGCATATGTAGTCAGTAAAAACATAGAGGTTATGACTGCAGTTACCCAGAAATACTACAGAGTGGTTGAGAAATATGACCGTGCCTTCTGGAAAACACAGAAGTATATCTACATATCCTGCTCTGTGAGAATTCAGACATACACCTCCACATCTTAGAAACCAAATGCGTATCTTCTAACCAGACAAGCTCAAGGACTCAGGCACTATTAATTCTGTTGCTCTGAGATGTCCTTAACAGGAAAATGGGCCTTACAGTTGCGTATTTTCCACAGAATATATTTAGACTACATAACTACATTTTCCATAAGTTCCAGAAAATCTTCCAGAAAAAACAAAAACATCCCAGTGCACATTTTTGGCAAATTTGACTGAGCTCAGACTGTGCAACTGAACTTGAAATGTTGAGTTACTTTTACTAATATTAAGAATACAGTGATCAATATTTTCTAACTCTTATTAACAGTAATATTGGTCATTACTGCTGTTTCCCACTAAAATCTGACTGCAAGACATCTCTGATAATTTCTTCAACATACTGATAAAAATTAACTTCATAGCTACTACTCTGTGTTACACTGCCTACAACTATATTGTTTGTGAAATACTATCTAGAGGAAATATTAGCTGAACATTTGTTCATTCTGAAAATTCAAAAGAAATAATTTTTTTAAAATACTGGACCTCTCCATCCACTAACCGGAAGTGGTTTCTGCTGGTGATTCACAAGCATTGTACACAACTTTGCATACCATCCTGTTAAATGAGAAAATTACAGTAGGAAATGTACTAAATCATGCACTTTAGTGGATGTACTTATACCAGCTTCAATGGCCAGTGCTACATCTTGCCTATTTTCATTATCTTGCATATAAGTGCAATAGAATCTGACAGGACCATAAAGATGTGTATTGCGAATACATGTAAAATGCTCAAACCCACCAGCATACCATTTCATCCTCTTGATTAAAGTACTGGTAGAAAAATCCCTGCTATGTATTAGAAGACCCATGTGCTTTGCACTTACCCAAGGCACAGTGTAACAGAGAACTACCTGAACAGGAGAAACCCAAAGAAAGAATAGCAACAACAACCACCACCCCCCACAAATAGGCCACAGGCACTGTTTGTGGACCATCTTCTCTGTCATATCTGTCCTTATTAACTTTCTATTTTGAATGAGAGGGACTTTGTGCTATTCGCTTCTGTGCCTGACAGGCTTGTAACTGCCAACCTCCTGCTGCGTCCCCCTGCCAGAGCATAACCCCATGCTGCCCCAAGGGGGTCTGCTATAACCCGTGCTCCTCTCTCACTCTGCAACTTTTGCTGCCCAAGTCCATCTCTGCTTCCCCGCCTGGAAACGCTGGGAAAGGGAGACTGATCATCTCACCTTGCTTAGGCTGCTTGATATGGTACAACACCCACCTCTGCCAAAGCTCAGATGTCTCTCAGCCACACACAGGGACGAGTTATTTTTCATGTAACATCATAAGAGCTGGTTGATTCCTCAGGGAAAATATTACGGGCTTCCATAAAGAGATGCAAAGAGGAAGCCATTAGTAGTGTACAGCCAGTTTCCATGGTCCTGTAACACCCAGGACTATGCTAACTAAATTCCAACGCTACCACAGGGCTTTCTTGCAAGGAGAAATCCTGGGGAAAAAAGTACTGAGCAATAATTCTGCTTCTGTAGCACAAACCGTTGTTCATTGTTCTTCATTAATAAGGCCATTTACACACATACTACAGTCCAATTATCAGGCATAATTAACCATAGGCATGAGGCACTCTTAGATTTTCCCATGAATAATAGGAATATTGCTGGCAAAGAAAAAAATATATTCAAGTATATATCTTATTATTGGCCATGAAGGCATGAATACATTACTCCTCTCTTACAGCTGTATTTCAGGGAAAATAAGTCATAGGTAAAATAAACCCAAAGGTGATCTGACCTTCAGTGGCAAACTTTGCTATCAGAATCTCAGAGACATCCCTTTCATTTCTCCCACCGATCCCTGATCATCAGGCTTTCCTTTGTTAGACATCACAGTGAAATCCAGTTTGTGGTGATGGATAGGAAACTGGGAGTACTTGAGGTTTTCCAAAAATAAGCATGTTGGTACATACCTACACTGCTGCAGTGTATAACACCTTATCCTCCCTCAAAGCTTTTTTTTTTTCACTGTGATTAAAAGAAGAGCAAAAATAAAATCTGTGCTTTCAGAATGATTAGAGGTAATGAGTCAGCCGTGAGTCATGAGTGGAGAGAAGGTAAAAGGCTGTTAGAACTGAAATCACAAATGCTGCTACTTGAAGCAAAGGAGTAATGCCATTATCTTCAAATAACAGGCTCATGACCTCAATGCAGACAGACACCAGCATAAGACATGACCACACTCAGTAAGTAAGTTAATAGGCTATTCTTTGATCGAAAAATTATAGTCCAATTGTCTTACAGTATTTTTTTTTTCTGGCAAACATTTCTATAATTGTAATTTATGTGCTGATAAGTACTTACATTCAAGGTTTGTGGAAAAAATGTAAGTAGCAGAAACACCACAAATTCCATACTGTTTAAAACGTTCCATGATTTTCTTTATTCATTTAATCTCTTTTTAATCAAACATTATTACTACTGGGCTGCCTGCCTCTAACACACTAAAATCAGCAGGTTAGAAAATAGTGCATAAAAACTGTAGTGGTACATCCTGAGGTCAGAGAAACAGTGACAGCTAAAGCACGGTGCTGATGGGACATGTAACTAGAAGGAATTAATAGCAAAGAAACAGGAGAGGGAGTAGAAACTGGGAAAAGGACAGTGCTATGTAACTGGAATGGAAATAGAAAATGAATCATTAGAGGACACTAGGCAGATACATATGAAACAAATAAATATAACATTAACAATGTATGAGCAGTGCATTGTGTATTTTGAATACTGGAAGAGCCTGTTGACTGATAGGAACAGTAAAGAAAGTAGTCACCCTTCGGTAAGTATGTTTGGTTCTCATCTATTAAAATAAAATAACATATTTGTGGATATGAAATATGCCGTTATGTACCTCCACACATAACAAACCTAAAGCAAGACAGGAGAGGATTTTTTGCAAAGATAAATAAACACGAGAGAGAGACAGACAGAAGACAGAAAAATGGGAAGAAAGGATAAAGGAGGAAGCATTAAAAATACAGCAAGGGGCGGGGGGGAGGGGGGAGAGGATTCATTTTGTATCACTTTTCTTTGCCAAACCATAAACACAAGGACGCTCAGCAGTTCATTCTTACTCAATGTTTCCACATTTTTCTGCTGTTTTCCATAGGTGGGGCAAAAATGACAAAGGACCGAGCCAAGTTTTCCATTGGCCCTGATACTAATATGGAAGTGCTTCTCCAGTATGTGAGATATCTTATTTTCGCTTTACCTTGTGGTTTGTATCTGAGTTTCAAACTCGGTATTTTTACACTTGTTTCTTCTGGAGAAAGAGAAAATCCTGAAGTCCACAGTACATCTCTTGTTTGCTTTGACCAGAACTGCTGGGAGTGACAGGTAACATGACATACTGTGGCTGAGGGCTGCCTGTGCTGAGTTACTGAGGGTAGCGGGCCCTCAGAGAGCCAGCTCTGTGGACCACTTTGTTTTAATTCCAAACTGAACAGGTCAAACAGCAGCAGGGAACCAAGAAACCCAGCAAAACTCTGCCTCATGGCCATTGTATATGCCTATGCTGGAACCAGAGGTTTTATGGAAAAAGGGTAGACCAGGAATAGTTTTCTCCCATTTAGCAATCCCAAGAGTTTAAAAATCATGAGTCAAGCCTCATGTAATCACTAGGGTGGTTTAAAAAGGAAAATATTTTAAAATATTATCTATTAAAATCTTCTTGTTTACTTCTTAGATTTTGAACCTTCTATAGCTTGTTTTTAGCAGTCAGAAACATTTTTTAAAGAAAGCAAATAAGTAAAGAAAAAAAAAAGCAGCAGTCACAGGATTCCAGGAGCCAGATTTTTAAGAAAAACTTCAACTATGGGCAACATAGTTTGCATAATATTGCAAGATGTGGCAATGCTTTGAGCATTCTCTGAGAGTTACTGCTCTTCTTGATGAACTCCATCGCTGAGCCATAGCTCTTTTTATCACAAATTAAAGAGCAAAGAAGAAAAGTCTGAACAACTCTTACCTTCGGTGCCACTCAGCTTAGTAGTGTCTGATTGCATGGCATAAAACCCTGAAAGCTCACAGAAATTTGTCTGTAAAAAGGAAGCTTTAAAATATCTGATCAACTACCTCCTTTCAGATAATGGTTTAGGTAACGATGTCCCTAACCCCACAGACTGAGAGAAAACTGGAGACAGGAAAGACAAGAGAAAGGGCCCTGAGCCCTTTCTATCTGGTATGCATAGCTTACAGCTTTAACTGTCATCATTTATCCATCAAAGGGCTCTGATTTTAATGTAACACAAAGAACGCCATGTTAGCCACTTACAGGAACAAGTAATTGTGCAACTGTGTTACTTTTAATTAATGCACTGTACCAAAGCTTGAGTTGCAGTAAATATTGCATCATTCTTGTTTCCATACAGGGAATGCTCTGCCCTGATCCTGAGGTCAGCAGCAAGTTTTTCGGTGACTTGAATGGCGCAGGGTCAGATCTCAAGTGAACACAGGATTCAGCTGCTTACTTCTGGGTTTTCAGTAACTTGATATTGCTGTGTACATAGTCCGGGAAAGGCCGTGTGTAGGGATGTGACATTACAACAGCTGGAAAGAGCAGGGGAAATCACTTTTTTAACACTCTTGCTGAAAAATGTTCTGTTTATCTACATTTTTCCCCCAAGGTGTGCCACTGGGGAGTTTAATGACAAACAAAACCAAAAGGAAGTCTTAAGCAATATTGAAAATATTACAAATGTTATTTATGAAGTTTCTCACTTGGACATGTGAGGCTAGGATTTTAGTCTGCAGAATATTTTTTTTGATTCCACAGACATTAAACAGTGGCTCTCTAAAAGAAAAATAGTTACTTGCACAAAATCTATTAGTTCCACACCAATATTTTGTTCACTAATTTCTTCACATAATTCACTTGATTTCACTTGATCCCATACAATTGTTCAACCCACAAAACATGGTCAAACTCTAAAGAAATAAGCAATGGAATTTTAAAAAGGTGAGGGGAGAAGGGTGGCTTACCAAAATACCGCAAATATATCCTAGCAATAAGCAATGTTTGCAGTTAGCATTTAATTCATTCAATTAACTGTAATATATTGACTACACATAATTCAATTAATTGGCCCTCTAGTCTCCAGAGTCTCTTGATTACTCAAAACCAGAGATCTTTGGGATGACTGTTTCACTCTATGCAGTGGCTATAAAGACAGTATGAACTAGATACAGTACTGGTGTTAGGTACCTAAAATATTGAAATAATTTATATTTTTAAAAATCATGACAAGCAAGTTGACAGGGATATAGCTACCTACCACATAGCTAATGGGAGAATGATGCAGTCAAGGGTGTTTCTACAAGCTTGTCCTTGAAACTCTCTCTTCTCTGGGAAAGGCAAACCCTAGCTTCCAGTCTGTATCCAAAGGATTGCTCATACATACCCAGTGGATGTTATTACGAAGTACGAGTCTCGGACACCCATGATGAGTCTGTTCAAGCCTTCAGCCAGAGGAGTCATTCTCAGACTCTGTGTTGCTCAGTATGCAATGGGAAGAACACTGTTCCTCTCCTGCACTTTGCTTTTAAACAACCTATACACAATGGCAAGTCCTTGGAAATAGGAAATTGGGATTTAAAAACACTTGGAAAAGGGGAAATTTATTGGGCCTCTGCTTTAATGACTAGGTTGCCTTCATCAGCCACTTTTTATAAGGGGTGCAGTTCGGTTAGACATGTTAGATGTTACCAATGGTAGAGCCCCCCCCCTCATTTGGCCAAACTGGGGCTGCCAAACTGAAACTGAGGAATGTTTCATTTCCAGATTCCCATCAAGCTGAGAAATGAGACACTTTTAAGGTAGGAAAGTAAGGTTTCTGTAGAGTTCAGGATCTCTGAGAGAGTAGGCTGTAGCAGTGGTATATTTGGATTCTACTTTGTGCCTGGTTTTTTCATATTTCATTTATTAGAATTGACCTCATAGGAGTACAACTGTTTTCTTTCAGATAAGATCTTAGTTAAACTACTGTGCTTTTTATATTTGTCACTAGTTTATCTGTATTTTTTAGTTTATTTGTAGGCAACTGATAGTGACTGGAATGAGAAACTAGTGATTTACGTAAAACATTTACATCTTAATCTGAATTTACCTTTTAAATCACATTCTTTTCATTACTTCATGTAAATAAATGACATTCATTAGGATCTCTTCAAAATTAATTTAATTTAATTCAGATCTTCATTATTGTCCTTCCAAGATTGCAGATTTCTAAATGCAGAAAATGTTAAATCTTTATCCTGTTCCTGTCTCTCTGAAGGATTTCTTTTGATAAGGAAACTGACTTTCAGTACGACTCTTTGTTATGTTACTTAGACATTATATTAAACTGACCTCAAAATATTCCTGGGAGGTTGATGTCGCTATTACAAATTTTGAAAATATAGGTACACTAACTTATGGGGTCACATAACAAGTTTGTATATTGTGTTGTACTTCTGGAATCAGATTCTGTCATTTTCTTCAATACCCTATAATAGCTTTGTAAGGAAAAGATCCCAAATGCAATACTTTTTGGTTATGGTGAGAGACACCATCAGTATTGCCATCACCCCCATTCCACAGATGGGGAAATTCAGGCAAAGAGATGGTAAGTTTTCGTCAGAACTGGTATTATAAGAGAAAGCTCCTGGCTGTCGCACCGGTGTGTTAGTCATGAGATTATATTTCCACTCTTGAACTTAGAGGTATATAATTGTATTTATCCATTTCTTAAAAAGACATTGGAAACCTACCTTGTTATGAATAAAAGTTTGAATTAAACTTCTCAACAAGTATTTAAAATCTGATTTCTTCTAGGTTTTTCATGGGCCAGTTTTTTCATCTCCTCATTATGTGAAGTGAAGAAGAGCCACAAGTAAGTCCTCTATTTAAACACGCCTTCAGTTTAGGATGGTATTATCCTTACTTTTCATTCCAAGTATTAGTACCTCTAATCAAACTAACACCTGCTTTCTCAGTCAAATATTTCAAGGTCTTTGAGCATAATCTAAAGTGATAGGCACAAGGCATTTGATACACAAATGGAGTAACTTAAAACTTGGATTTTGAAGTAAAAAAATTATATAAAATTAAGCTGATACTATCACTAGACATTGGATCAATTTTATTTATATAACACTATTGTGTTTCTGACAATTTATTGGAAACATCCAATTATGTAGACAGTGGCATCTGTTACAGCTAGAGACTGAAAATAAGGGTTAATTAAAAGTAGGCTATCTGTCTAAATCTGAGATGTCTGTTAGCATGTCATTAACATCTTAAAGGAAAATGGAACGGGAAAAAAACCCATCCCAAACTTAAACCCATTTTTTAATCCAGGTATTATTACTAGTTTGAAGCATGCAAGACAGCCTACATTTTTTAGCTACTTGACTTTAAGCACTTCTAAAAGTCTTGGAGCCAAATAAAAAGTTGGAAGAGTGTGAGGAAAGAAAAACAAGCTAGCTCCAGTATTTTTGCCAGTCCTGCTGTTTGGAGACTCCCTTTACCATTTGTATTTAATTTTCCTATCTTAGTACAAACCATCTTTCCAACAGCTCCTGAAAGACAAGATGTGCATCTCCCCTGAGAACACCCCAGCAGGAAATTACCAGAAATTAAGGGCCCAGCCTTGCAAATATTTTGTCACGTGAGTAACATTAGTCAATGGGATACCCATGTGTAAGGGCTAGCTTGATCAGCATCTAAAGTTGGCAACTGCAGGTGTACTCCTTAAATAATTCAGTCTAAACTGCAAGTCTGCATTATACAACACATACATCAGCCAATTTTATTGAAGATGTTTCAACTCATACTAGTTTGAGTTATTTTATCATGCTGTTTTTAATCATTTTCTTGCCTCGACTACTCATCCTTATGTAGCTGTATATTATGAACACCGAATTGGGCATGACATCGAGATTCTAGTGTAATTCAATCATTACGGAAAAACTGACATTCACATATGTTTATGTTTAGCCTCAATAGGAAGACAGTCAGTCGCTTCATACAAGGTTACAACAAATATGATTATAATTATTCCTCTTGTGAAAAATACTTTTCACATATGATTACTAACAAAATCACTGCGAAATGCAATTAGTTCTACATGGTTTCTAAGACTTTGTAATCCTTTGAATGTAAAAATATATGTTGTGAATGAACATTTTCTTTAAATTGGGGGAAATTAAATATTTTTTAAAAAAATCAAATAAAAATGAATACATGTCCTAATGAATTTTTCAAACCTTCATGCAAAATCACAAACCTCCCCTATCATAAGTGAAATGATTGCGATTCAGTAAGATTCATAGCTGATTAATTCCAAGGAACTTAGAAGGTTATTCCAAAGTGTTGTTTCCATAATTAAAGTGATGTTAGATCTGCTCTTTCAGTGATGTTTATCTTTGGATGAAATGATCCGCTTCATAATTTGGATTCCCCAGGATGCAGCGCAGAGGGAAAACAAGACCTACAACACAGAATTTAAAATGAGAAACATTATATAAGATTTTTTAAATTATACTTTTCTGTAAACATAATCAATGGGTGAAAACAGAGAGCTCTCGAGTAGAAACATTATACAAGAATTCTAGGCATACTGATAAATTCACTTTAGGAATGTACGCTTTCTTTTTCCTAATACTTTTTATTGTGTACATTCCTGTTTGAATTTTTTCTTCCTGAATGGTACCACAACGAGATAACTGGTGAAGTCTGCATGACCTTCCCTACTTTGTAATTGAGTTTGGATTTGGAGTACTCAGAGTCATATATAATAAGACAGGACAATAATAACACCAGCTGTGACAGAAGGTAGGTGTAAAAATGTTAACTGTTTTTTTTGGCAAATGGTCTGAAGAATGCTGACATTGTAAGTTGCATGGTAGGGTATAAATACCCGAAGAGGCCTTAAATAGAATCTATAGCAAAAGAAGTGTTCTGGCTGCAGTACAATAGATCAGTACTTATTCCCCAACCTGCTATTT
This sequence comes from Pygoscelis adeliae, assembly GCF_000699105.1. Taxonomy (NCBI): domain Eukaryota; kingdom Metazoa; phylum Chordata; class Aves; order Sphenisciformes; family Spheniscidae; genus Pygoscelis; species Pygoscelis adeliae. The sequence continues at coordinate 2,714,772 of NW_008824988.1, read as the reverse complement.
GTGATGAGATATAAACTAGATTGGAAACAACTTAAAGATGTAATACTTTTTATCTTGTCCTTGGCTCTGTGCATCTCTTTTTTTTGGTCAGTGAATTTTAATGACAGATCTAATAATTTTTTTTTCATTAGTTTATTTGCTGAAAACTGCTTTAGGATGAGTAGGAATACTTGCAGGGTAAAGTCTAATTCAGGTAATAGCTTTGTCCAAAAAACAAGAAAGAGAGCTAAAAAGTATGTTCACATGTGTGTATGTGAAATTTTGTATTTTGAATTTTCTGAAAGAAACCTTTGTCTTTCACATAGAAAAATTTCTCTAACTTAGAAAATTGAAAAATTAAGGCAGTTGTTATGGGTTGTTGAAGTAAGTGAAATTTTTTTACTGTGAGTTAAACAAAACATTCCATTTATACTGAAAGATATTTTGTTCAGGTGATTTTTTGTTTGTTTGAAGGGGCAGAGAAAATTGAAAAGAAAAGGAATTTGGGGGTCAGGTTATAATAATTCTTTTTTCAGGTTAATCTGCAATCAAAAGGTACTGACTAGGAGATCTCCAATTTTAACATTAACATCATTTAACAATGCTGGCCCAAAAATCTACTTCTGTCCTCATCTACACACTCACCGAAGTACATGAGATCTGAATGTCCAACATAAATAATAAATGAACATAATACCTAAAAGGTACTCATTTTGCAGTCATTGAAGGGAACCTGATGGGATCAGGTCTGATCCCTCTTACAACCTGTTTGGGACAGGTACAGGCTTCACGTAATCTATACATTACATACTTAGTAGCACGAGATGGAAATAGCACAATATATCAGTAAGTAGAATTCCAATCAAATAAAAAAAATCCAACCCCCATTCAACCTCTATCAAGAAAAATTCCCTTGAACTATTTTCATTGATGGTTTTAATTCTACTTGAGCAAGGGTAGGCTGTCTACTGTGTTTAAAACTTCTGATGACACTGTTGGTGCTGTATTTGTGGTCCCATTTGTAAGAAAGACTCATAAAATTCTCACCAAAAGACTTACTTGTAAGAGTTTCAGACCTTTAAGTATGAAAGATTTAACTTTTTTTTCCTTGCATTATCACAAACACCTTGTAAAACTGCATAGCTCTATTTTACAGCTATGGAATGGAAAGACTTTTTAAGCAGTGCTGCAGGCACATACTCTCTGTGTTTTGTGAGATGCTTTATTTCTATGCTGAGATGCCCTGTAGAAGAAAACCAATTACAGGTAACTATCTGTATTTCTGATTTGGCTGTTATGTAATTGGGATGAGTGTGAATCGTGACATACATAAAATGATGACTTACATATAACATGTTCTTACTGCAGAAAAATCCTTTGTCGTGCTATCTCCAGAAACAGATCTTATCCACTCGTCATAATTAGCACTTCTCTGACACGTTACTAAACTCCTTTCATTCCTCACCTCAGAAAGATCGCTCCTATTCCTGGAAGATGCATTAAATATAGAAGTATTTCATTTTCAGAAGAAGCACGTTTAAGCACATTTAATGACTGAGGTGCAGGGCATTTGCAGGGGATTAATGACTGCTGGGAGATGATGATCACCTGAAGAAGCACAGCCATGGGCCATTAAGCCCCAGGAAATGTCCTCAGCTAAAGATGGTTATTGCTATTATAGCCCGAAAATGAAAAAAAAGTCTCAGGTGAATTTTTCTTTTTAAAATGGAGTGATGCAGTTTCTTCTTTCTTAATTAAATTCTTTATTGTGAATCTCTTAAAGCATGCAATCAATGCTTGTGGGGGCGTATTTCAAATTGCAGTTATTACATCCAGAATGAAAAACCATATTCTGCACATTGTGGATCTGCAGAACTAGTTTGGCTTCATGATTCTATAAAAGTATTGATTCACTGCCTATCAATGTCAGGACTGCCAGTACTCGATGGAAATAACGTATTCATGAAACAATAATGCTGCAGGGTTGGGGGGGACAGGGTTTGAGAAAAACCCAAACATCAGGGAAAAAAATTAAGGGGCCACATTCTCCCCTGCATGACAGCAGTTCTGGCTGGCTCTACTGCTATAATGCTGACCTACCCTGAGCAGAGCCAGCTGTATGGGGCTACCAAGCAGAAACTTGCTGTGTAGGTTGGAGTTCAGTTTCTTTTGATTGCTGCTACATATTTTGGAGTTACAAGGCTTGACCCACTTGAATGAATGGTGCAATCAGGTGATGTCAGCAATGGAAAGTCGAGACGATACATGACAGAATTTTGAGCAGACAATAGTGTAGGCAGCAGGAAGCAGCAGAAGAGCATTCCACCAGGCGACCTGAACTATAGTTGACCGGTATTTTTCTAATGCCCTTGGGAAAATGTATTTCCTGAATCCTATGTGCAGATATTTTGCATTTTCTGTTCAACTCTCTCGCACCCTAACAGGTTGGGTTTTGGCTTTGGGCTTTTTTTTTCTCTTCCTTTGCAGTTTCTAAATTATTGTCACAGAAATTCTCATTCCTTCTTGTATTGTCCAAACCAACTAATATTTGTCCCTTGATAAAAATATTTACCTATCATTTTCCTAAATCAGCGGGTTTTGAAATAAAAAGGTAGAGTTAAATAGTATACTTTTTTCCTATTTTTACACTGAGAAAAGTTCCTCCACAAACAATGTTATATAAGAACAATAGTTTCACTTCTGCCTTCAAATGAAAAATTACTGTGGACAGTGGTCATATATGGAACAGCTAGGCCTAAAAACAGAATTTCTCACAACCATATATCCAGCAAAGTGAAACGCAAACTTTTTGCCACCTTAATATAAGCACTTGTTACATTTACCTGTTCAAGTAACTACAGATTAATTATAGACTGTGCTTTAGAATGCTGGAAGAGGACAGTCATCTTCCAAATATTTACATTACCTCCTTTCATACAGTCTTTCTATTTCCATACAACCCCTATTCTCTCCCTGAATAAGCCTACAGAAATGTAAATAACATTCTTCACAAGAACAAAGATAGCTTAACTAATGGATTGACTTCGGGACTGAGTCTGCTCTTCACAGGAAATCCCCACTGGAGTGATCGAAGTTTATTAGGCTGTAAACTACTTTAAAATCACTAGCTAAATTCAGGCACCCACTTCTGCATGATTAGCTTTGTTGTTGATCATTAATGTTATTTTCTGCCATTTTCTCTTTTGTAATGGCTTTGTATGTCTGAGTTGCCTAGACGTAGTGTCTTTCTTCTTGTAGATTTCATCCAGATAGAATTAGAAGGCTTTAGACATTGGTCTAGCAATGTAGACAAATGTCCAGGTAGCCCTGCTTTAAGGAGGGGGAAGAGGCTCGAAGCACAAGACCTCAGACCCCTTCCAACCAAAATCATTCAATGATTCTCTGTCATTTCTCAGATTCTGCCCAGACGTGTTCACTCCAAATTTTGCTGCAGAGACAGTCTGCAACTGTGTAACAAACTGGCTATATTTGGGGTACAACACCATATGAACGGGTGTGTTTTTGCTACTGAATTCTCTGAACACCTCTGTGCTGGGTAATGTATTCCTAGCTCTAGAGAGGGCTCAGGAAAATCCGTACATCCAAGTACTCCATTAGGTTCACGTCATGAAGTGGGCCTGGTACTGGCAAATGTGATAAACAATGAGCCCTCTCAATGTGATGCTGAGAATTGTTTAACTGATACTGCAAATCAAACATGATTAAGGTTCTTTTTATATTCTTTATCTACAAATCTGGACATGGCTTCTTCAAAGGCACCAGAAATCATTTCATACTATCAATATTAATGACAGAGTAAGTTTTAGACTCTGTCTGAGAAGGTTGTGTCTGGGCAATGTCATCGTTCTTTTCTAGTAAAGATAGAGATCATGAACTGATATAACAGTTAATAAAAAATACTAACGTGAATAACAAAATGGTTGAATAAACTACTCCAGATTTCGTAAGTACCTAAATGATACAGTTTTCACTACTACCGTTGCTGTTTTCCCACTTCTCTACACAGGATTGCTTCAGGTGCTGAACTACGTAGAGGAGATGGTAGAAAATATATGTCTCAGAAGTGGGGAAAGAGGTTCACTATTTCTGGACGTCAGGATCTGAGTAATAAACGCATGGATCTTCATTCTCAGTGCAATGTTTTGAGATGAGCAGTCTGAGGGTAGTAGACAAATGCCATGGCATTAGCAGCAGATCCAGAAATCACTAATCTTGTACAGTGCACAGATCAAGAAGATTGCACTAGCGAAAAGGTGCAGTACCTGGAAAGGGAAACCAAGAAACACAAAGGTTCCTTCTCTGTGTGATGCCTTCCATATACTTGGAAATATATGGAGAAGGAAGTGGGAAGCTGATTTTTTTTTTTTTTTGGGTGAAGAAACTGTGGATAGAAGGGAACAGGGACAACTACGATAGTAGTGGCTTCCCAGCATTTGTCCCAGATTTCTGTAAAAGTAGCAGGATGTCTGGAAATTCTCCATAAGGGTTCATGACACACATTTTGGACTATTGGTGCAGCGCATATCTTGCAGATTCAGCATGTCGCTGACATAGAACAAGGTGTGTATTAAGAGACAGCTGGCACAGACAGGATTAAGCCAGGTATCTTCAACCCCCACAAAGCATATTGATAGTTCACTCACAGACTTGTTTCTTGCTACTGAGATATACCTCATTAGTTTTATACTTCATTATTAACAGATAATGAGAAAATAATAGGGAAGTGATACATACATCTCCTTCCTATTCTGTTAAATGTTTTAAACATTCCTTCTTTTATTAAAATATGGTCTGAGACTCTAAAGCTAGATAATGCATGAAAACATAGGCTGCAAAAGCCCCCATGCCTTAAAAGGCTTATATTACCTATCCAGGAAAGACAAAGAAAGATCTGGAGAAAGGATATATATTCCTCTCTTGCTTTCACAGCTGGGCACACCCCAGTACGAAATCAAGTGCACTGCAGAGATGCCTGAGCTAGCAAGGACATAAGCTGCTAAATCTCTCTCAGCACAGCACCAGGTTGACTCTGACTTTCCTGGCATTGCACACAAGCTAGTAAGTCACATCCCTCAGCTAAATACATGGGGATTTTTACACAGGCAGTGCTATTGCAGTTATATTTAGTCCTAAAATGGCGTATGTGCATCCAGCATGGTATCTTGCACCATGTCCTTCCCTCAGGAGAAACTAGCCCACCGCCTCTCAAATCACTTGTGTAGATATATATATCCTATTGAACTGTTACCTATGAAATTCCTTCTCTCCTGGGTCACAGAATAATCCACGACCTAAGCACTAGGATTAGGAAGGTTTTACCTCATTCCCCAAAAGACAAAAAAACCACTAAAGTGGTAAGCTTTGCTGTCAGTCATGTGAATAGGAACTCCAAAGCATGTTAATAATTATTAAATCTTCACCTTGTGATGAGCTAATGCAAGCTGGAGATGGTATCAACATTATACTCATTAACATATACATAAACCGTCTCTCTTCAGTATGAAATTTGTTTTAAAATATTTTATTGAAACATCTGAGAATACTTCCCACAGTAAGTTACCTAATTCCATCTATAAATGCCTAGATCATTCTTAAATATTTAGCCATTTCAAGTTGTCCCCAAAGTAAAACCCTGTTTAAAAAAAAAAAAAAAGAAGTCTTCTTAGCTGTTCAATAAACATTTAAAATAACTTCTGGACCAAATCTGTTTCATTGTTTTGCAAATACATTCTAAAAAAATTATTTAGTAATTGTAAATTGTCAATCATCATCTGAGCTTAAAAATTTCATAAAACCTGCAAACAAAATATGTATTTTGTTGCACATTCTAGAGCATAGTAATATTTTAAAATTTCTGTTTATTCTTCTTTCATATTGCTTTAGTTTCATTTTTGACAACACAGTACTGAAAAGTAAGTTCAAAGATCAAGTTTTAGAATACCTTAATTCTGAATGTCAACTCTTTTATTTTAAATATTCTGCAATTTTTCAGCCTCCATTTTCCCTCAAAGCTGAGAAACAACAGGCATGGAAATTTTCTGAACTATTGTATTTTAAATGAACAATTAAAAATAAAGCTTCCATAAAAGTTAAGAAGATAAAACTTACTCAATCTGTAAACATACCAGTTTACTCTATTGCAGGCTAACAGGCCAAACGAGATTGAAAGAGTTATTAATAGCTGCTCATTGCAAAAACGAAATATTTGAGATAGTCCTGTGTCAGTTTGGCTAAAGCTGTTGAGTTTATTTTCTTAAACATTTAAACAGGAAATGTACCCATTGAGATGAAACATCTCATTTACTTTTATGCCTGTCAGCAGCTGTAGCGTAATTACATACACCCCACTGCATCCCTTATAGCTCAAATACAAGTTGGAGGGTAAAACAGACATCTGCAAAGAACTATTTCACTTTATAAGATATTATTTAAATTATACTTAAAGAGCAATTTAATCTCCCTTATTCAAGAAATATGAAGCTCATTTTAGTTTAATCGATAGTTTACTGCAGAGATCTTGTATTTAATCAAATTTAAATTGTTCTCTTAGGCTTAAAGAATCAAATGCTTTTAAATGCAATACTCTATGCAAGAAAGACTGGTCATGTATATTTCTGGGATAAGAGTAAGGGTATTCTTTTTATACAGTCATGGGTTTAAGAAAAGTTTAGGTACCATACTGCTTAATCCTGCGTTGAAGTAAGTTTTTACTTAAAAGATGGGGCAAATTCATTTAAAGGGGCTCATGCAGGATGGACCTCTCCTTTATGCCTACATCCTTGCTTGAAAATACAGGAAAATTACAGCTACAGAAAAAAAAAAAATATTGTAGTTTGAACACAGAAGAAAAATTGCTACACATAACATTTCAGAATTTGGACTGGATATTACCTTGCTGTGTAACATTCACCAAATAAGCTTCTACAGAGATAATTCAATCTCTTCAATGCCTTCATTTTTATGTCAGTTTAATACAACACTATACTGACATTGCAGGAAAAACACTAGGTAAGTCAGTGTCCAATCCCTCCATCATTAGCAGACATAAAATATTGTATGTTTCTACACAGATGGTTTCATTTCAGAGCATGGCTATTGTGCGTAAGCACCCTGGCGGGGTGGTGAACAGAACCAAGAACACTTTGTCAGCCTGGAGAGCTCTCACAAAGGTGGCTGCAAAGGGGAAGATCTGCTCACTGGTAAACACTAAATATCCTCTTGAGAGAAAGTTGACTAGCTACAAGCTCCAATATGGGAATTTTTCCATTGTGTGAGGAAAAAAAAATATTAAAAAAATAATCCCAGCCTTTAACTATAACCCACAGACTTTAGATCACTGACGGGAAAAACTTTGCTGCAGATGTTGAAAAGAGGTGATGGGAAAAAGCTGGCTACTGTGACTAATGGCAAACGTGAAAGAAAGGAATAAGAATGTGCGGAGAGGGATAGAACAATTGAGTGACAAGCAGAAGGGATTTCCAGCACAGTGAACAAACACCAGAAAAGTATTCAAGAGAGACAGAGGATGATCAAAGCTAAAAGTCATTTGAGACGAAGATTGTTCTTAAAGCCAACATGTCGTAAGGAGAAATGAATCCTTTCATTGAAAAATGGAGAACATAGAAGGCTGTTCTCAGCATTAAAAAACCCAAACCAAACCAACCGAGGAAACAAAAAAACAACCAATCAAAAAAAACAGCTTCTGAACGAAGGAAATGGGTTAATATTCATTGATACCATAAAGGAAAAACCTTGCCATAGAAGATACATGTCCAAGTTAAAGATAGACAGAACACACCCATCCTGCTGGCCAACCCTCATTTGAGGCCAAAAGCAGTAAACTGTGACTGTTTTTAAGTTCCAAGGAGAAGAAAAATGTGCTGAGGTCAGTCCAGCCCTCTGTCCATCCCTTTACATGGAAAAATAGATCTCCTGGCTATTGATGTCTCTCTTGCCTGCTCTCAAGACACTCTTCCTGTGTTCTGGCTTGTTGCATCTATTCTTGTCTGGGGAAACTCCCATCCCCAAAACTCACCATCTTTTGATTATGTAAAAGTCATTGTTATCAACATTAACCACAGATATACTCAAATGGGCTAAATCATTGTTATTCCTACTCATTATGTCAAGACAATGTAGTTGTATTATTTAATTAGCCTATAGAAAAAAAGAAATAAAATTAATGGAAGTGATCCATGTGACTTTCTACTAGGAAAACTAGGGGAATATGGTCTAAATGAAACTTCTGTATGGAGGGTACAGAACTGAGCGGAAGAAACCACCAGAAAAGAAGAATCAATTATTATATCACAAAATGAGAGGGAAATCAGAATTTAGATGAAAAAGCAGGCATATATATCATAACATTTCTCAAATACAAAAAACTATGAAACATCTTTCTTTTCCCGGAAAACAGGAGGAGATTTCATAACAATTTAAAAAAAATCTGGAGATGCTGAAGAAAATGTGTAATTTAATAGAGATGGAAGATACTAGACTTAAGAGAAACCAAATATACAAATATGCAGTGAGAAATAATCATTAGCCAGGAGTACATCAGAAAAAAATTAGAGAGCTGGAGCAGTTCACAAACAAAACATGTCTCAACCATACAATGTTATGATACAAAAAGATGCCAGTATCAATTCAGAAGGTATTGACAGAAGCATTTCGTGTAGGTATTGATCCAGCCTACTGAAGTGATGAAGATGATGAAGTCTTTAAGGAAAACATAGATAAGCTAGATATAGTCATGAAGTAAACAACAAGAATGAGAAAAGGTTTAGAAAAGTTGACTGTAGGAAAGCTTGAAGCAATTCTGCTGTGTATTCCTGAGGAAAAAAAAAAAACAAACACTTGACTCGGGAGGGGCAATAAGATCAATCTTCTGACATGTAAAAGAATAATACAAAAAGAAAAGAAGATGATAAGCTACTGCTCACGGTAATAAAAACAACAAAAAAAGATCTTTTTTAACTTAAATTTTCATTAGATAATAGCTGGCTATAAGGATGGTATAGCATTGGAATCGTCTATGCAAGGAAGCTGCGAAAGGTGTGTAAATGGGTAGATAGGCATGTGTCTATGGCGCAGCATTACTTGATCCTTCTTCAGTGCAGGCTCCCCACCAGCCCCGTATTCTGTTTATTCGCAATGAATACAAAAGGACTCTTCACCTCTAACTAATATTTGCTAAGATCAACTTTGCCAACAGTGGTTAATAAAGATGAGACTGCTTAGCACATGGAACAACCATTACTTAGCAACTATTTTTTTTGCAATAACCAACCTTGTGCAAGACTTCACCAATTTCATTCTCAGATGTGGTTGTCACCTTAGTAAAAGGATAAAAAGCAGGATCTGCTGCTTCTTTAACATTTTTGTTTTTCAGTTTCTGGCATTGGACAGGGTTGAACCTGCTTCCCGTCAGAGTAGTCATAGGATTATTACATTTAGAGATCAGCTTACATTGGCTCTTCAGACGATAGTGGCAAAGACTGATGGTAGAAGCATGAGCTAGCTCACTCCTATTTTACACTCAGCATACTCTCTACACTAAAAACATGGGACTGCGTAGTCAAAATCATCTGCCTCTAGGACTGTGAAAGAATAATCAAGGAGTTACGGTAAAAGCCCGGGCTGCTGGGATATTCAGTTTGTGTTCTTTGCCATAGATTAGGCAAGACACTTAGTTTTTACAGCTCCTTAGCTGCAAAACAGACAATGATTCTGTTTCCCCAAAAAGGAGTTACTTTCCAATCCCTGTCTTACTAAAAACTAAGATAGTTTCATTCACCACAGTAATGCTGAGAAAACAAAGACATGTCAAAAAGACACAGACTGGGCCTTCTGTGATTTCTACTCTGACAAGCCTCATATCAATTATTCTAAATTCGTACTTTTTTTTTTTAAATCTCAACAATTATGTACTTGGCTAAACAAAACAGACATCCTTAAAAATCAGATAATTGCATGCATTTCTTATATCACTCCAGCTACTGAGCAGTTACTTAGTTCTATAACTCATGGTACTGACCACATGAAGAGCTAAAAATGGTGTGAGAATTTGTTTCCACCTCATGATTACATTGGTTTAAAAAAAAATCACAAATCACTATATCATTAACAATTGCAGAATGTTGGAAAAAATACCAATCCAGGCTTCAGTTTTATAGAAATATAGCCTTTTCTTATTCTAAGTTTTTGGTTTGTTTGTTGTTTTTTTCCCCCTATGTTGAATCCTAGATTAAAAAGGATGTTGTGTCCTAAATATGCTTGTCTTGGAAAGGCTACTTGGTATTGTTGTATTTGTATGTCAAAGGGAGGACTGAAGTCTCAACAATTGTTAACCTCTCCCATGGTGTGCTAATATAAGGTCAGAGGCCCACATGTGGCTTGCAGCCTGGGGAATTTCTCTCAACGTTCTGCCGGGGATGGGACCGCCCGAACAGTTTCTCTCATAAGTTTTAAGCCATAAACTGCATCCTACTTGGCTTGCTGTGCCAAAACTGGACCCAAGGGTATCCAAAGTCTTGGCTGATGGGAAAAAATGAGTGCTTCCTATGGAAGCCACAGCTGTTTTCCTGAGAGAGAGAGCGCACAGATGCTCAAATATTTCTCTACTTTCCGTTTCTGACTACCTGTTCTGGCAGCAGTTCCAAGAAAGGGGGAGGACAGAGGCAGGCATCCAGCTGCTTTCCATAAGCCTTGGCAGCACAGGTACTGATTGCCTAAACACTAAAAATGTTAAAAAAGATTTTTTTCTGGATTTCAAACTATAAAAAAGCTGAGAGCATGCACTAATGCTCCCCATCTTCCCATCTTGAGCAGAAATTTAGTGATCAGGATAAAGACCTTAATTATGAAAGCAGAGACTATTTCAGGGAAAAAATGATACTGCATACTATTGAAAAGATATCGCTCATAGACGTGTGTGTGTGTGTGTGTATCTATATATAAAAATATATGTACACAGAAATTCAAGTGCATATATAGAATATGTATACCCAATGCATTTTCTAGAAAGATTTGTTTCTTCCATCAGACTGTAGGCTGAATGTCATAATATGGATTTGATTTTGAATTATGGGGCCATATTTATCCCTAGTGTAACTCTGAAGTCAAAGAAAATACATACGCAAAGTTACATTATATTATACATTGATTTGGCCAAGAATTGTATATAACATGAGCTACCTCATAAATTTAATTGAAATTCCATTACATTAGGATGTGGCTTATGATACTGTTTAGTAACTGTTTAGTAATTATGAATATCTGCCATTTTTTGCCTATACGTATTGATGTCCAATGATCTTTTTATAGATATACTTGGTCAAAAGTCTATGCTTCTGCTCTGGACAGATTACATAGCGGGTTTGAAGCCGTTATATTGACACCCTTCAACATTTTTCTCCAGTTCTACCTTTTGAAGTATTATATAAGTAGAATCATAGAATCATAGAATCATAGAATCATTAAGGTTGGAAGAGACCTCCAAGATCATCAAGTCCAACCGTCAACCCAACACACCATGCCCACTAAACCATGTCCCTAAGCGCCTCATCTACCCGTCTTTTAAATACTTCCAGGGATGGTGACTCAACCACTTCCCTGGGCAGCCTGTTCCAATGTTTAACCACTCTTTCAGTAAAGAAATTTTTCCTTACATCCAATCTAAACCTCCCCTGGCACAACTTGAGGCCATTTCCTCTCGTCCTTTCACCAGTTACTTGGGAGAAGAGGGAAAGTAAGCAGAAGATCAATTACAGGGAAAGTAAGCAGAAGATCAATGCAAAAAGCTTTGAGAAAGTGCTTTGGGAAAGAGCGGCTCTATAAAAGTGGTAATTCTCCCCAACAGACAATCAAAAAGGCATTCTCCCCACAAGACATCTCAATGACATTTGCTTAAGGACTCGCAGCAGGCTACTTGAACAGCCACCAACCAGTCTTCCGCAGGGCTCTCCCTCTCCGCCCCATTGTTCATCAAGACCTTTCATTTACATTTAGTCCCCAAAATTTTTTGTTGTTTTTCTCTTGATCACTGCCTAAACATCAGACACCTATTTCTACTTCAGTTCAGTGATCAAACTACGCTACCAATGTTCTTGCACTAAGAGCTAAGCTGTTCTCCTAGCCACTACATTCCCCAGGCAGAGCAATAGCTTTGGCTTGACAGCTTCCGTAAGAGGTGTACAGGTATTCCGTAAGAGCGTGTCTGAGTGCTCCTTCAGACCAGAGAAACTTTAAAGCTGGTGAAGTCAAATTCAGCGTGGTAGATACAATATTTCTAAGCCGTACGGATAAGAAGTTAAATACGCTCTGAGTGGTGATCTCATAGCTCAACCACGCAGGCTGCTGCTCCCCGCTTAGAGGTAGAAACCACCAGCAAGATGGATCACGTAAGAATCCTTCTAGGAATGGAACAAGAGGAAGAAAGTGGTTTCGCTTGACCAAACCATGAGAAGTCAGTGAGTCTGAGCTGGTAAGGAAGTCACAAATTCAGAAAATGAACTACTGTATTTAAGCCACACCTTGCCCAAAACTGT
>NW_008824988.1:2682625-2702213 GCF_000699105.1 Pygoscelis adeliae | reverse complement strand
AAAGAGTTATGGGAATTTTGCTGCCTGTGTTATATACCAGAGCTTCATTCTGCCCTGTCTCAATTTCTCCTTTGCAACTCATTCATTGCACTTCCAAAAGAACCAGTGCCTGACCTTTCTGTTTTCTTGTCCAAGAATTTATAACATAGAATCTGATAGCCTAGCAGCTAAAAAGTGAGCAGTCCTCCCTTTTTTCTCCGAACTAAGTGACAGAGGTCTTTAAAAATGTCAGATGGCTGCCCAAGATAAAGTGTCCCTTTGTGACAATAAGAATCAATCCCCCACTGCCTATTTAAATAAGAATGTAATAATTTTCAATTGTTCATTAAGGATCAAAGAGGTTTTGCTGATGCCTAATTAACCTAGAATTAACCTAGGTAATAGTATATGTTTATCTCTAGTTTTAGGTTAGTTATTTGAAATATTTTGCTGTGCTAGCTCTTTTAATTATTTTTCTACCCTTAAACTGTCTTGTAATGAATTATTCCATTTTTATTGAAAGTATCTCCTATTTTTATGTCCTTCAAACACTCTCAGAATAGAAGCTTTTTGCAGTTATGCATATACATTAGCCAAATCATACTTTCAGCAGTACTATAAAAACACAACATTACTTTTCTTTTTTGTTGAAAGCCTGCATACTTAAATACTGAATCATACAGAAAATATGGAAAATAAGTATGTTATCATAAAAATCGTTAAAGCAGGAGAGTGAAAGGGGACAGGGTTACAGAAGTGTAGACACAATTCTGACAAATTCATATGTATGTGATGTAAGATCTAATCTTGCAACCCTTACTCACAAAAGTAATCTTACTGAAGTCTATAGGAGTACGCACATAAAAAATACAGGATTAACCCTGAAAGCCTGAAAGAAATCCACTTATTTTTTCAGCTATGAGAACAAATATTGCATCATAAAACAAATGATGTCCAGATGAGTAAAATAGCTTAGCAACAAGATAATCTTATAGAAGACTTATAGGCACATCTATAGTGATGACAGATAATAGAACCTTAGGAGAAGCTATTACAGACAATTTGGAGTATGGCATTGAGTCTCCTCCTGAATGTTAAAGAAATTATTGTCAGATACTGTAGGAAGATTAGTCTGTATCTAAAGGGGTTTACTACTGATATCATAATAACACCATCAGAGAAAACCGATTTTTGGAATAAAAGAGAAGCTAACTGGTTTAAAAAGTGACTTAAAAGCACCTCTAGCTGCCACTAACCAGAGAAAAAGAAATGAATGAGCTATCCATAGATTAAAAAAAAGCTTATCACAGTCTACAGTGTTATGTAAATGCATTCAGGAACAAAGAAAAAAATGAAGAGAAACCAAACAAGTCTGGACACAGATGTTGTATTTTTGAATTAACAAACATGAGTTCTTCATTAACTAAACCCACACAATGATTTCATTTAAATGCACAGGTTTGTTCTAGCTGTAGCTACTAGCTTTCTGTGGGACCTTATTACAGGGCTGATTCTGATCCAGGGAAGAGGAACTGGACCAACATGCTTTACTGTGCTCACCAGGCCATGAGCCATGCTAAAATATTGGGGGACTGTAGCACGGGAGGTGGCTTCCAGAGGATCTCTGCATCCGCTCAGGGTGAGCTGGACCTGGCTTCTTCCACAGGCTGCTATGGAGCAATGGCAAAGGCTACTTTGCAATGGTGTCCCTATGTACAGTTTCCAAAACAGGCCTTGAAGAGGCTTATTGTAAAGTTCTTCTCCCACACACATCTGTAATAAGGACAAGTAATAATTGTAAAATGAAAAATATATTTTCCATATTTTTGTAATTTTGCCCAGTGTTTTTTCAGTCTTAGGAATTCAAAATCTGTTGATTCCTATGTGAATTTATATTCAGTACCGAAATAAAATTGTCTGGAAAATGTGAGAGAGAAAGAAGTAACATCTATTTATATATCTTTAACATAGCTAACCAATTTTAGAGTAAAAAAAACATATGCAAAACCAATCAGACCTATATTAATTATTTTATCTCCATAAACCCATGTTCTTTTTACGAAGCATTGTGCTGGGATATATTCATTTAGAAAACAAATCAAATGAGAGTTCCATTTTGATGGTGTAAAACCTTAACCAGGGAGTTGTGCAGAAGGTGTAGTTCATTAAAAATGAAATGCAATGGGTAGTATGACATGTATATCTGGAAGTAGGAAATAAGGGTAAACACATATACATCTATCGTTATTCTGTCAAAACGTACTGAAGCTCTTGTGTGGGATTGATATGACTGGAGCCTACTACAGAGATGAGGGGTGGGAAAGAAGAAGCTATCAACCCAAAAGATATAACTGCAGATTTGAGTTTGCTTTCTTCTTTTTTGCATTAAAAAATGTATTTGAAAAGGATTTGTCTCCATGAAAAAGTTTGCTATGTTTCTGTAAGGTATGTTTAGATGTACTTTTAGAAGAATAATTTATTCAACACATTTGAACTCTTCTGTTATACACAATTTTTATGGGAACAGAATGACCTCACAATAGATTTATTAATCAAAATTATTTGGCTATTTCCTTATGGATTCTGCTTTTCTTGCAGATCATGCCTTATTACAAATGCTTGATGTGTCTGCATCATATTATTAACTCCATTTTCTATTATATCTATGTTAAACATATCTCTAACCCTGTATGAAGACATCCTATTGCATTCCAGACATCTGCCCTGTACAAACTTGACAAGGTGCTTGACAACTTTTGGGAAGGCAGTCCCCGAGAAGCCTCCCAAGGACTGCCTCTCATCTCCGGAGTCCAGTTGAGCCTCTCTGGTGCATCAAGTCTAATACAACAGCTTTTATAGTTACTGGTAACTAGGTAAAAGCATACACAAGTTTAACAGTATCCAACCACCCCGGTTCTCCAGCTGAAATAATCAGATGGACATTTACACCTTTGTTGACTGGGAACAGTCTTTGGCCATAAATATGGAGTGAGACTTGAATTGCTGTTTCTCAAGCTATAGCAAGCAGGCAAACCGCTCTACCAGCGCTCTCTCAAACACAGCTCCTAGTTCAGGAAATTGTAGGTTTTCTAAAGCCTTACAGAGGAAGGAAAAGACCTGCAAACTGCCATCGCCAGGTCAAATATATGGTGGAAGAAGCACCATTCAGAAAGAATCAGAAATTGCCTCATACATGCAGAGTGGCACAAGGAGGCCTATTTACTTATATAGCAAGTCAGTACTATCTTCTCAGTGTTAAAGAGATAACAAAAAGCCAAGAGGTCAGCAGCATCCTAGCATAATCTGCATGTTGGTAGATATCCCATGTTAAGCTTACTAAAGTTAAAAAGCTAAAACCCCAGGTTCTTGGGACACATAACAAATAAATACATGAAGCACAGTGGACACTTGCCTCTTCCACAGAACAGCAGAACTCTCATAAATTCATTTTTGCTTCTCTCCTGAGGAAAATGCTCCTCACATACTGATGGTTATACCTGCCTTTGTATTTCTGTCTCTTTTTCTTTCTTTTTTTTCCCCTCCGCCATTATACTCACCATCTTGCTATTACACCAAGGCCCTCACCACCAACAGCAATAAAAACAAACAATAAAACCTTGGTGTCTTCAGCTCTTTCCTCTTCAACCACTTTACCTTGTCACTCTGCCCTTTAACCAGAGCAGCCTGTGACAATCTCTGCTGGTACCCGTGTACCGATGCCTGGCCTGGCATCCCACCTGTAGTAGGAACTACATGCATGTTTTCTCATGTACCAGCCCCTCACACACCCAGTTCCCATCCTGGACAGCTCACATTGGACCCCATCCATGAATACATGGATGGTGATAACATATCAGAATAAGTTATGGGGCAAAAGAAAGAATTTTAGATAATGGAAACAGTATTAAGGATTTATATACTCATACCATAAAACTGCTTCCTAAGTGATACGTTCTCTTTGAACAGGGAAAAAGGAACATTTTCTTTATATTGGTATAACTTTTCTTTATATTGGTATACCACTGAAGGCCTAGAGGAAAACTGTGACTAAAAACTCAGAAGGCTTCACCAACTTTAGCTCATGGTTGAAGGAGAGTAGCTTCTAGGTCAAGAAGAAAAAAAAAAGAGAGACAGACAAGGAAGTGCAAATGAGGAGCTGACAGGTAGGGCGTAATTTTCTCTACCTAGGGCATTGTAAGTCACCTCTATGCGAAGTGAACATGATAGATCAATTTGGAACTTGGATTGTTATCACTGCTCAGGTATTGTAGTGATGAGAACATTATAAACAAATATATATATACACTAGAAATCCATTACATACATCAATTCCACAATATGAAACAATATGAAACAGAAATGTACAGGAGTTACAGGGGATATGGGTATTAGAAACATATGACTGGAAGAACTTTCTGAATCCAGTTCAGTTCCCACAGTGATAAGAAACCACGCAAACAAATATTTTGTCCAGAAACCCTATGGAACATAACACAAGCTAAAAACATTTCCCCAAATGCTTTGCTAAACTTTA
This sequence comes from Pygoscelis adeliae, assembly GCF_000699105.1. Classification (NCBI taxonomy): domain Eukaryota; kingdom Metazoa; phylum Chordata; class Aves; order Sphenisciformes; family Spheniscidae; genus Pygoscelis; species Pygoscelis adeliae. The sequence goes on along the minus strand of NW_008824988.1, from coordinate 2,697,700 downwards.
ATCTGTAATAAAATCACAAAATCTACTACTGTTATATACAACAAAAAGATCAGGGAAGCCACAGCGGCACTCTAAGAAGCGCACAGAGAACAGGATTACAGATCCTCAGATTCCTGGCTGTATGAGCCAGCTTTTCTCTTCATGCTCCGGCTAAAATCTAATAGCATACTACAGAATAGAAATATATTTTCCACACCAGAGTATCTGAAGTGACTAATGTAGCCTAGAGAGTGCTTTGGAATTTTCTGGCGGAACATATTATAAATTACATAGCATTATAGTAATCCACATCATTAATTTTTATATTTATTAATTCACATAATTAATTAATTACCCCTTGGAGCATTTGTATGTTTTTTGTAAATAATTGTGTGGACTGGTAATCCATCACAAAAGATTTATTGTGTACTTTTTTTGGTGAAATGCTTAGCTGAAGCAGCACTCAATATCATAGTAATGAAAGCAGAAAAAAAGACAGAAAATAAAACATGTATGTTAGGAACATTTCCTTTAAAATTTTTCTGTACAGATAGAATAGCAGTGTGGCATGGAACTACAAGTAAAAGTGAAATCAAAACAAATGAATTTACATAAACAGGTACAACATTTCAAGGAAATAAAATGCACGTAGTAAACTTCAGCTATAAACCCTAAATCTTGTATCTTATCAGAAAAACCCCAAATCTCCAAATTAGAAAAGTTCTGTGGGGATTTGTTGATACTAGCCATCTGAGTCGCCAATTTAAAGTGAGATACTTCTTCCTTTCATATAAGAAACTAGTATTGCAGTTCAAACAAATGGTGGATCAGGTTGAAAAAAATTCATTAAGAAATCAGATCCCATTTTATGAAACTCCAGAAGACTTTCTTTTCTGAAAAAGGTTTACAGGTAGCTTCAAATAGGTGCATCTGGGATACAAGTCTCACTGAGAAGGTTAAATTCCCTCTAAAGTTCCTTTCCCTGACAAAGCAATCTTGCCAGGTTGGTATGCTAAGGAGTGGATATTGTATTTTGCAGGCAACGTGACAGCGGCATGCTGTGAAAGTTAATCATCTTTTCACAAAAATTAATAGTCATTGAAGTCATCAATCCCTGTAAAGTTGGCACTGGGAGGTGTTTGCATTTTTGTTTGCTGTTGCAACATCTCTGTAGCAAGTATAGAGAAAAATCTTATTTAAACCTTTTATGTAACTTAGGCTTGAGTTTTTGTTTTCTTACTGTTAAAGAGTTTGGTTTTGGCTTTTTTGTGAGTTACAGTTTATGAATAAGGACATGGAACATCCTGTCACCAGTCAGACCTTTTTGATACATAAATAATCTTTTGCAAAATATAAGCATGCTGAAATTCATTGTCTGAAAATCTCTGGTCTAAACATATTAGCTGCTTTTTATTTCCTGAGGTTTAAAATTTTTAACTCATTTAGAAGTTGCATCTTCATCGTATTATAACTATACACATATTTTTATCTTTGTAAAATTGGTACAAATGACATAAAATCATAATAGCAATGTTTTGTATGCCTTCCTCAAGGGATAAATGACTACCAATATTTATGATTGTGGAGAATTAAGCACCAATAATAAAAAAAATAAACAGTGACTCATTTTAGTGGCTTCAAATGTAATTATTTGTTGTGGGGTTTTTTACATTAAAAATATCTCATCTTCTAATCTATGAAGTAACTAATGGGATTACATAAATCAAATTTATCCCTCTTGTTTTGTGCCCAATTCTCATTTATGCGAACTTAGCAGTCCTGTCAGAATGAGGAACATTTTAAATTAAACGCAATTAAAATTACCACCTTGGTAATCTAAACTTTAGATGTTCTCAGTTCAGTATTTTTAAAGTGGCACTCTGACCTGTTAGTTTGTCTGCATTGCCACCTGGAGGACCTCACAGCAAAATCAGATTGAATTCCTTGGGTGAGATTCTGTGTTAGGGCTCCAGGAGTTAAAGCAGCCTCTCGTGCTGCAGGAAGAGACCCACCGTGGCTTCCCACTGCCCCCTGCAAGGTGGAGCCCTGAAAAGCTCTGGGGATAGCCTGGAAGATGCCTAGCTACCTAACCAGGCATACGTGTAGATAGGGGATATACTTCTCCCACCTCCCCTCCGCTCCACACTGTCTTTTCTCATGTATTTGTGGGACTACTAATAGTTACATTAGTATACAAACTAATAATTATATTAGTTGTCTTAATCATAAAGGTCTGACACATGTCACGGTTAGCTACCACATATGAGAAACTGAGAAAAAGAGAACACAGCTCCTTGAAAGCTGAAAGCAAAATGGAGAATTTAAGGTCTCCACCCCAGCTGGACTGCCTAACATTGTGGTAAATAACTAGAAAAAATTCAGTCAAGAATTTGGTCTGTTTTTTAAAAAGACAAAACAAAACCCCCTACCGATTAAATATTGAACAAATGGTAGCTCTTTGAAACTACTGCTTAGTCTGAGGCCTTAGATTTACATAAAAACCTAGAATCAAGTGGGAAAGAACATGCTATCAGGTTGAGCAACAAGGATTTGAAGAATTTTGCATCCTTAGGAAAAATTAAACTTCAAAAGAAATATATCAACCTGCAGAACATACCCATAAGACGTCATATTTGGGAAGGAAAAGAAGATGATGCTATTTGAATGACTCTAAAGCCAAGTCCTGCATAGAAATCAGAGATAAAGCACAATGTTTTAAAAGTAATGCAAATACAGTGACTCTGTAGAAAGTTAGAGAATAATGTGATAGCAAGAAACAAACTTAACTGTTTTTACCGAAACTGTCGTATTTGCAAGAAGCAAAACTTTTCAGCAAAACCTGAAAACTTTTCCATATGCTCCCTGAAGGAACATAATACTCCAGGCATATTTTGGTTGCAAGTCTAGCTGGTCAAGCAGGTACGTGCTAATCAGTGCAGATCACAGCCTCCCCACAGATCCAAGTCCTGGTGTATTTGTGAAAGGAGCCAACACACAGAGATGACACTGCTGCAGCAGGGAAGAAAGGCTGTTTCAGAAGGAGGAGGATCAGTACGAGTGAAGCATCCCCCATCAGAACTGTCTGGGAGATAACTACAGCTAGTGATTGGATTACTACTTTGAATGTAAGGAAAATGCTTATTAACCATAAGTTTGACACAGGTGCAGAGGGTTAATGTGATACCAGAGGTCTGACTAACAGTGTGGAAGGGAAAGTTTAGTCTTATGGAACAGAGAGATTCAAACCTTATGTTATACACAGTGGGTGAGTGCGAACTAGATAAAACAACGAGGAAAATCTTGGAAAGTCAGAACAGTAGGTTTTAGCAGAAAACTGACTACCTGTTATAGGCATGAAAATAATGCCCTAGGTACAAGCTGAGTGTTTCAGAAGAATAGCCTATGGAGATAGAAAAGGACATGGAAGCAGGAAAAGAGAGAAAAAAAAAAAGAAGTTATTTTAATAACAAGAAAGCTGAACCTCCAGGAACTAGAGAAATCACATGGAATTACTGATAGTGTTATTACAGAAGTTACTTCTTCTGCAAGAGGGCAGTGTTTTGGCTGCCTTTCACAGTACCTGGGCACGAAGAACCTTCCTGTGGCCAGGCGCAACACCTTCTGTTGCTCTTAACCGGAGTGGAAGATCTCAGTTCTTGATTCCACCTCTTTCCCCAAACTAACTAGGGATTGATACTGTTACCGCAGCCACATCTTAGTGCCTGGATTAGAGGTTTATAGGCTGTGTCTACGCCAGGAGCTCTCTTGCAGTAACTGAGGCAAAGCATTGGTTGGAAGCAATTGCTGCTGAGCTCCTTGTGTTTCCACTGTGTTTAAGGAAGAGAGAATTAATCTGGATGTAAATATTTGTATCAAATACAAATACTAACGTAAGCATACCATTTCATCATCCTCATATAGATGGATGTGGAAGAAATCTTTCTAAAATATTCTGTAGTCTTAAAGGACTATGACTACAATATAAGACTTGGAGCATGTAAAATAAGAAAACCTCCATGCTCTGACAGAACAGAGGTCTCTGACATGGAGGTGGGCAGGGTAGACATAGCACAGAATAAAGAATACAGCCTCCAAAACAGTAAGAGACGCTGTAGCATGCCAAAACTACTAATCTGGTTTAGTATTATGCTGGATACTCCTTGTATTTCTTCTACAGATTTCTACACAGGAAATTAAAGTCTGTACTTACTGTATGGCTGTTACTTAACTGTAACTGTTAGGCTTCGGTTAAAGTCTCTTTCTTTAGCAAAAGAGTGCTAAAAAATAACAAATCAATAAGCTGCTTAAGACATGTGGTGAAGGATTGATTTGGAGGCCAACGATTGTTTCCTACTGATGGGAACAGCCTTTCTGCAAACTAAGAGCTTTGTTATATAAATATCAAATCTATGGAAAGAAATTCTTTGAAAGACACAGTAAAGAGTAAACAGTGTATATAATGGGACAGAGAAGCAGGGAAGGGACAATTCCTGACAGAAACTTATATACTAGTGACAGAGAGAAAACAATAGGGGGGAGAAAAAAAGAAAAAGGATAGAGCCAGGAGAAGGAAAAGCAGAGAGAAGAGTTGAGAAGAGAGGCTGCAGGAGATGGAGTGAGATGAACACCATATAACAACACAAAAAGAGAAGAGGAAGGAAAATTAAGGAAAGAAAGAATCAATAATAATAGAAAAGAAAACTAGAAAATGGAAGGGCATAAGAAATGAAAAAAAAATGTGTAATGACTCATTCTAAAGGTGTGCAACAATTGAAGAAGTAGTACATTAAAAGGAAAAAAAAAAATCTACAAATACTCCCTTTATATAGTGTGTATACCTTTCTTCTGCAGCCTTCCCAGGATAAGAGGCTTGCTGGTGTTTCATGAAGTACAGGTGTATTGGGTGGCTACGCTGTCACCCAGCAGCAGACGTAGCCATCATTAGTGCTGTCCTGCTGGATGGGGCAAGGGTTATCGCAGGACCCTCTAACCTGGGTTTTTCTGCAAGCACACCAAACTGTTCGGCTGCCATTTCATAAAGCAAAATTCATTTGCCAGAAAAGGGGTTAAATTTAATACAGCTGGACAGCTGAGCAGCTGCTTTCATGATTTAAATAAAAACAAGCTGAAATCCTTGCTGTCAGCTCAGTGATATATGACTTGTAATGGGATGTTTCCAACCTTTTCTTCCATATGGTCGCCTACGTTAGGTAATACACACAGCCTACAGTGCAACCAGCTTCCCAGAAAACATCTGTGTCCCTTTTTCCTGCTCTGTTAGCTTCAGTGTTGCCTCCCACAAACACAGATGATTCATAGGACAACATCCCTTTGGTTAAGGATCAAATTAGGACGTTTCATTGATAATTTTATCATGCATCCCAACTGGAGTTATGGGAAAATGGAACTCATTCAAAAAAGAATTTCTCCACACATATTTCCACCCTCCTATCTGCAGTTGATAAAGTTAAGATTTCAGAAACAGATTTTAATGACTGCTTAGGATAAAAAAAAAAAAAAAAAGAAAGAAAAACTAGCCTATCTCCTGTGAGGAATGCATTTCCGCTTGATTTGATCTTCTCTCTCGCCTAATTTTAGAGTATTTCCCCCTTTAAAAATGTGTTTGCTGACAGGAAAATCATAACATAATACTTATTTCTGGAAGCTGAAATCAAAACCAATTATTTCTTCTATTGATAAGAGATTAGGATCTGCTGTAAGAAAATTATGTCATGTTTTAAAAAATGTAATGGAATAAAGAGGAAATGGACAGTCTGCCCTGGAGCTCGTGCAGTGAGTGATACAGGCTGGCTGCTAGAGGTCCTGTTAAGAACAGATGAAGTTGGCAAATATTGGCCAGTCACTTCTCTAGATTAGGTCCCCTAAATATTAATTCAGTAGACCATTTAATTATCTGTTTCTGAGAATTAAGGCCTTCGCTGGTATCCATTACTTCAGTTTTTGTGGTCATACTTTTGAACATGAATGACTGACAATGCCAGGATTTATGCAGCAATTCGCTGATTTGCACAGTTGGTTGCCCACACCAATCAGTGGTTTTGTGCAAATGTCTTTAAATTCTCTTTTCCAAAACAGTTTAAATTCAACATGAGTTGCTTTGGTGTGATACGTTACCCCATTAGTATTAGTTACAAAAAACAAAAACAGCTGAGGCATGGCAGTTTCTATCTACTCAGTTTTCAAAATGCTATTTTTTCCCCCTCACAATTTTAGTGAGTGACAGAAAATGGATTAGGGGGAGAATTTAATTAGTTGACTATTATTAAATAATAAGACAGCAGCTTGCAAATGCATCTCTAGCATCATTTAATATTCAAGCTTAGTTCCATTATTTCAGATAAGTCAAAATAATGTAAGGATGCCCAACAAAAAATCAGGAACCTGTCAGGATGACTCTCTGCTTTTTTCTTCGGCACATATATATCTTGCCTGTGTACTAACATAAAATTTAAAATGCTAAAAAAGGATCAGATTCTCGTCCACTCTCCATCCCAGGTATAAAATAACATAAAACATAAACCAGCAATATTCTTCCAGGGGCAGATGCACACAAACACACTCCTAAGCTGTTTTTCAGGAATCACCCAGCTACCTCAGGATAGTGCTGGGCCACTGACATGTATATCAGGAGAATCTGCTAGCACCGCAGAGACGCTGGGTCATGATCCTGCCCATAAGGAAACAGAGACTGACTACTATAAGACAGTGGATGTAACTAGAGACAGGCCTCCATAACCCCAGCCTTTCAAGACTTTCTAAATCATGCCGGGGCTGGCGGTGCCGGTCCCGGAGCAGACCGGAATCAGTGCTAACAAACACTTACAGCCGCCCTACTCCCAGCTGCCAGTTCTGTGGTGTGCTCGAAGGATATGCAGCACGCATTCTCACCCAGTGCATTACTAGGATTTACTGAAAGACAAATCAAGGGCCACCTTTGTTTTGGAAAGTCTGGTTACATTTTTGCACAAAGATCTGCTGGTGCTTTTGTTTTACCGACCCTTAGAAATTGCTGAATAGCTCAAATTGTGATCGGTTGTGTTATAAAATCTGCCGTCTGACACTGTGGGATGTTCCGGAGCGATTAAAAAAAAGTACATGAAAGAACAGATATAAGGTTAGTTAGAAAGTTGTTGCTTTTACTAGTAATTTACTTAAGTCATTTTTCTCCCATTGAGTCACGATTTTTCTGTCAACTTAAACAACATTCTGTTGACTTGTTGGCAAACAAAGAAACTCATTCAACAGCTTATACCCAGCAGCTCAACAAACTGACTCAAAAGATATTGGCTCAAAGGATATGTATTACAGACAAGTTCTTTTCAGAATTAAGATGAAGTGCATCAGAATTTTTCACGGTGTTTAGACTGCTGTAAGTAGCAGAATTCATGGCAGTCCATTCCCTGTCAGTTTTGCAGAAAGGTATTTCATGTTCTAACAGGTCATTCGCTATTGAAGACAAAATGTCATTTAAATCACTTAATCTTTTTCTGTATGTGATGTTATTTTTTAGTTATTTTGGATACATTTCTTATCTGAATAAAATACAAAATGTAAATTAATATAAAGGTTAATTTGAGTGTTCATTATCAAATTCTAGCACTGACGTAATATCAAAATGCATATTATCTACACCAGAAGTGACTTATCATGTGGAAAGTCAACATGTTATAATGCACAGAGGAACTCTCCTCAATGAATGTATCCTTCTGTGCATTACATGTGAGTAAGCTCCTGAACAATTTATCTGGAGACTGGTAGTGGTGGAAGAAGAAAGCAGGGTGATCATACCGTTAGCAGTGGAAGTACTAAAAAGAAACTGATCAGCTTTCAGAGTATGTGAGAATATCCCTGGGTAAGGCACACATGCTTATTTCTGCACTGCCGATGCTTAGAACTGCAAATTCCATAAAAATCCATAGAAAGAAGGTGGCTGGACCGAGGCAAAGAGGTTTTGGGTGAGAAGACAGTGAAATCACAGAAACAGTACCTCTTCCTTTTTTTTTTACCTTACTCATAATCAAATTTGAGAGACTTTGTTTGAAAAAGTGTAGAGGACAAAGACGATATACACAACGTATCAGCTACCTGCCGAAAGCCAGAGATGCTTACACTAAACTCCAATATATTTGTTGCCAAAGTCTCAGCTTCCTTTACACCTGCCTCAGTGACTGAAAAGCTTTATGATGAGCATCCTTCCGTTTCATCTCACTTCTACTTTAAGAACCTGAGTAAAATAATACTAACCTAAAGTTTTGATAAAGTCTACATTCAGAGTTAAATACTATTTGGTACCTAAAGATATCAGTATGGCATTTTTGCCCCCAAAGCTGAAAGCATAAAAAGGTTAGGACTGCATTCAGCTCTAAATATGAAAAATAATGCCATCATCAAATTTCACAGGGGTCTTTATAACATGTTAAAATGGAATTAGTTCTAAGCAGGTGATATATTTAGGTTTTAGCTTTCATTTCTCAGTACTGTTCCATTCTTTCATTCCATTTTGGCGCCCCCCCCCCCTTTGTATCTTTTTGATGTTATTATTAGGAATCAGCCATGACAGAAGCTCAGAAAAAAACATAGAATGATGCAGCCATGAACAATGAAAGCACAATTATGAACTTGTCTAATAACGCTTAACACTAGAAAGCCAAGCTAATGGAACTGTGTATAGACCACAGGAGCGTGAAATCAGGTAACTGAACGTATATGAAACAAAAAGTATATAAAAAAGACCTACTTTCTTTTCCACATTGGGTGTATCCAAGATACCATATACACAGAACTTTTCTTAGTTACAATTTCTAAGGCTGTTTAACTAAATATTATCAATGCTACAGTCATGACCTAGCTTGAATGTAAAATACTCTCATGTGGCAGAAAGCTTGTCCATGAAGAAAAATATGTATTTGAAGGATGTTTGAAAGACCATTTAACTCAAAGAGGAATGATAGGCATGCCTTTCTCAGAAATACACATACATCTGCAGTTCTTTAAGATTCAGCTAGATGCACATAAGCACATGCAAAACTGTAAGCAGATGACAGATTTAGAGTGTAGGAAAGTAACCAGAAGGACCAGCAAACTAGAGAAAATTCCCTTTCTCTCTTGTGAAAGTTAGTATGTTCCACTGGGTGAAATCCTGAACTGACTCACGTCTGTAGTTCCATCCCCCTTATTGAGACAACTCAAAGAGGTAACAGGGGACCAAGAACTGCAGCTTCTGAACACTTCTCAATTTCTTGTTATTGTACACTGAGGTAACCAATTAGAGTGAAGAAATGTAAAAAAAATCATCTCCTAGAAAAATGAGTTCCAGCAACTTTTCTTCATCTGCTTACCAGACACTCTGGTGCAAAGGACCTCGGCAGGAACAGTTACCTAATCTGAAACAAATATTTGATTCCTGCCTGAACTGATTATCAGGATATTCCCAGGCCATATTCCTTCTTTTCTATTTCTTGAGATAATTATTTTCTTCACAAGAATTGATTTGGTTTTTTTAATGGCAAAGAGCTATTTAGGGTGATTTTTCTTGTCCCCAACAAAGTTCTTATACTGAATACAGGTATTTTTCATTGCTTAAGAATTTCAGAGATAACCATAAATCACTAATAACCTTTGGACTTCCCACCCAGCCCTGAAAAGTAAGTAATGAAATGTCCAGGGCCACAGTAACTTCATTCTCCTATAAACTGCTCTCAGAGTTATATATGCAGCCAGTTAAAAAGCACTATAGTTCAAGACATCCTGGCCGTATTCCCTTCTTTTGGATCACCATACCTTCATTAACAATGTGGAGGTTTTGAAAGAGGCCTTGAGTCATTTAGTATTAGCCTATGATTCAAGAAAATGTTTTTCACTCATGTTTTGTTTGTGCTGGCGAAGCACAAAAGTTTTGAAGGTCCCCTGAAAAATCAGGCTAAAGTTAATTAATCTATTCTATTGAATTTCATCATGAAAGCCTAATTATAGAATAGGATCTTTGTTTTCTCCATCTTCCTTTTCTCTCTCTACATAGATATTGCTGGACTCATTCAGCACATAATATTGTAACAAAACCCCAACACATTAATATTTTTTTCCTTAGCAAGGTTAAGCATAATGATGGGTCTTACTTCAAGGAAAATAACAAAAAATTAAAATATTATAAAAATACAAGTCAATAATAATATCTATTAATAATGCTAAACTATCTACCTAGCATCCAATGAAATGACACATGGAAAGAGAATGTGTCCTGAAGCCCAGGAGTTCATAACACTACTGGGTGGGGAGATCACGATGGTTATGGGAGGGAACAAAGCCTGGAGCGTAGGAGATAATGCATGTCCAGGGAGATGTGCAAGACGATCTGGAAGCTTTCTTGAGGGTGGATAAAGGCTTCAGCAACAGGAAGGTCAGAAGGAAACAGCTGGCAAATAGGTGTGGAATAATATTCTTGAAGAAGGCTTATGTGAAGGATCCAGGTTTGAACTCAGGCTAGCTTGGGGAGTTTTGTTAATCAAGTTAGAAGTTAGGAGCATAGTCCTGCCAGGAGTATGATGTTTAGGTGATACAAAGTGAACTTTTAGAATACATAAAGCCACGGGACTAAACATTTCTCTGGTGCCTCACAGAACTTTAAAAATTGCAAGGTCTGGGCATAAACAAACAAACAAAAAAATCTTGTAAAGATTATTTTTACTTTTTAGGTGGTAGAGGTCTAACCTTCATAGACAATAATGGGAATTGGGAGCCAAACACCTGAAGCCAAATACACCTTCAGATACTCTGCCTGAGTTGTCCAGGTTCCATAAAGGACACACAGAGTTTTAGAAGTACCAAAAAAACATTCATAAATACTGGCAAATGGAGGAGCGATCCACCTAAGCTGCTCAATAGGAGGCTTAGGCCTGCCTCTCAAAGATGTAGGAGCAAAGGAAACTCTTTCCTACCCTTAATATTTTCAACTCTGAAATCTCCCTTGCATCTGAGTGCCTAAAAATGTTATTTGTGTTAAACCAAAAATTAAAGGAGATTCTTGTACCTTCTGTATGCTCTGTATGCCCATTGAACCAGAGAGACAAGGAGTATAGCTTGGTGGCTTGATAACTCTGTTTAGCCCTCAGACCTTGAGTTCAATTTCTTCATAGAGTATTGAATTTTTTTGACACAAAAACAAACAAAAGCTTCAAACAAAAGACCTTGAGTGCAAGCATCCCCAGAAGGTACTCTGGCCCTCTCCTGAATGGCAGAGGTCCTAATTTTAAAAGCATGGGCAATATCAGACAGCAGAAAAGCATGGTGAACTTGAATCTTCCTTCCAAATCCTAGGGAGATTTTATAAGGGTATTACCATCATTTCCCTTTGCGTAGGTTTCATGGGTTGAACCAGTGATGCAGTAGTCAATAAAAAAGTAGCTAAACTCACCTCTCTGGTGCACGTAAGAAATGGGCAGACATGATGTTGACCAAATTAGGAGAGCTGTAAATCCATTCACTTATGATGACTCTTGATGTATTATTGAGGTAATTATGCTCTGAACCTTGCTGAATCAGTATACCCCAGCAGAATAAGTGAGAAACACCTTTTCTGAGGCTCCAGTTGTAGTCTGAGCAGCAGAGCTGTATCTGAACTTGTCTGGTATGTATTTAGAAGCTGAAATGCTGGTGGCTTAGGCCACTTCACCAGCTGGCCACCCCCTAGCTTTAGGGACAGATGTCCCCGCAGTATTTAGTGTAGTGAGGGGCAGAGGGGCAAGGGGAGAGTTTTGATACGATGCAGAAGTTGGATGTAGTTGCATGAAATCAGATGCCTGTCTCTTTGTGTATCTATCCCTGTCCATCTTTGAAAATATTTCTAGTGATATACTGTACCTGAATGCATTTGAATACCTTTAGACATTTGATAAAAATACCTTGTGGAAAGACAGTATGCTAACTTTATGTTATCTTAAATGGAAAACAGAATCAGTCATTTAGAAAGTAGTGCTCCTTATACAGATTACTCCAGCATCTAAAACTTAGCACATATGCATGCTCATCTGGCTAGGAGTTAAGTTGATACCTTTCAAATACACTTTAGAGAAAACTGTCCAGAAAAAAACCTCACCAAAATTCTTATGCTTAATTAAGCATAAGAACTTACTGAAAATAAAAAAAAATGATCAAACACCTTATGGAAAGAAAATATTTCAATCAACTTTGAGTTGATTGAGTTTTGCAAACCACTCAGAAGTTTTGTGTTTTAAAAAGACTAAGACTGGAAGAAGAGTGACTAATTTTAAACGATACTAATTTCTGTAGCTCTGGGGTAATTATGAGGTAGGTAGTGTATCTTAATTTTGAATGCAAACTGTATTGTAGAAGGCTATATTTTGCATTCAATACATTAATATTAAAAAGAATATAAACTGTACAACTGTAACATGGTGGAATTTGGCTCAGAATTTTAAAAAGAAACTCTCTCCATAAGACATAGTAAAGAATACCATATTTAAATAAGTTTAAGATGTTTTCAGTCTATTCTATTTTACTCAAGAAAACTTTCTTCTCTAAAACAACATAAAGAAGAATTATATTTAAATAAGTTTAAGATGTTATCCAGTCCATACATTTTTCCTTTAAAAAAATATAATTCGTCTGTCAATGAAGACAATTATAATGTTTCTCAAAGTTCCCATCCACAGGAATAATGAAAATACCATTCCTACACAACCTATCAAAAGAGAGAAAAAAAACCACATTCTAACATGATAGACAGACAAAATCGCCTTTAAAAATAAAATTAAAGGGAGGAAGCAATATGATAGCTTCACAGGCTTTGCTGACCATAATTAAATGCCAAATCAAATACAACTCATGCTTTTTTGATCTGCCATTTTCAGATACATAGTAGAATGACTCAGCAGAGTGCCACCTTTACTATTTTAAAAAATACAAAGAAAAACTGTCATTAACACCCTACTCCACTTGCTCTCCCCCACAATATTTTTGCTATAGCTTCCTTCTTAGTAGCTAATAATGATTTGAGATCGCATTTTGTTACTCTGCCTAGAGTGAAAATCTAATTATCATTCCCTGTTTCATAGCTCCTTGGAAGATTAAAAAAAGAAACAAAACAACACCCACCCCCCCCAAACTGATTAAAGACTAAATAAGACCAATATGAGATTTCCTGAGATACAGGACGTTCTTCCTAACTACTCAATTGTTTTGTCAGTCATCTTATGTGTGATCCCTAGAGTTCACATACCTTAATCACGATTAAGGTAATATCACGATGCCTTTAGGCTATAGCAATAAAATAAATTTTAGAGCAGAGGGGTGCTTTCTAAGGAGAGGAAAAGGAAAAAGAAAGAAATTTTCTAAAGTTCCAAGGTAAAATCTGGTTCTACTGAAAGCAGAATATCTGAACCTGCAGAGATCCCAGTCACCCACCGTAGCTGCTAGCCTTAGCCACATGAACTGAACAGGACATCAGCATCATCTCCAGCTCTTTCACCACCATCTCTTTTTTAAAAGACTTCGGATATCCACAAACCATCCCTAATCTTCTAATGTGCACAATGATTTTGGCTTTCATTCTCCATTTGCTTGCAAGGTGCACTTGCTGTGCAGCACTTTCACTTTCTGATGCACAACACAATCTGAGGTAACCCAAATCTGCAAAAAAAACCCAGATAATTTTATGTTTAGCATAAACAGCATTTGCGATATTTCTTTCTCCTCAAACATCTGAGTTGGAAGAAAAGTTGTTTCCATAAAGCAGTAAGAAACCGTGATGGAGCAGTAGATTAGGAAAAGATACTTGGGAGTGTCTCATCTTAAAGTTCGGAAAAAGAAAACAAGACGACTTCTTAACAAGCAGAAAAATTAGGAAATCTTGAAGGAAAAGTTCTTTTTAGTGAAATCCCTCTAAATCCTACAGAACTCCTTTACTATGTGCATGATTTTTACGTACTGATTCTGGGGCAGGGGGGAAAACAAAGCAACTGATTACTTGTATTTTTTACCTGGGAGATGGAGTCAAGCTAGAGAGAAATTGTAAGAATTTATGGTGGTTGCATGCTGCCCTAAACAGTGTAGGCAAGATTTTTTTTTTTTTTTTTTGTGCCAAGATAATGAAGTGATTTAGGTGTTCCATCAATGTCATTCGACACGATAGCACTGTAACTCAGTGACTAGGGACAATCCTGGTGATCCTGAATAACTGTTGATGTAGAATGAGCAGGTACAGACATTCTGAGACTTACACAGGAGAATATGTTTGAACGCATTAAAATGCACAAATCCTTGTTACAGAAGAACTGAAGGGGGGTTCTGAGGGAAGTTACCGTGTCTGTAGCTCATAATTTCAGAAAGAATATGCTTGTCTCACCTTCAGATTAAGGGAGGATTTATAGGCATCTTTGTAAATGAGAATGAACAATGAAATTCAAAGGATTATATTAAAAAATTCACCATCCCAGCAGAGTTCTAGCACTGCTAGAACTCTGGTCATTTGGAAATAGTTTGATAGACTGAATGATATATTAGAAAGAAACATGGATTTATTTCATGCTCCTGCAGTGCTGAAACAGAGAATGGTTTTGTTAAGTAGGTGATTTTTCTACTTTAAAAGCCCAGTTTCATACCAAAAAAGGACCCATTTATGAACTCAGTTATACAGTCACAGACTCATTTCCTGTCTTTATATTTCCAGTTTGCTTTCAAAGTTATTCCCTTCTGCAATTTGCCTTTTAAAGGAATAAACTGCTATTGAAATTGTGGGGGCAGGAAAAAAAAATAAAAAAAAAAAACACATTTCCTCCAATGCACTTGTGAATTTCATTATATGTGAAAAGCAGTTTTTAGCTGCAGAAGCCAATACTGCTTAGAGGAAGTCGAGTGGAGGGGCAGCTGGAGGTGAAAGGCTAGTCTATACTTTCTGTGACCTGTCAAGCTGAAGCGCACGCATGTGATGTAGGCCACTCACAACAGAGTGAACCTAAAAAAGGTGGGAGGTTCTGCTGGTGCCAAGGGAAAAGCCTTGGAGAATAGCTGAAAATATTCGTGACAAGTTGCCAAAGTCATTTGAGTTCGATTTATTTCTTG
>NW_008824988.1:2606474-2682554 GCF_000699105.1 Pygoscelis adeliae | reverse complement strand
TGTGAGGGGAGAGGAACAAAGTGGGAGGGACTGGGGTTTTTTTAAAGGTAGAAAAGTGTATCTAGACACCAAAACAGAGAATATGTGGATCATAATTCAGAGTTGGGACAGATCCCCCCCGCCAAAAAAAAAAAATCCACCTTTTTTGCAGAATGCTAAACCTCAAAAATATTAAATTTTCAAATAGTCTGCTGGTAGAAAATTCATTGCTAAAGTACCAGACACTAAATTTACTTATATCAGAAAGCAAAGTGAGAGCATCCTAGTTTTCCACTAATTCTTTCATGTTTTTGACTGAATAAACTATGTGGTACTTTATAATTAGCAACATTGCCTTTTACTCAATTTCATTTAGAATAGGAGAATTAGGGTAGCGTAATTTATTTTTTTTTTAATTCAGTGTGTTCTATAATGAACCTTCTTATTTTCTGGATATTTTTATAATTACTACCACAAGTGTTTAAAGACCAATTGCCAACTTTTCCATTTTCTTTCCCCATTTTGGTTTTTCTCTGCATGAGAAAAGGAATACCTAAAATACCTTGGTAACCTTCAAATTTGCAAAGGTTAAATCTTATCTTGCAGATGGAATTTCACCACTTGACAATTTTTGTTGCAGTTACTTGCAAAAAAACCCTAAACAATCAGAGCTGAAAGAGTAAAAACAAATCCTTTGTCTCCTCTGTATGATCTCTCTGTAGACAGCTCTACCTGAAAAAATAATACAGCTTCTGTGGTTAAGCTGTATGTATGAACATACTGCCTTTCTGTGGCCTTCAAAGCCATTTCTGAAATGCTTCATAATATATAACGTTAAGAAGAAATTCTCAAAAATATAGCTAAATAGGAACTCAGGTCTGAAAATTTCAGATTTGAAACTTGTATTGTAACATCTTGATAAACTAATTTAAATATTGTTTGCAGAGCAAGTATAGAAACAAGCAGATAAGAGACTTCCCATAACAATACATCTGTTTTCACAATGCATCTTACTTAATAGTTTCAGCAGAGCTAGTTACGTTGTGACAAATTTAATCCACAGATACTGATTCAGTGAATTATATTTGTGGAATAATTGGACCATTCCTACTTTGATTGATTATAGCTGGGTTATTAATGCTCAAGTGTACTTATACGAAACTTTTTTCCACTCAGAATCAATGTTCAGGTGCCGAGAAAACTGATGGCACAGTGAAACAAAGGCTACTCCTTGTAAGCATCAGCAGTTTTGAAAAGTTCAGGCTTGTTTTATTAATTAAGATCAAATACTCATAAGGGATGGGAATGTCCATGGTTAAGCCAGCTCAACCACTTGTTTTTGACATATCCCCAGAGTTGTGGAGTTGGGCTTGGGTAGCTGCTTCATAATGCATTTAGTGATGTGCAAAAGATGCTAAGCGAAAATAGTATCTGATTCCAGCCTCAGAGAAAAAAAAAATGAGCCCTATACACACAAGAAAATAAAAAGAGTGTATAAAAATCTTGAAAATAGGGCCAAAAGTGTCAGGTAATAGAGCAGCAACACGCTTTCACAGATCTCTGACTACTAGAGTCTTGGCCTAGCTCCCAGCTTCAGAAGTTGGATCAAACTAATCTTCATTTTGCCAAAGCTGATGGAAGCTCTAAAAATGTAAATCTGAGCTACAGCATAAAAGTGAAAGAATATTTCTTGCCTTATACAATTTTTCAAAGCACATAAATTTTAAAATTAAATGCTGGGACTCTGCAAGATTTGGACTATGCAACAGCCAAAATAAGTTACCAAAATTAATGGAAATAGGGCAGTAAGCTTTTTCAGGATTATAATGTGATGCAAGTGTTAGGCAGAGTGATGACAAGTCTGCTGCTCCTCTAGATGTCTGTATTTCATTCTTCTGTGCTCAAAAGTTGCACATAGTTGTTCCATTTGCAGAAATCAACAAATTCTTGCATCTAGATTTTCACTAAACAGAAAAATTTGTCAATCTACACCAGCATTATCATTTAACAAATCTTCACAGCTAATTTTGGTTTATAAAAAAAAATGTATTAAAAATATTAGGGAGGATGGGTTATGAAGCGTTATCTCTTCAAAACTAGAGACAAATGATAAGTGTGTGCACCCTGAAACCTTGTGGATTTAAAAAAAAATATTAGAAGGTTTGGAGTAGAGATACAAAGTTGATGGCTCACGCTTACATGTGGCTTTAAGGTGCAATACTGGGCTGAAAGAAAATGGCATTGCTGGGCAAATTTGACTCCATTGTAGCTTTCTGGGTCAAGTTAGGGAAACACTAAGAAATAAAGGAATTCACACACAGGCATTTTATCAAGAAGCATATATGTGAAGTAAGTGTGCCATATTGTGGTGACATGAACATCATCGTTAATTCATACAGGGTACATCTACACTGTTTTGTACAGTGACAGCAGGTTTTATAAGAAAAAATAATACTTAGCCTAAACGATAATATCCATTAACTATGTCTGAGTTGGTAACCCCATTGAGACAACTTCAGCAACACAGACGTTCCACTATGGAAAGATCCCTACATACACACACACTCCCCGTACACAGAAACACTTGCACATATTTCCCAACATATAATACACATACCCTGCTTTATTTGGTGGTTTGAAGCAAGAGAGCAATTTTAAGATTGCGTCCATGCAAATACTGCAAAATACTGTTTGCCTGGTACTATTCACATCAACAACTATTCTAACACCTAGCCTATTCCAACACCTTGCCAATGAGTTATGTTACAACTACTGCACCTTTTGTACAATGAGTTGGGATCTTTCTTTGGTTGACCATTTTTCCCCTCTGTCTTACCTACTCATTAAGTTCTGTCCTGTCCCTGGACTGAGGAAGGGAGACTTCTAGCATGATGGGATGGCGAACCTTAACAGGCACCTAGGTATTACTGTAACACAAACAATAATAACATAGGGTGGTGCTGTTCAGTCAGTAAACTGACTTTACCTAATTATTCTTGTTATATGAGTCAGTAATCTTTAGATCTGGGCTCAGCTGTACTGGGTACGGTTTCCCAGAAGTAATGTCAGCCTCCCATGATCCTTGCTTTTCTCCTTTTCCCCTTGTTTTCTCTGTGAATACCCAGTTAAGGATTGAAATCCTGGGTCATTCAACACCTAAACCAAAACTCTCAATTTGTTTTTAAAATAGCATAAGAAACTGAGCTGCTCAGCGCCTGATTGCAAGAAGGGACAAACTAACCTGGAGACAGAACATATGAGAACACAAGGTGACAAACTCAGCTGAATGTTGATAAAGGGACAAAAATGAACTCTGCTCTCTGTTGATATAAATACTGAATTTCTCCTGTACCTAGAAAGATGCTAAGGTGCAAAGGATGTATTTACCACAGTGTTTTATTTGAGGTCAGTATACTCTAAAAGCAAATCTCCTGGTCATCCCCACTCGCTGAGCTTTGGTTCACATTGCAGCTCTGGAGTGTTAGAACTGGATTCCTTGGAAGATGCCCTCTGGCAGCACTCCTAATGCTCTCCAGCTGCTCTTGGGCATTCAGTCCACAGACCAGGCTACAGCCAGCCAAAGCAAAACATGTACAGTGTAGGCTAAGATCCTCAGCGCCAGCCAGTTTGCTCTAGAGATCAGTTCCTGTTGTGCTGCACTACTTTTTAGTGCAGACAGAGCTATATCACACAGGCACTCAAGAGAGAACCCAAAAGGCTCATTAGTTGTACTGATGCCGCAAAACAAATAGGAAATGTTGCTTTCTGAAGCAAGTGAACACAATAGCGAGGAACACCTACTGTTTTTGGAGGAAAACCAACAAAAACAAACAGTTTTAAAAAAGTG
The DNA here is from genome assembly GCF_000699105.1 of Pygoscelis adeliae. Classification (NCBI taxonomy): domain Eukaryota; kingdom Metazoa; phylum Chordata; class Aves; order Sphenisciformes; family Spheniscidae; genus Pygoscelis; species Pygoscelis adeliae. The sequence goes on along the minus strand of NW_008824988.1, from coordinate 2,678,728 downwards.
GAAGAAAGCATCTGAAATGTTGAAATTTCTCAATAAAGGTTTGTTGTGGTTTTGGTCAGTTTTGGGTGGGTTTTTTTTTTTCATACTGCTAGTTTCATATTCCAACTTTTGGGAACAAAAAGGGTAAGCATGGAGTAAACAGAAGAGAGAATGACATATCTTCTAGGAAATGCTTATGACATAGAACTACCTAGAAGTGGGATGTTGCTGACACGTACTGGCAAAAAATTCAGTCATGAATGGGAAGATTAGTAACAGAACTTCTTATGTGTTGCCTCATTTGTCCAATAAAGAGGAATACTCGGTGGTGAAAGCATAATTAATACCCTATTTCCTTTAGGATCAATAAAATGCAAGAATAATAAGAAATACTAGTAACATTGCCTTTCTACAGCTGAAAAAAATGGCAAAAGAGTTTATTTTTAGCTAAAGAAAAATTACCACGAAAGATGCAAACATTTTTAACCAGAATCATTCCATTTAAATGTTATTATTTTGCACAAACATTGCAAAAAAAGGAACAAAAATAATATTTAGAATATTAAGTCAAGTTATATTAGGAAGTGTGAAATCATATGCAACAGAAAAATATATGTCTCTACGAAAATCCAGAAATAAACACTTTGAGCATTTTATAAATATTTGTTATGAATATTGAAGATATATTAAAATGTAACTTAAAAAATATGGAATTAACTTTTTATATACCTCACAAGTATATTTAAATACACTGTGCAGTTACTTTGCTGTTAGAATATTGAACATAACTAGTAGGATAAGTTATGGGTGATTCATGCTTTGTTGTTTTGGAAGTTTACATGAAAGATGATGGTAAACCATGCAGCAGAAATTCTGAACAAGGAGTGGTGAACATCTGTGCTGTTTCCTCTCTAAGAAAAAGAAAAGTTTATATCCCACCCAGGGAGAAGAAATGACCCTGATAAAGAATGTAAGTGATCTTGCTTGACCTGTGACGCAAGACTAGTGCTGACCTCTGCCGCCTAACCACAATGCATGTTTTTTCTTATAAGAGTGAGCAAGAGTGCATTGCTAAAAAGGAATGCGAGGAATATGAATGATGCTGAGAGTCAGAATGAAATATTGATTGTGGAAGTGAAAGTGTGTTTGTTCAGGTAGGTATGAAAGCCTAAACGGAGGAGAAAGAGGAAGAAACACAAGAAGAAAATGAAAAAAAAATATGCATAACCAAGCCATTTCTATTCTAGAAACAAATCAAAGAATATGCCAATTCCTTGTCCCTCCTCAGACCAATATTGCTCTTAAAAACATACTAGAACTGCTAATTATAGAATTTAAAGCAATGAAAAACCCAAATATTGTCCCATTATGAAAGTACAAAAATGTTAATCCAACTCTATTTGGGAATGTTATTCATCAGCATTCTGTATTATTTATATAACTCTTCAAATTATAAATTAAGTACTTCTAACTCAGCACATGGAGAACATGATTAATCGTTCTCATCCAGAAACCACCCATTCCACTCATCTTCTTCTTTGAAAAAAGCAAACACTCTTATTTGCCAATAGCTGGATGCATAAATATTTCTAATATTGGTATAAATACAACACACTGTTCCTGATAAATGAGCACATGAGAGACTTTAATTGTCAGTCTTCCCACGTGGTAACATTAAAGTAAAATAAAATACAATTGGCTGCTCACTGACAATGTCTGCTATTTACAGTACAGGAAACAGCATGCTTAATATCCAGTCCTTATAAACATATTGTCTGTGCAGGTCTTTTGTTAAGTATGATTAATGCAACAGATGAAAAGTTGAAGTCAAATTTAATCCATGCAATCTCAAAGCACAAATCAATGCACTTCTTGTCACATTCAAGAAGAAGGATAATGTATTAAAGGAATGCTGGAAGGAAAGGAATTTATTAAAGGAATTCACGCCAGCTGAAAATTTGGCCTCCAATTTTAAAAGTGACTAATAGAAAAATTGGGGAATGTAACAATAAATCTAATTATATTGCAGCTATTTTTTCCAGAGCACTTTAATCCTAAAATATAAGCACAAACTAGCATTGAGCACGGAAGAATAGCACTGCCAAGTCTGATGTACAAATCTTGGTAATATGCAAAGCAATTGGACAAAGAGAGTCTAACCTGTCAGCAGTCAATATGCAGTACATTTTTAGCAACAGCAAGAATATATTTGGTGGAGCTGGATGACTCAAAAGACAGGAAATATAACATGGAACCTTACGTCTCCGGGTCACAGGTTCAAATGTAACCCAGGGCAGGATCCACAGTGCAATGCCTACACTTTAGGCACCTGCTAAGAAGTTGTAACCCAGATGCCACGCACTCTACACAGATGCTTAAGATGTACAGGAAAATAAAGATATTCAAAAGGAGGTCTAAGAGGGCTAGGATACCAAACAGGGAATTGCAACCACCAATCACAGAAAAATACCTTTTCTCCCCAGAGAATAAGCACTTCAATTTATAGTGCAGCTGAACACTTCTGGACCTAACTGATGACCTACAGTATGAGTCCATCTCCAGGGTCAGGTATTCAAGCCTTTCCTCAGGTGAGGCACCCAACAAATGGGTGCCTCAAAAAGCTGAGCAAGATTCAATCTTTTTAAAATGTAGGCAGAGAAGCAGGTGGTGATGACTGTACCAAGCTTTTACAAAGTCACCCTCCAAAAAATTAATCTATTATAAAGTCACGAGATAAATGGTTTAGGAATATTACTTCAATTTTCTCCTTAGCCCAGGGGAGTTCACCCCCACATCCATTCTTTTGCATGCTCCAACTGCCATACTTGGAAACACCAGCCAACCTAACAATGTTCTTTAAGCCACATAATAATAATAATAATAATAATAATAATAATAATAATAATAATAATAATGGTCAGCATCTCCAGGGTCAGGTATTCAAGCCTTTCCTCAGGTGAGGCACCCAACAAATGGGTGCCTCAAAAAGCTGAGCAAGATTCAATCTTTTTAAAATGTAGGCAGAGAAGCAGGTGGTGATGACTGTACCAAGCTTTTACAAAGTCACCCTCCAAAAAATTAATCTATTATAAAGTCACGAGATAAATGGTTTAGGAATATTACTTCAATTTTCTCCTTAGCCCAAGGGAGTTCACACCCACATCCATTCTTTTGCATGCTCCAACTGCCATACTTGGAAACACCAGCCAACCTAACAATGTTCTTTAAGCCACATTTATTTCAGTATCATCATCCAGTAAGTAGTCCAACCATAAATATGCACATGCTAAAGGGAAGGTGTGCAAATACCTTTATTGTATTTGATGAATTTCCTTACAGCTTTGCTGTTTAAATGAATACTTTAACTACTATGGTGTTTATGCTGTATTAAAATATGGAAGTATAATAAATTATTACCACCTGTATTAATTTATTATTAATCAGAAATTCTAGTCAGTAGACTGGTTTCAGAAAAAAAATTTCAAGTTAAGGAATATACTTTTAGTTCTCAGATTTTGCAGGTGCCAATAATTGAGGGACTAAAATTTCATCAGCAATTACAAATGAGCATTATTAAATTTATATGGATGGCTGATTTGTGAGCACATTTAAATTCTCAGATGCCCAAGTGACATTAGTTGTCCCCTCACAATACATATCCCACTTTCTTTTTCAGCTATCCACAAATCACTAAACAAACACAAGAATACAGGAATAAATTTTCAGAAGTTAACATCCTGCAAAATTTTCCCCTTTTTGAAGTCACAGTTTTTAGAAGTAGACTAGAAACTACATTGACATTGCATAATCCCATAGCAGGTTCTAATAAACTTTTTAAAAGGTGTTGAATTTTTCTAATACTGAAAGAAATGCAAAGAAAGTTATGTTGTTGTTATGTTTCCTATGAGTTTCATCTTGTAAGAATCATAGCCTGTGAATATCATCCTTTTCTCTTTCTGAATCTCATTGGATACTCATATTAACCCCATCCTGTTACCTTTCCAGCAAAATCCTGCCAGTGGATTTCCTCCTCTGGTGAATCTGGAAATATTTCTTAGTAATGCTGCTTGATAGCTCTACATGTTCCCTCAGTAAGTTATCTTCCATAGCCATTGTATCATTTCAATTGAATATAAAATAAATAAAAGGCTTCATAATACCTTGGTATGCTACCTTTCCCAACAAATATCTATTTCCTATCTTATAGCAGAAGCAGTGGCCCGCCTCTTAATCTCAGTGTTCTTACTCTGCAAAAGAATGTATTACTAATAGCAACACAAGGGACTTGAAGGGTTTCTTCTGATTTTATCTACTTCATCATCATTCAAACTTCAAAATAAAGCAACATGTCTTTTTACATCATATTTTATAGAACATATAACTCTTCTGCCCTGGGGACTTGCACAGACACCTCAGCCTGATCTCCAACGATTGCAGTCAAAACCTCTTGACATGTCCTGAGGTTGAATCCATTAAAGTGTAAAGGCTCTGACATTTTGGAGCATTCTCTTTATGTTACATTGACAAATGGAGGGGTTTTGTGTTTCATTGGTTAAGAGGGAGTCAGGTTTTAGTTATTTGAACCTGGGGTAACTTCATTCATGGATCAAAAAAGACCTCTTGGGGCTTCCAAAGTCTTAATTATTTTAGAGCTACAAGGCATGATTTGGTAGAGATTTGGGTAATGGGAAACATATTCTTCTGGGATCACTTCACTTTGGGGAGCTTTCCAGCTGTGAAACAGGCTCTCAAACTTAAAAGCTCTCCAAAGCTCTACCTGGCCCCAGGCCCAAATTTCCCTGTTACAAAAGTTGACTCGTAGAAGAACTAGTGTAATATATGCAACCAAAAAACTGCAACATTAAAGAATTGGTAAGATTTATGATAACACTAAAAGTTGTTAAAGTGTTTTTAAAAGGTCAGCTTTTCACATTTAGAATCAGAAGAATGTTCATTTTTATATAATCACCACATACCTAATTCCACATGCAAAAGTGACAGCTATTTTATTATACAAGGTATATAAGGAGGTTTGCACATGACAGTATTAACTTATTAAAATGAAGTGAAGGTTCCATTTGTTATCATTCAGAATGATAAATATCAGGGCTCTTTTTGCTCTAGAATTGGTTTTCTGGAAAACTGCTTATATGGTGATGGCTCGTTTATTAGTTAATGTAAACATAAATAAATAATAAATCAATTGAAATGCCTGGGTGTCTGACATTACTTTGCAACATTTAAACAAAATGTATCACTTTCAAGGCATATTTATCAACAAAATGTATGGAAGACAGGCTACTATTAAGCCCATTAGTAGTAATTTTACATTGTATGTACATGCAATGGTAGATAAGAGCTGTCCCATGCAGTTTGGGATCTGAGTAAGGTGTGATTTTCATTCAGAATTGTTTAAATTGAAAATTTTTCTATTGCTATCAATATGAAGAACAGTAAGCAGCTTTTGAAAAATCTAAACCCTGGAATTTTATAGGCTCAAATCTGTTTAAAAGTGCACAGAAAACATTAGGTGCCAGAACAGACCTTCAGCATAAAGTTCAGTTTGTGCTCCAATATGATGATTTCTTACACAGGCCAAACTGAAAATGTCTTCTTAACATGAGGAGACTTACAAACAACTGATGGAATTATGTATGCCATTAAAGAAAGCCATTAAGCTTGAGGAAATTACACATACACAGAAATCACACGCAGCAACCACCAAAATTCCCTACCATATCAAAACATCAGAAAAGCATGCCATGAGAAAAAACCTTCTTCTGTTGAAGCGTGGGGAAAAACTCTTTCATGTTTATGGGCTCCATTTGAAGTCTGGAGCACACATATCTCCTGTATTTAAGAAAAAAGAACTGTAGATCAACAGTCTTTCAGTGTCTCTATGGTCTCTCCTCTAGTCCTCACCTAGAAAAGACTTGTACATCCTCTGTTCTACTCTGCAGCAATGATGCTTTTTTAAGAAGTACCCTAGGACAATGATTATTAAAGCTTCAATTCTATAGTATGGGTGACTTTGAATAACATGCCTAAGCATGTATTCTCCTTTGATTCTGTCCTGATCCCTCTTTTTCCTTAGTTATGTCTCTTCCTTACATTAAAAATTCTTCACGCCTCTGAGAAAGCACTCCAATCATCTAACTGACCAGTAACACAAATACTGCCACCTCTCTGGTATATACAATAATGTTGGGCATCTGGGATACAATCTGGAATAGAAAAATGCACAGGAGCCGAAGGCAGAGACAAACTCACGCTGGGTCAGTCTAGGTGAAATCTGGTCCATCCTGAGCCAGAACAAAAAAGATTTCTCTTGTTTGACTGGCTTCCAACAGAGAACATGGTACTTTTAGACTGTGATTCACCAAGATCAGCATTTAGGGACAAGACAGGTTTGTTGGCGTAGGCACAAATTGGCATGTGAGCTGTCTCCTTGTGAAAGAATAGGGCAACAGCCCAAATGACAAGTGTTCCTGGAATCGGCAGCATTAAGGAATGTTACAGGCAGCCATGGGAACGCTGCTCCTCCACACCACCAGCTCCACTGGATCAGGGACACGGGTAGGGAGATCTCAGATGGTCATGTGCGCAATTCACTGTGCAACCCACATCTCACTGGGTTTATTAGCTTATGCTCCTTTCTGAGCAAAAACTGCTAGCCTGCTCTTGGACAAAAACTTTGTAGAAAAAGTATAATCATGTTTGTCAAGTGCCAGGACTGAGCCAATAATCCGGGTTGCAGGCATCAAGCTCAGTGTCTCTGTATTTATCTAGGTTGTACATTTACAACCTAGATAAGCTGTCACGAATAACTCAAAGCAGACTGTAATAATGAGTATTGGCAATAAAACCAAAACCTCAAAACAGTAATGTGTGGTTGCTAAAAAATTTTAAGAGAAAGATTCTATTTATTTATTTTTAAACAAGCATACCTTTAGACACTAGGAATGGGGAACCTGAATTTCTTTTCAGAAGGGAGAAAAGTCTAGAATTGACTCAAGAGTCTTTGATAAATATGGGACAGAGCTTGGGCCGGGGGGGGAGTGCATTGCTTGAAAGTGGTCTCATTTTCTTTTGGGGTTTTTCTTTATGTAGTCGCACTGCCTGATGCATATGTGTAGACTGAAATAGACCACACCAAAAAAGCAATGTGTGTAAAATGATACAAAAATATTTGTATCTCTGGAAGGAATTTACCTGACAAACTGCCAGGTTTCTTTTTGTTTTGTTCATTGCTTAAGATTATTAAGAAGGAAGTAGTTTGTAAAATCAAAAAGTCTGTCTAGCTCAGTATCCAATTTGTAAGCAGTGGCCAAAAGCTAATGCCTAGAGAAGAGTGTTAGCACAGGGCAAGCATGCGATGATATCTTTCCAGAACACCCTCCCAGCCTCCAGTGATTTCCAATTCACAAACTGAAGGAAAAGATTTATCTGAAAGATGATTATGCACAATGTCTATTGCTAGAGGCAGTGGCTTTTACTCAGTACATCAGCTAAATAGTATAAATTCTAAAAATTATCTTCATTCAGTAAAAAGTAGTATGTTAATAGAACTGTTGTTTCAGTGGCTGCAACTGCACTGCTTTGAGCATGGAAAATCTGTGCTGCATACACCAACCCATAGGGCATTCTTTACATCTTTACTTACATGCTCCTGAAAGGTTCACTGCCTGCAGGGTGGGTAGGTCTGACAAGGAGCCTCAAAGCTGCACACAGACAACACAGATGCAGTCCCTGGGAGCGTTCACACCGACTGCCAAGAGTGGCCCTGAAGCTGCTCTTCACACAGGATGGGCTTGCCTGTCACATGGACAACGGGCCTGCTAGGATGGACTCAGGCCTCACCAGAACTTCCATGCCCAAGTCGTACAGATGAGACTGCTCATACGCAGGTTTTCTGCAGCCTGCCACCAAGGCGGCAGCAGAACTGGAGGGTCAAGCAGTCACGGAGAATCTGCCCCTCGCTGCTCTTCACAGCCATAGCCACTGATGGGCCCCAGTCCTGCTAATGCGTGGTGTTATCCTAAGCCCTAGGGGTGCTCCTGTTCTATCTGGGCTTGCTGATGCTTTAAAAAATAAATAAATAAAAAAAAAATCAGCATTGTCAAATTATGGTCACAAGATTAACAAGCTCTTCAGACTCTGTTTCCCAATGTCTTGCACTGACATGTTTTAAGTATTGCCAAGGAATGGAGCTAGAAGGACAGTTCCACAAACTAATAGATTTCACCATGAATTAGACCTGCCAGGCTGCTGGACATCAACATCGTTCATGTTGACCTGTCGCAGCTTGTGCAAGGGAAGAGAATGGCCTGTGCTGCTGCTGGGCAATGCTCCTGGCCCTCCGGCAACTGACAGAGGCTGGCCAAAACAGATCCCAAGGAAAGAGAAAATGGACAAACTGCCTTTTTGGGTGTGAATTCTTAAAGACAGATAACTTTTTAGGCAATGACTGTTTCTATGAAGGAGGACCTGCAACTGAGTACTCCAAACTTTCACAAGTTGAAGAGGGCTGGGCAGATTGAATCAGTGAGCCCAGGAATTTATTCCCTAACAAGTCACTAGAATTTAACACACTAATTGTGAGAAGGGGAAAACAACAACAAAAAACCAACCAATCAAACCAAACACTCTTGCAATTAAAAAAAGAAAATAAGCAAGAGAGAGGAGGAGACTTTGCTGTCCCATGCACGGATAACCTGTATTTGCCAAAGCCCTGCCTTGATGTGACATTTTAAAGATACTTATTTCAAACTGTATGAAAATCATACCTCAGGTTGAACCAGGCTTATTTCAGCTGCTGCAACTTCTTCATGCAGAAAAGCCTGAATCTAATATGCAGAGCTACCAGCAGGACCTGGTTGGTGTTTCTCCTTTGGCCATGCACATCAGCTTCAAACCAGGCCAGGACTACTGGCTTTATGTTCGCTTTATGACAGACGTTATCAGAGAACAGTACTCCCTCACCTTTAAAGATGGTTGCTTTAGAACTGTCCCCTGGATTTTGTTTCAGTAGTTATAGGAAGGAGACACAAGAGTCAGGTTACACCTTCTGAAGGACTTCCTCACATCACGCAGGAATCCTACAGACTGCTGCTCCCTGACACTCTGCCGTGCCGTATGACTGCTTTCCTGCCCCCACTTGAAAGAGTAGCAATTAAATCATTTTACCTGATCCACAACACCTGTTGGAATGTAGTTCTGGGTAAAAAGTCTCCATAATTCAGTTATTTGAAATCAGCTTTGTACCAAGAACGCGTGGACAGCAAATTACATTATTCTGACAAAAATATTTTTCTGTGCTATTCATCATTCCGTACAGCTCTATATCTCATAAGCACACACACACAGACTCATACACCCACAAGGGGCCCCATCCGCCTCCCACAGGTAAGAAAATTTTCATTTAAGTCATGTTTGTAGGTGTGGTTACACTGAACACTCGCATATCTTGGACATACGAATGCTGCCAGTATACATGGCCACGTGTACCCTTTTTCTAGTCAAATCTGCAAATCATCTTCTGCACTGAAATAAGTCATCACTCATCAGTTACATGTCATAGTAAAATCTATCTCTGTTCTCTCTCTGGGTAATTCTTTCAGAAGGAGCTACAGCAGAGAGCAGCTTTGAATCTGAACAACTTGGCTTACGTTTGGTAAATCAGGCTTGGTTTTCATTTAAATAATTTTTTTTTACTCCATAATTTTATTTAAACAAACATTAAAAGCTTTCAGAAAGATTCAGTTGCAATAAGTGATCAAAGCTGTGGTTATTTAGGCTCCTTTTTCACAGGATGGTTCCAACCACGTCAGCAATGGTTTCCATTCTTTTTTTTTCCCCCATTATAATTGGATAGCACTGTCCCAGTCATTACCATGTGAGTGACCTCTGCCCCAGCAGTCTTGGCAGAACAGGCCAGTCTTTGCCCATTTATTATACCAGGACATAATTTCAGCCATCATGATGTACTTGCTAAGGCCATGCTGCATATAGATTTTCCTTTTTCTTTTTTCTCTTATCTGCTCCTGCAAGACTTCCTTTTTCTCACCTAGATCTAAGAACTGTAATCACCTAACCTATTTTGATGACTTTATGAGACAATTGTAGGTCTGCTAACCCAAAGAATGATTAAATTTTGATTTTGGGACTATTTTGGAATTTCAGCATAATGGATAAAGCATAGCAGTGACAACTAAGTCTAAATCATGGACTCAAATGTGTAAGTGTGCTGGGATGCGACTGTCAAATGAAGGAAACTGTTCTGTGGCATTATGAAAACAAATGCTTACAGGAACATTATAATAAACAAACGGCAATGTTTTTATTGCAGCCCTTTGGAAGTTATTGTGCTTTCATTCCTTCTGATAAGCAAGCTGAGTCTTGCAGTCATAAACATGTTCAAATAATAGTGACTTGAGTGAGACCTGTAGGATCTGATCCTTCAGGAATTACTCATGTACATAATGTTAATAACGTATGTAAACTTTTGCAGCACCAAAACCTCAGTTTGTACATTATGCACATCACATCGTAAATTGTGTTATGCAAGCACCATTTCCAGTATTTTCACATCTTATTTTCTGTCAGCCTGTTAACGTACATTTTTGTTGGTATCTAATACAGACACCATTAAAAAAAAAAACAGACAGACATTCACTTGCAATGAAGTATATGCAAGGGCTCCTAGGACTCAGCTGGGCTGCAATTTCCTTGGTTCAGTATGGAAAATCTGGCTGGGTTAAAAAAATTTCATTTGGACTTCAGCCTGAGAAGGTTTGGCAAAATTCCTGGTTTATAGAATTTCTGCTGCCTGCTGCTTGTGTTCCAGGTAGTGCAATGCTTCAGAATCTTAAAGACTTCTGCTTTAGTAATTATTTTAACAGACTTCTTGATAATGCCAATTAATTGATTCTCTTGTGATTTAGTTCTTACTGCTTACAGTATGTCATTCAAGATTAAGTTCAAAATCAGATGGTAATAGAGCTGCTCTGAATAATATTTTATTTAGTTTATATATTTAACTTACGGATAATGTTAAAAAAAAAAAAAAAAAAAAAAAGGAAAAGAATTACCTGAAAAGGTTTGGAACACATGAAAATCTGCTGCCTTTGCTCAAGGAGACTAGAAAAATATTCAACGTGATACCAAATCTTCATAAAAGTCTGCATTTCTATTTTGAGTCAATTTTACTTATAAGACTTGACAAGACCGAGCTGATACTATTGAAAATCATATCCAACATCTCAGCTGCTTAATAATTTATTTTATTGAGTATGAGGTTTCCTGTGAGTAACTGGCAAAGTCCATAATATGAGTCTTGGTAATAATGCAAAATTGTAACTATCATGACATTTTTTGGGGAAAAAAAATTAAGCAGTACCTAGCTTGTCCTTTAAGCTTTTTTACTACTACATGATTCCTTGGTACAGAAAGTGTAAAAACAGTAAAAAGGAATGACCCTCGGTATTTGGTTCTTACTTTCGGGGGTAACACAATGAGAATATCAAAACATAATTTGACACCTGGGGTCACAGTGACCATGAAATATTACCTCACGATGATTGGGATAGGAAGAAAGACTAAGAAAGAAATGAAAACAATGAACTTCACTTCAGCAATGAAATTTTCAATAAACTTACAGAATTTATTTTAAGTTTTCAAGGAAAACTTATCAAAGGTGAAAAGGAGTTAAGAAAGAGTTCATCGTACCTTAAAAAAAAACAATATTAAGGAAGTAAATGTTAAAAAAACCCAACACACCAACACAGAAAAAAAAACGAACCCCTCTCATTATGAAGAAAGAATATTAAGTTATAAGTTGCCCTAAATCATGAAGTTTTCCTGATTCCAAAGACAAGATGGAATGCACAGGAAATATTTGAAACATACTGTAACAAAAGGTCAAATAAACTATTTATAAACACATATATATATGTATAAAAATATCATCACAAATACATATGTAAAGCATAACAACTAACATAGTTGTATGAAAAACAAACTGAATAAAACTATATCCACATTGGATAGGACAAGAGATAGCAAGTATGATTCAGGCTTCGTAATTTTTTAGATTGCAAGAACAATTAAATACTGAAATACATTACCTGGGGAATCACTACCACTGCAAGTCTTTGGAATAGGTTAGAAACACATCTACCGGGACGGCTGTTAGGAAGTGTTATTGACCCTGCCCTGGGGAAAGCAGAAGGATTGGAGGCTTTTTCTGTGATTTTTGCAGCCCTACGGTGCAGTGTCCATTTCTATCAATTCTATCAGTTTTGTGTGGTATTCTGTGCCCTTCAGAGCCCAACCCATCACCTCACTTACCCTGTTTCTATGAACCTGTGGCTCTCCACCACGCTCCCCTCAGTATTACGTTAAGGGTGGACCTGGTCCATCTCCTCAGTATCTGATAGCCCTGCTGGTATGGTAGGGAAGGAAATGGGCACCGGACACGAGAAGGATGTGGTTATACTGCAGTCAGGGGCTGGAGCGACTTGCAAGTGGGAGGGAAAATGAGGACAGAGTTGAGTTTCTGTGCTGAGGGTGTATAATTAAGAGGACACAAAAACATGTGAAATGCATTCATTGGTGTAGTATCACTGCTCACAAAAGGGCAGTGCATGATGTTCACTGAATAGTGTTTTCCTTTTTAAATATCTGATCAAAGGTTTTATTAAAAGTTGGATTTCTGCTAGAATAACTATGTCACACTGCTATAGCCTATGTGAGGGTTTTTTAAATTATTATTTTCCTGAAGGAAATGTTTGTTGCAGTTTGTAAAAAATCATGAATAAATAAAGAGCTTGCCCACAAGGGCAAAGACCACGTGCTGCCTGAGGAAATCCAAATGTATTAGCTTACACACCAAAGCAATATAGCACTGACCATGCTATGTTAATGTGGTATTCCACCAAGACAATAAGCCTTGCATTGTGTTGTGTTTCACATACCTGAAGTGCTGCTTAGTTTTTAATCCTTTTCAGAAAAAAACAGGTTGATTGCCAAACAATGGAATTTTAAACAGCTGTAATATTTAGCTGAGGGTTCTTGGTCTGTGGGGACTCTTTTATTAAAAGGCAAGTAATAAAAAAACAAAAAAAACCCAAAAAAACAATTACTTTTGTAATGTTTCTTATTTTGTTTACTATTTGCAATGCATTTTAGGTGTCCTTGAATCCCTAGGAGTGCAGTTGGCCAAACCAGCAATTCACTCCTTGATTAATGCAGAAAACAGTGTGAGGCTAGAGGGCAATCCCAAAGTTCCTTGCATATCCCTGATCCTACCTTTCATCTGCTGTGCACAGTGGTGGCCCTAATGCATTTTAGCCAAAGAAGACAGCCAAGGGTGAAACTGCCAAGTACCCCTGTGATAAAGCTACTAAACAGCCTAAACTCTGTCTAGCTCTGGAGCAGCAGGGCCCTGGAAGCCAGCAGAATTTCTTGTCTTGCCTCGTCTTCCCTTACTCTGAGGTCTCTGAGGGACATGGGAAGTGTCTCAAGACGATCAGCCACTTAAAGATTTTGGAAGGCAGTCACAGAATCATTACTGTCACTATTTTCTAAACCATTTGCAGCTTGACAACACTACTACAGTATCTATAACTCCACTTAAGTATGTGCAAACTCATAAAAGTTTCTTTTATATGGCTGTCATTGTTGGCTTTAGGAAAAGACTTTCATAATCTAATAATCTGAAGACCCTTCCAATAACAATGTCACAGCTTCTAACTCCATATGAAAGCGTCTTAGAAGTAACATACACATTTGAAATCTGAAGTATGTTAAATAGCCATTTTCACCTGTGTACCTACCATAAACTTTACTGTAAACATACTAGTAAATGAAAATTTGCATTTCTGTCTGAAAAGTAGGCCGTTTAGATACAAATGGCAAAAGCAGTAATAACTTTTCCTGTTTTTAAGTTATTTACTATTTCTCACTATTCTTGTGTGCTTTGAAAAGCTTTTGGGGTACAATTGTATACAATCCTTATCCAAAATCAGCGATGCATTTTGTATTATTGTACAATAGCTATATCTGTTCATATTTGTGAGTTGTGCTGTGTTACTGTGCAAATTAGACAATCAGTTTCCTAAAGAAATCAGGCTTTTTTTCTGAATCAGTCAGTAATTTCCAGCTTCTTTTTGTTTATGTGTGATCACTGATGGCTGGTCTGTATTGAAAACCAGCACTTTTCACAGAACACGAATTACTGTATTACCAGCAGATATCTACTAGGAATTAACAAAAATTACTGTATTACCAGCAGATATCTACTAGGAATTAACCACACCATTCTTGACTGCAAACATATAAAATCAAAATGGCAAATTTTCATGGAAAATTGATATTTAGAATTCAAATAAAAAGAAGCCCACAGTCCTCTAAATCCAGGTCAGCACTTCTTCTTTCTTGGTATATTGGTAAAAAAAAATTATCAGATATTATGCACAAGAATGTGAATGAGATTTAACATCACACATCTTAAATTGTTAAGTCTTTCTTGTTCAAGGAATCCCTGAACCAGCCACGGCTTCTACACACGCAAAAACCTTCTATGATTTTTTTTTTTCCATGAACTCTACTAGTCTCTTCTTAAGCCTTTGTGAACTTTTTGTTTTTACAGAATCTTGTGAGACGTTCCAAGGCCAAAACAACCTTTTGTCATCAACCACATCCTTTCGCCTTTTTTTTTTTGTTTTCCTTTTTTGGTTTTGCATTCACCACATGACATATTAGCTTCAGTTGATGGTAAGCAGTCTAGTACTTTTTCGTTTGTCTTCCCCTGTAAGTAGTGCATTACATGCTGCATCAATGAAGCAGAGGTCCACCGTGGAACATGGCAATGCAAACATGTATAAACTGCATAACCAGATATTTCTCATTGCCACATGAGGTAACACATGTTCCTCAGCTGTGGATTCCCTATAACTCGAGACGTTTGTAGAGTGACTTCTTAAGCTGAAAAGTTTGAGAATTTGATGGGGGGAAAAAAAAATCAATTATTTTTAAAATACTACCAATTACAATGCACCAAATATTACTTCAGGGTTTTTTCTTTTTTAATTTACAGTAATACTCACATTTTGCATCTCTGAAGACTAGAGGACATTCCCCAGTAGACAAATATGCTATTAATATGTTACCATCTCCAGCTGATTTATTGTCATTTTTGTTAGTTTTTATGTCCCATCACTAAACCCAAGCACATGGTTCAGTCTGTACGTCTATGCACCTGTCAGTAGATTGGTTAAAGTTGATTAAGGGTGTATTCAGAGGGTCTCAGTATTTCAATATTCTGTTTACTAGGGTGTTTTTAAGAAGCAAACCTAATACATAAGATAAAGGCTGAACTTTATTCCTGTCTAAATGTACTAATTATCCTATCTTTGTTGAACATACGGCAGCTGACAGCTATAGCACACAGCAGCTCTGCAGGAGTAACAGGTGAATTTTAATTTTTTTTAATTTTTAATTTTTTAAACACAAAAATGAGATGTGTGTAGGGCAATCCTTTTAAAAATCTAGAAGTATAAATCAAAAAAGTCCAAATCAAGAATGCAATCACATTTTAATACTTAAGAATATTCCCTCTTGAACAGCTCAAGACAACATCAATATATCCATAATAATAAAAATAATGCTGTTGGACAGATGAGCCAGCACTCGGTAGGTATGGAGTAAGAAAGGAGTGATGTCCAGATTAAGGATTAGACAGGAGCAGTAGCAAGAAAAACCATGAACAATCATGAGACAAAATAACATAGCCAAATTAGTACATAAATTACTCATTATTAGTTCACCTGGAGATAAAAAAAAAATTAGGACAGAACAGTTGGTGATTTCAGGCTCACTTCAAACAAAAAATTGGTTTGCAATTTTTAACAAAAGCGATCAGAATGTTACTTTTGCAAGACCCTGAAAAAATATTTAAATTTTAATGAATATTTTTCAAGGATTTTGCTTTCTCAATCATAATATTGGCAAAACAAACCTGTAGTGCCAAACAATATAACAAGAAACATCAATGCATCTGTAAGTGCTAGCAATTTGTGACCCTACCTCTATTTCTGTATTTTTGATAGGAAAAACCAAACTCAAAAGACTTCAGAAGAAAGTCTAGAGGCAAGAAAAAGGCTGTGTGATGATTTGACTTATCATTATGAAGACAAATACTAATTCATTTTTTAATGCATTTCCTACGATACATATTGTATACTATATTCTTTGATATACAGCATGTTTGTGCATGTGTGTTACTATATATGTTCAACAAATATACGTATATTTTATTTTTATATATATGTGAACACATAGACATTAATTCCATTTCTAAGTTTATGTCTGTGTTCTCTTATTTTCTCCATTTGTCTCTTTAAAAAAGTGGACGAAAGTGGAATTTCATGACAGATAACATTCTTTGGTATTCATTTCAGTAGGGAGTAAATAGCCATGAATGACCTTCTTGTCTTTACCTTTGATTTTTAAAACGTTTCTTGGCACTTTAACAAATGGTTCACCACACTTCAACTGAAGAGGAAGAAGATGTCAGTGACTTGATGGATGCTTTTTACTATAGCTATGAGTAGAAAGAAGACATTTAGCACCGTGTATTCTCATGATTTGTTTTATAATCCTATTGAATATGTACAATATGAATTGCTAGAATATAGTGCTAAGAATACTGTTAAATCTTTATGTTTGAAATCTCTAAGATTAAATTTTATGAAAAGACACATAGCTTTTTCCCTGAAAAGTTTATAACGAAGCAAATCTGAAAAGATTTTGGTCCTAAATCTTTATTGGAATTTGCTCTTAGTCTTGGATACAAGAATGTCTGAAAGTTTTGTGACAATGTTGAGAGTACACGTTATGCTGCAACATTCAAATAACTTCACAGCGTCACCACCAACAACAAGAAAACAGTTATTGACAGAAAGAGCTTTCTATAAAGAACTGTCATTAAAGTTGTATGCACTAAATTAAAAAAAAAATCAAGCTTATAATGACATAAGCTAATGTCTACAAGACACGTACATTTTGGGAGAGGGGCTTTGATTTGCTGTGGAAGGACTCTCTGGTAGTTGGAGGCATTTCCTTTACGTGAGATCCAAGCTTCATTTAATTTTTAATTCACTGTTAGTTCCCACATCCTCTTGCAACTAGCACATGCTAATGGGAGATGACAGACAGACTTATATAAGTCACTTGCAGCCAGCTCCAATAGAAGACTTTGATGCCTTAAATTAGATGCCACTACACCAAACCATACTCAACAATCCCTGACAGAGATGTCTATGCAATTTTTTCTCCTTTTTGAGCTGAAACTACATCTTCTGTTATGTCTTTTGGCATCAGTACATTTGAAATTTCTCATCTTTCTATAAGGTAACTCAGGAGTTTCCAGAAAAAAGAAACCACAGGACTTCCGTGAAAGTGCTGTGTTATGAGAATAAGAGATTGAGCCTTACAGTATTGTCAAACCAGTATTATTAGTATGTAAAGTACACAAAAAGGCCTGCCAGAATGTCCGAATGCTCAAGTGAAAATTAACCCATATTACTTTCCTATATAAGGAGTGTTACATTCTCTGCTCCATTCCCTGCTTTTCTTACCATATAAGTCTTTGCACAGGTGTTTTCTGCCCTCTTTGTAACTTGTTTAGTCAGTTCTATCTGTGCAAGTCAAGTGCAAACAGATATGAATGCTAGCAAACCACAACAATGACACAATGGCTACACGCAGTTCACAAAAAGAGACCATCGGGTACCATCATATGTAAGGAGCACCTATGATGCTCTCACATTTGCATTCTGTTCTCAGTTCACAGGACCCATTACAAGTCTGCAACCCAGTCCAAACGCAGGATTTAAGCTATTCTAATACAAAGTCTGGCAGTTTCAAAGAAGGCCCCATTTCCAGAGGTAAAATATCTGAACTTACCCCTTTTTACTGCTATATTGCCAAAGTAAGATAGGCACATAGCTACACACATCGCAGTTTTGCCCTCACCCTTTTACATTCAGAAATACTCCTTCTGCACCACCCTTTGCATTCTGCTGCTTGTAGAAAGTGAAGGCATTATCTTAGCTTGCCCTTCTGTGCTCTCCACTTTCTCCTTTCAACTCATCTCACAAGCACTATGATTTTATTGTTCATTTCCCATTGGACTATAAACATTGTCTTTCTCTTGGAATTTTTTTCGCAATTTTTTTCTCTTGTTTCCTTTGCTGTCCTGTTTTACAGCTCCCCACCCTTTCATATTTGTATCCTAATTGTGGCTAGCCTGAAAATTATTTTTGAAAGCGGCTCCTTTTATCCAAAAGTATTTTTTTTCCCCTGAATATCCACTCTCCACTGATCTCCCCCTCTTTTCTGTCCTTCCCAGCTAGGTTTACTAAAGTTCAGCCACCCCTTCCGTTGCATTCAGTAGATTATTTCTTTTTAAGTAATCACATTGCGGGAGTATTATCATGTCAGTTCTCAGATGAGTGGTCTAAGTAGAGGCAAATTCTTTAATTCTTCTATTCCCCCTTTTCAGTTTGACAATCTGTTTCAATCTTTCCAGCATGGACATAAACAGTGTACTTTTAGATTACAGAAATATTTTCCAAATTCTCCCACATTAACACAGAAATTTGTACTTTCAATATGTAGGATGTCCTAACCACTACAGTGTCAAAACCATTATAATTCATTTTTTATTTGGTAAATTAATTTGCTAACCTGAAGTTCTGAATTTCCAATCTATAAAACAAATGGTGGCATAGAGATTTAGAGATAAAATAAGTGGGGAAAAATACCATTTGCTCTCCAAAAAAATGTATTTTCCACTTTGATCAGGAAAGCAAAAGGCATAAGACCTTTGTCTCCATGGCCTCACTGTAACTTTAGTTCAATGGGATTCCAAGGAATATGGGAAGACTTATTAATCCCCCAAGGCCTGTAAACTGGCTATTTTTCCCTTCTTCAGCCTCTCTTGTAGGCGGGGTTCTTCATTTTCTAAAATCCTCTTAAGAGCTGAGGCAGTGGAATTTTAGGCTTCAGACTTAATAAAGGAATTCTTTTCCCTTGGGTACGCAGCACTGGGAAGAGGTATAAGAAAGTTCAAATCCAAAATGAATAGAATCATTTCACATCTTTTTTTATTATTATCCAGTTCAGGTGACTAGAGAACACTGACAGTTAAGTCAATAACATGGCATAAACACAAAAATAAGCGTATTTCAGATATCAAGGTGTATACTAGCTCACTAATGAGATTTTAATTTAAAATGACAATTTACTTCCATACTGCCAAAGTGTACTGAAAAGATTTATTTATACACCTAATGAACCATAACGTAGAGAGCTGTATAGGAGTATATTACTCTGTGGAGCTCCTATGAGTTCCGCATCCCTATTTAATTTTTACTCTACTGAATGGTAATTAATTCTGGTCATTTACTTTGACAGCTTTCTGTCAGGCAGCCAGGTGTAATCTACAGAATACACAGAAAAGCTACAACATTGAGATTCATACCACTCTGCATGTAAAACATTAAAGCAGAAAACATTAAAACCCTGTCTGATTTATGATTGAAAAGGCAACAATATGGAGTGGTTTTTTCCATGGACTTATGCCTAGATTAAACTGATGTGGACACATAAATGGCAGGGGCTTTATTAGGCAGATCCAAGAAAATGCAATGCTTTAAGAGGCTCAAGTTCAGTGGCTATCATTCTGTGCTTGAAGTTAGCTGTACATGTAAAATTGCAAGCACAGTTAATTACCAAAAGTAGTAAAATTCTTATCTGGCTATCTGGTTAATGCTTAGTCATTGGCTATTAACTACTAGATTTTCAATACACAATTTCCCTTCCTTAATATGCCTAGTAGCTGTATAAATTATACCTCGAAGGAACTTGCAAAGCGTCTATATACCTCATTTGGACTTTTCACTCCAAAGAAGGCTCAGTAAATGTATACAGCTGCATTATTTCTTCTTCAGAAAATCTGGTCTAATTTATATGATCATGGTCCAACTCCCTACTCAAAGCTTCCATCAGATGGCTCCATCAGGGCAGGAAGCTTGAATTTGTCTCAGTGGTGATGTAAAATTTTTCAGTCTGGGAACGCTGATTTAGCACCTCTGCTTGAGGCCACGATTCTCAGCATGAAAGGTCTGTGCCCCTGGGCTGTTATCTATGACTCTTTTCTGTCCTCCCAACATAAATTCAGCCATGCGCTCCCCTCCTAGCTGCTAGTTTCCATTTCTAGTCTCATACAGAGATTCAAGGGTTTCATTATAACAATGCTTTCTAATACTATTTGAATGATTCCCCGATGATTTCCAGGACAAAGCGTACTGTGTACCTGCTTTCAGGGCTTCTCCCTCCCAGCCACAGCAAAGCATCTGCTGCATGGCCCAGGACAGGGCCCTCACAGAGGTCACAGACCCCTCCTTGCAAATTCTTAATGTATCTTTGGCTGAAAATTGACTGCTAAGCCATAACAGTGCCTATTAACGTGTAATTCAGCAATTCATTTTGGGTAGCCTTGTCAGTTTACTGTTTTACCACAGTCAACTTCTGCAGCTGAAATGAAGATCAGGGTTTCAATAAGTGGAGGATTACAAACAAGCCTTAAACTGCCTTTTTTTCTCATGAACTTCTAACCTATAACGACAAATAAGAGCTTAGAGATAAGAGAAACAATTGTGAGGTATGCTTGTAGCACATGCCTTAGACCAGCAGCCATCTAAGTGTTTCTTTTGGGCGAGCCCTCTAACACACTGGTTCTCGTCTTTCAGGAGCCCTGAAAGAAGTGGATCCTGAGAAAGGATTTAAGGGCGACATTAGTAAATAGCAACTTAATAAATCAGTTCAATGAAAGAGAGGAGTAACCAGAGAGAATGAACACTTAAACAATCAGGCACAGGCTCATGATCGACCTCCCTGATGAAATGGGAGGTGATGTGAGACTAACTCCATGCAGTCAGGAGCATGGAGTAGGAGAGTGAGAAATTGCATGGAAGATCTGAAGATTAAGACAAGAAGTTTGAACTCACTAGGATTGGAGTTGGTGGAAGTTCAAGAAAAGAGTGGGATGATCACAAGTTATCTGGCAGGCATTATTATGTTGCAGTTTGTTCCCTTTGGAGAAAAAAATATTTCAGAATCTTTTTTTGAACTGGATTGGCGACTCTGGTTTGTGGGACTACAAGTATGAAGGGCACATCAAGCTAATAGTAAAAGTGTTTTTCTTCCTCTCACATTCTCCCTTTGACCTTCTAAAAATAAGTCTATCGACACCCCAGGAAATTAATACTAATTTATATACACTTTCCAGCTGAAATCATCTGCTGAATATGTGTGATTACAAACACCCTTGTTTTAATACACTACATTTGTAGGAGTAATTTTTATTATGACACATCTCAGTCCAGATTCACTAAATCCAGTCAGACACAGCCTACCTAAAGATGGAGCAGATAAATATGCTCCACAAGGCAGGGAAGATTCTTATTAGAAATGAATAAAGCACAAATGATCATAAGCATTAATGCAACTCCTAAAATAACAAAAAATTATTTCCTTGGATACTTACACTCCACTCCTCTAAAATGACTGGGAGTTATCCAGTACCAGCCAGTGTCAGAACCTAGGTTCTACTGACTTTAAGCACTATGCAGTCTCTCAGTTTGGTTAAATTTAGTTTATGTCTGAATTTGGAAATAACGGAGGCTAGGGGAATCTCACTTTCAGAGTTCTTGTCAGACTTGGCCCACTTAATCCTTTAATTGGATGTTGAACTTTCTAAGTATAAAAACAGAAACTGTACATGCTTCTCATATAGGAACATATGGGAAAAATAATGTGTGTATAAAATTGATAAAAATTGGGGGACTTAGCTTTAGAAAATACTTTTAAAGTATAGAAAAAGTGTTCACAAAGAGTTTTGTTCATTTTTTTAGTAGAAAACAGAATGCAGAAATATTTAGCTATCTTATTTTATGCTAACATGGATGATACAGCTGACAACATTTAATGACTTTCCCAATATTTATTTCAAAGTAGTGCTTTACAGCTTGAAATGAATACCAGTGCTGGCAGGTGTCAAGACTCAATAGCAATTTACTTTCAGAGTAATGATGCAAATTACACACTTGAATTCTACAAAGAAAAGAACAGCAGTAAAATATGTAGTGACAGTACTATGAAGTTTGTAAGAAGTGTGACGGATCGGCTTCCTGATATATCTGGTTTACCCAGCACAACAAAATCTTTGTGACTAGCACTGAATGCAGAGTGTACTTAAGTTTAGCTATGGGATTGAACATTGTAATAGCTTAAAAGCTCTCTATGCTTCTTATTTCCAGAGCCTAAATATTTTGCTCTGATTCAGCATTTCTCTACATTCCTTTTACTAAATTGAATGCTGAACAGGAAATCTTCCAACCCAGCACAAGTTCACTCACTCCCAAAACGACACAACAGAAATCAGTAAAATAGATAATTCCCTTAGTTATTTTATAGCAATGTTGAGAGAAAGTTAGACTTATTTAAGAGTAAAAACTAATACAGAAGTTAGAAGTCTGTATCATTATTAATAGATTTTTTAAATATAAAACAGGAATTAATTGAAGTTTTATTTGAAAAGTAATTATATAAATACTTGCTCTGAAAAAGTACCAAGTCTATACAAGTTATCTGAAATTTGTAAAAATGTGCTACTAACCCTAAACAAAAATAGAAAAAACAGGCGTAATAAAATTAAAATCCCTTGGCAACTAGGGAAGATCAATAAGTGAATTCAGACATATAAAATCTTCTCCATAGACAGAGAGAATTTTCAGCATTTCAGACCAGTAAGGTAACTGCCTTGCGTAAAGGCTCAGGTTAGTGGAAAGGAAAATATAGAATACAATCCAGCAAAGATTTAAAACACATGCTTAACTTCATGCACTTAAATAGTCCCATTAACGTGAAGTTAAGCATGTGTGCATGTCTTTGTAGAATCATACTCAAGTGATATCCCTTTGATGAATGTTTCTTCCTGTGTTAGCAGGGAACGGTGTTTGATCAGGCCAGCATGGGGTTAAGCGCCCTTTATCTTTCACCTCTCCACTTAGAGGACCCTACTATGTTGGTGGGGGTGAGGATGAGGATGAGAGAAGCAGCATCCAGCCCTGAAGATACACAGTTCAAATTCTGGTTATTTTAAGAAGAGGAGCCTCTAATACAGCTGAAACTGAAGGTCTAATGGTAGGGTTTGTATCCTGCAAGTTCCTGAGCTGCTTTGGGTTGCAGACAAATTCCTGATCAAAATGTTTTAGATTTTTTTTTCATAAATTATATCTAGTGATTAATATGGAAGTAGGTCTGCTGATTTCCAGGTTAATCTTGTTGTGCTAAGAATATACCAATCATTTTATTTTCCGTTCCTCTCCAACTATGATAAGAGGCCCATTTATGTATATACCCATACAATTTTTTTTGCAGTTTGGATCTTAATTGCAACAGCAGTGATTGCAAAATAACTGCATAATATATCACACCGAACAACTGCGAGCCTAAGCTGAGCTCTAATTATACATTCCTGGCTTAAAGTTTCTTCAGGCATGTTCACTACAGTAAGACTAGTACAACTGTCTCCGTGACAGGAAAAGTGTGCCACCACAGACAAGGAAGTTTTGTGCAGAATGAAAATGAGAACGCAGGGAAATGCGTTTCCTTCGTCAGTGTAACTTCCAATTGCTTAAGGCCTTACATAGTGTAATTCTAGAGGCTCTTTACAAACACAATAATCATACCTAATAAACGCATTATAATGTGGGCATTCTTGGAGGCATTTTCCGCTCAGTTAAACCAACACAAAGAAAGATTCTGTCATTTGCCTAAGCAGTCGCTAATTCAGCAATAGGCAGGAATGGATCCTCCAAGTTCCTATTCTCATTTCAGAAGTAGTTAAAGAGGTTGGATTTTTTCCCACCATTTTTATTGAAAATGTTTTGTTACACTTCTTCCAAACAGAAGTTTATAACTGCATATAACTACTGCATTATGTACTGCCCTAGACAGACACATAACTTTACTGTATATGCCACAAGGACATAACCACACATGCTTCCTAAAATGAAAAAGAATTCAAAACATATGAAGTATATCAGGAGAGAATATAAAAGAGAATTTAACAAAAGGACAAAAGGAATCCATCCTAGATCTTCTGGTGAAGAAAACCAACTGAGGATTATTAATGGCCGCAAATATTCAGTGGCTGTGAAAAATGTTGTCAAAAGCTAAACTGATCCAGACTAGAAACAGAATAGAAAGCTGAAAAGTTGTGTGAAAAAAATATTTCTTACTCTTTTTCTTAAACGCTGTGTTAATATTCCATATATTGTTCTAACAAAAAGTGGATTTGGATGTATTTAAATAAGGAATTGTATTAAAACTAACAACTGACTCATTATACATCACTTAAGTTGTAGCATCCCTGAATTACGGTTTGTGATGGCTTTGCATATTCCTAACTTTACAGCTAACACCCCTTCCAGTTTTTATTATCACCTCGTTATTCCCATTCTTCCTTCATGATGTTATGGTGACTAAAAAATATGTGACTAGAAAATAGCAGCCTTTCATACTTCAATCCCCTGACTTCCCCTGGGGGAGTGGATTACTGCATCATAATACTGGTATCTGTTAGTTAGTGCTGTGGGCTTCACTCAACTTCAAAGCAAAGATATTAAAGGCTCGTTTTCCACTACAAGGCAGGTGTATTTTTATTAGCTCTTTTTCAAAATTGCTATGACTTCACTTGTGGATATCCCGCCAACAGCCATTATTGAAAGCTGGACTATAATTGCTAAGGAACATGCAATGTCTGAAGCACTAAACCAGTGTTACTGCAATCCTCCAACAATTGACTGAAACCAAGTGTTACATCATTAAAGCTGAATTACAACACACCCATGGCGTGTTTTCCATGTGTGCTATTTTAAACAATAGTAGAGAAAAACCTGGCTATAAATTCACAGATCCCCAATTTGTTCAAAATTCATGAACAATGAGGGCTGTCTGACAGGCTTTGTTGGCTCTATTTTAGTCAGAAATGTCACGCACCATAATTAAATGTCTGTTTGGCTTTTATTGGAGATGGAAATGCTAGCTTTAGTTATAAATTTAAACAACCTGTCACAAGGGGAGACTCCACATTTGTAGAGTTTAGGAAAGTTTAGCAATTGTAATTGCTCCAGGAAAGACAAATAAACTAATGGAAACTGTTCTATTTCTTAATTGGCTTTGCATTGGAAAAAAATAAGCTAATGTGGTTATGGTATAGCTTTCATCTGGTTTGGACCGAGTTCTTTGCTTTGGTAGATAAAGTTAGGGCACTGTACTTTCCATTGCTGTTCCTTAATTTTCACACAGAAATTAACTGAAGACTATGGTGATCACAGCTTCTAGGTTAAGAGAAGATGCCACTGACAAGTGGCAACAAAATACCATCAAGTCTTCCAGAAAAATGTTTAGTTCAATTCAGCGCAGTTCCCCCGATGTTGTCCGAGTGGAAATATTTTGCTGTCACACTGGTATGCAGAGGCTATTATAGTTTAAGTAAATCCTGCAATTTTTCTGCTCAGCTTCAGAAATTTTACAGTGCCCAGATTCCAGTGGAAAATATTTGATCACTCATATGCTTGGATAGAAATTTGTCACCTGGAATAGAAATCAGGGTAAACCTGCCAGCATCCTTATGCAGACAGGCTCTGCAAATATATACTAGGCAAGATCTCTGCCAAATAACTTGTGTCTGGCCAATACCACCTTTCAAATAGTCTGTGAATACCAGTTGCCAATAACGATTCATTATACCATGTGTAGGTAAATATTATTTTAGCTTTTGCATCTACAGTTTTAAGCTTACACAGTAGCAATTCATTTGCTCTCTACATATTACCTGTCTTCAAGTTTCTGTGCAGTAGCCAATCACAATATTCACACTTCTCACTAGCACCTAAACAATATTCTTCTTTTACTTAAAATAGATCACTGTCAGATGCAAACATTTCCAAGTTACGTTTTTCACTAACAAAGTACGTACTATGGCTATTTTAAATAGTAATATCACATGCAAAACTTCACAGTAGATGTTATAATCATCCAAGTCTTTTCCTGCTGCACTGCTTTTCAAGAAGCTAATAATTTCAGCTGGGTTCTACAATCTATTTAAAAGTCAGTCAATGTATAATGTCTTCTACTTCTGAAAATGTATGCATATATTAAATTAATGCAAAAAATAATATTATCTCTGTATTTCTCATAGTGAAATTTTAAAGCCATTCCTTCAAGCATGGTAGATCCTCCAGAATAGTCCCAAATCAGGCACTGGGTTACAGTTGTTAAAAAAATAAAAACATTTTAGACGGGAGTGTGTACCACTTTCACCATAAATGTTTGCCTATACATCTTCATTCTCTTTTGTTTAGAAAAACTCTCTCCTGATCTTTCTTTATTGTTGCTCATATATTACTTCAGATTTTCATAGAATCATAGAATCATTTAGATTGGAAAAGACCTTTAAGATCATCAAGTCCAACTGTTAACTGCCAAGTCTACCACTAAATCATGTCCCTAAGTGCCACATCTACACGTCTTTTAAATACCTACAGGGCTGGTGACTCAACCACTTACGTTTTTAAAATCCCCCCGGGGTTGGTGCCCCACCCCCTCCCCTGGCCAGCCTCTTCCAATGTTTAACCACTCTTTCAGTAAAGACATTTTTCCTCATGTCCAATCTAAACCTCCCCTGGCGCAACTTGAGGCCATTTCCTCTTGTCCTATCGCTTGTTACTTGGGAGAAGAGACCAACACCCACCTCGCTACAACCTCCTTTCAGGTAGTTGTAGAGAGCGATGAGGTCTCCCCTCAGCCTCCTTTTCTCCAGGCTAAACAACCCCAGATCCCTCAGCCACTCCTCGTAAGACTTGTTCTCTAGACCCTTCACCAGCTTCGTTGCCCTTCTCTGGACACGCTCCAGCACCTCAATGTCTTTCTTGTAATGAGGGGCCCAAAACTGAACATAGTATTCGAGGTGCGGCCTCACCAGTGCCAAGTACAGGGGCACGATCACTTCCCTACTCCTGCTGGCCACACTATTTCTGATACAGGCCAGGATGCCATTGGCCTTCTTGATCACCTGGGCACACTGCCGGCTCATGTTCAGCCGGCTGTTGACCAACACCCCCAGGTCTTTTCCACCAGGCAGCTTTCCAGCCACTCTTCCCCAAGCCTGTAGCGCTGCATGGCATTGTTGTGACCCAAGTGCAGGACCCGGCACTTGGCCTTGTTGAACCTCATACCACTGGCCTCGGCCCATCGATCCAGCCTGTCAAGATTTGTTCTTTCCTTCTTTCTGGAAATGTTTGTAAACACTAAGATTTATTTTAGAGGGCCCTTTTTCATATGAAGAGAGCTAATACATGAAGTTTTGCCCAGATTAAAGGCAGGTGCCTGTATGTTCTTGTGTGCACCAACAAGGACAGCTAATGGCAAAGATTTAACTCCTTTTTAGCATCCTGATCTCTAATTCAATAATTGATCAATAATTGGCTATTGATTTGTCACAAGCATTGTTTACTGCATTCTCAACACTACTTCAATTTATTCCTGCTTTTGCAGAAGACATTGGTGACTGAATAATTGCTATACCACAGATGAATCCTCAGTCAATTCTCTCTGACAATAGTAAAGTCTGTTTGTAGTATTAGAGCACTCTATTGCAGTATGACCAGGGATCACATTTGGTCCCAGTTGCCAGAAAATTTCATTTTCATGTGCTCCAAAAAAAAAAAAAAAAGTCTCACCACTGTGAACTCAGCAAGGATAAATCTATTCATCTGTTGTATATTTGGACATTTTTCTTTAAATAAAAGATATTTCTATCACTTTTTCTTTTACTCAAAAGATCTATTGTGTAGATCTTGTATAAATAAAGTTTATTTTATGCCATTATGTAGGGCTCAATAGATACATCAAGTTTTTATGCCGTCATGTACAGCTCAGATATACCAAGTTTTTGTGCAAGCTCTGTCCTTGTTCTGTTATTGTACTCCTCTAGATATTATTACCCCCAGCAGAAATTCTATCATCTCTATGCAGATCCCACTCTCTTCCCCCGGTCTCATCCCCCTGCCGCCACCAACTAAATTGCAGCCTTCCCAATATTATTGTGTGTCTGATTGTCAGCTTAGGTTAAATATAGTTTACATTATTTATCTCCTCTGTTTCCAACTAAATTTTGCCTCCTCCTTTCCCTATAATTCGAGATATCATCATCATTGTTTATATATCATCTTCAACTCCCATCTCTCCTGAGATTCCCCATACCACATTCACAGATTCTTTCCTAACAACATACCTGAGATAATTAGTCTATTCATCCATGCATCTAGGATTCTCATCCAGGCCCTTGTCTTCTCATAGCTCCGATACAGCAATTCTCTTTGCCAAAAACTTTATACCTCACTGATGTCCACCCAGAATGCTACTGAAATAAATGGGTGTCTCAGAGTATGGGCTATGGGCTATGTCATTCCTCTCTATGTACATTTCCTTTGGCTCCCTTTTGAAAAGTAAGCTATTTTCAACATTTTAAGGATCTTTTCAGCTATCTCTCTGTTCCCTGAGCTAATTCTGTTAACTCCCATTATCAACATGCTCAATTTTCATAGAAATACTTTGTGATTTCTCCTCCAATGGTCCTAATGCTTGTCCACATCCATCTGCTGCCTTTTATCTCATGTTTACACTGTATGTGCCTGGGAGGAGGTCTATCATTTTCTTCTGGGACTTGACAGCACCTTGAACAACTGTTAGAATACCTGGATGCCAACTAGTTTGACCTCAGAGTTAATAAACGAAATATTTACTCTTAAGAAACACACTGCAAACAGTGATTGTAGCGATGAAGTATTTTGCTACTTGCAGTCCAGCCTCTCATGAGTGCATTAAAATATTGATTTGCTACTGTACACTGAATGGACAGCAAGGTGCTTCAGGACGTCCTTAATACAGCAAAGGTCAAAAACACCCAAATGTTGACAATGAGATCCCTAAAGCACTAAATAAACAGTTGAAAAGTATTTTCATCTCTAAATATTTTGAAACAGAAATAATACCAATTTTCATATTTGGAAAGCATTTTTTTAAAATCAGATTGGCCAGAAGAGTATTTTAGAGCTGTTTTTCTCAGCATGTAATAACACCTGTAAGATGAATATGATTGCTTGCATTAATGGAGGGATTTATTTACATTGATGACTCCACATTTTTTTTCAATTATCTTAACAGTGAGAGCAAAACAAAAGAGGAAAGCAAGTCACTAAACTACCAAATTTCATCTAATAACAAGGCAATCTATACTTCTGTTCAGCAACATACTTCAAAGTGCATATTCAACCAGAATTTTTCAATTTTTTAGCTCCCAGTAAAATAAAACAATGAGGTGTTTCATGCGTTTCATGTAATGCTAAGTGTTATTTTTAAGCTAAGCAGTATGAAAATGCTGGATGAGAATGAGCTCCAGAAAGATGGCATTCCTTAAAAATTACTGTACATGAATAGTTACACATGCATAATTATATAATTACACTTGATGGCAGCAATAGCACATAGAGAAGACTATTAATAGCACGTAAAACCTGCAGAAATCTCATGAAGACGAATATCCTTCAAAAGTATGAAAAGGTGGCACTTGGAGCAGAATATATTTTAGTTTTACATTTCAGCATGACAATTACCATGAAAGAAAGGATCAAAGTCAAATGGCACAGCTGGCAGCTTGAGAATAATTTAAGAGGTGTACTGGCAATAGCTTTTTGGTTTCAGTAAGATGGACTGCATTAGCTGTAATAGGGAAACGATGGTGGAGAAAAGTCATACGGCATTCTTGCCTGGCACTAGTACAACATTAGCTGAACCTGCGGTTTTGATGACTTCATACAAATTTTAAGGGAGAAAACTTCTGCTAATGAATATGAACAATAGCAATGTCTCCTCTGCAGTTTGGGACAAAACAACAACTCAACATCACATTTAGGCTTAAAGCACTGATTCAGGAACTCATGAGCACTGGGGAAATAAGATTAGCATGTGCCTCTAGTATATCCAACCATGGTTCCTTGACCTTGTCCCCAAACTACAAAGAGATAATCTGTCTGCAAGGACATGACTAAATACTTTAGAAATCAGGGCAGCTGGGCTGGAAGGATCTAATATAAGCTATGCAGATAATGCTGTATAAACCCCAGGCTCTTCTCTCATTTCCCACTCTCCCTGTAAAGTTTGAATTTTACTGTATTGCAAGGGTGGGATCACAGAAGCAACTTCTTATCATTCAGTTCCTTTACAAAGGAAGTAATAAAAGGAGTTTGGGAGAATGTACAGATCCTCCCTACTTTCCATCCTTACCCTAACTCTCTCCCAGATCATTACGGGTACCCTTTGGACCAGCTGTGCCCTGCATGGACTGGAGAGGGTCTGTCCTGTTTGCCCTCCCCCCCATGCTGTTTTCTTCCACTCCACTTTTAACCTGGCTAATATTTGAATATGCATACTCTGTCCAACAAAGAATAATGTTGCATTTGATAATACACTTTACAGTCACCAATTTCCAAGTCCCCTCCCCAAAGACAACCACACCTTGGACTGGAGGCAAAAGTGTGACGTGTCTTCGCTGAGTTTTCCTTCAGACAGCTAGATTTCAGCAGAAGATCTACCTTTATTTGTTTCACAAGGTATTAAGCATAGCTTCAGTTTCTTAGCAATTAAGCTAACAACATGGTTCCCTTTCAACCACAATTTTCCAAAGATGATTTGCATTCTAAAGACTCTGTCTAAGCCAAGAGGCAAACATTTGTCCACGCACGGACAGTTCTGAGAATCAGAATCTCTGCTGCCAAATGTGTTATGGGTTCTCTGAAATTAATGGCATATATGCCCAAAGACACACAGTCTAACACTTGCAGATTTTACAGTTGTAATATGCTTTTGGGTAGAGTTTAATAGTACGGATTACTGCACATTACAAAGCAAAATAAAATCATGAAGACCACGTAATTTGATCTACACAAAGATCAAAATAAAAAAGCAGAGGATGTAAAGTAGTTGGTTTGGCAGATTTTATGTGGACTGTCCAGGAAAAATGGACCAGTTTTGGTTGCATGCTGCTTTCACAGCTATGATTTTTGTTAGTTTTGCAATCTGATGCTTTTGATTTTTATTTGATGCTAATAAGTTCTGAAAGCCACAGAGTTTACAAAGCCAAAAAAATAAACCTGGATCCACTAAAGAACCTGTTTTCCTCTTTCTTAACTCTCCACTAGCCAGGAGTGGAGCTGTCAGTTTTACATCACTGAAAGGAGCAGATTTGATTCATCCAGTGGATTGAGACTTTTTATAAGAACTTGGCAGAAATTAGTAAATACTTAGAAGGCAATAAATAGTCCAATAAGATACTAAAAAACATCAAGTTAAAATGGCATCAATTTATATAAAAATTAAGGCTATAAAACTATATTTGTTCTATCACTTTTCTTAATCAGAGCAACACTGTATAAATTCACATTACAGTGGAAAATAAAGTTATATAAGAATATACCGTGCTATTATTTAAATTTGTTTCTTGTTCCTTGATGTAATTCATTGATAGCTATGCACCACATATACATGTAAAACAGACACTTTTCTTTTTCCCCCCACATAGATGAACCCAGCTCTCCTTCAAACTATGAAGGGGTTTTCTAAGGCCTTCGTGTAGCCTCTACAGAGAATTTCTTACTCTAAAATTAAGTTGCAAGTGAGCTACCTTTGAGTAATGTATAATGACAGAAAAAATCAGGGTGTGAAAAAGCTGATCTGAATCTCAGGCTCTAATATTCTACCAATACCAAGGACTGTGTTAAAAATTGACAGTGTTTGCTTTTTTAATATCCAGTTTCCCTCTGCTAATGGAAAGCTTCTTACTTACAACAGCAAAATCCTCATATAGCCATTCAGACAAAACACTCACTAATCTCTCTCTACTCTTGGAAGTAGTGATTGGACAATTTTATCAAACAATTCATTTCTTGAAATGTGTCATTTCAAGATTAATGAACTTACAGCAAGTTGAGGACTTTTTATTTTAAATGGAGAAGTTTGAATGAGATGTTTTTGTTTCAGGCACTACTTTCTTCTGGCATTTGACTAATCTTATTTTGTAATGGTGGGGAAAAAAACCAACAGGTTTTTGGCTTTCGTTTTTTTCTAGGTTTTATTTTATTTTGATTTGGTTAGTGAAACAGAAAATAAAGTTTTCCTACAGCTCTCTCTATTACTTGAGTCAATGGGGCAGACTACATTGAACTGTGCCAGTTTGAGCATTCTAACACAGCTGTGGGTCTTTACTGACCAATTCAAATATTCGGCACATTGATAGGGCAAAATATGTTCACTACTGTGTAGTTACCGACAGAGGGCCATAAAATGGTATGAACAAGTCTGTTTGTTTGGAGCATAATAGATATGATCAGAAACCTTGGCCTAGGATGCAAATACACAATTGCTAAAACTGGTTAAAATTGTTCTTTTTGGAAACTCCCCATGAGTAATTTTTTTTTTTTTTTATTTTTCAGGTTTTTAAATTAATTCCTCTGTGTAAGTCCTCATATTAATCCTCTTCATTTCCTTTTATTATCTTTTCCTTTTTCACACATAGAAAGAAAAAAACAAAAGTAATAAAAGGGAGGAGAGGGAGAAAGGAAGAGGAGAGGGAGAAAGGAAAAGTTAAAAATTGGACCCTTTTATTTAGAAAAGTCTCAAATATTTTTCAGTGCTTTTTAAAATAAAAACATGTAAAAGCATACATCATTTTTGGTCAGCCTTCTGTTAGAATTCTGTCCAGAGGGCATGGCAAATTCTAGCTAGTTATACCCTAATTTTTAAAATTTATGAAG
This sequence comes from Pygoscelis adeliae, assembly GCF_000699105.1. NCBI lineage: Eukaryota > Metazoa > Chordata > Aves > Sphenisciformes > Spheniscidae > Pygoscelis > Pygoscelis adeliae. The sequence continues at coordinate 2,645,744 of NW_008824988.1, read as the reverse complement.
CTCTCCTCCGTTGTTGATATCTTGGTAACATATAGTTTGGTCCAATTTACATGTCTGACAGTTGAATCCCTGCTTTTTTACATGTTTTATGGTCTGGGGATGCATTTTAATAAGGCCCAGATAACCCCAGAAGCTAATTACCATCCATACACGTAGTGTGGAGGAGACATTTGGAATGGACCCAGTTTAGGCGAACACTTTCATTAAAAGCAAAGACGGCCCAACAAGGTATTAGAATTAGACTCCTGAATCCATCTCATACTGTGCTAGAACATACTCAGCTGAAGACAAAGGAGAACTTAAAACAATATGTATACTTAAACCCCCCAGTTTTCTAAACAAGGCAACTGTTTAACAGGCTTCACTGTTAAGTGAGTCAGGAATAAGAAATGATTAGGAATTTAACTAGGATGATGGCAGCTCTATTCACTGCTTACACAGTGCACAGAAGTGAGGCAGGCCCTTTACGTATGCACAAAGGCAGGTATCTGCCCTAAGATGTTATAATCTAACTAAACTGTTCACAAAGGAAAATGGAGATAGGTATGGAGACATGTAGCTATAGAACAATGCAGTTAATGGCCAGATTCTGTGTCTTAACATCCTGCTTAACCACCACTTTTAACTGTTTCCTAATATCTGACTGTTCTTTGTAATCAACTTACATGAAGCCAACAAGAAGAGAAATAAATATATCTAGAGATTTATAGTCATATGCAGATGTGCAATTAATTCAGGTAATAGCTAAGGACAAAATATAGCATCCTTTTCTCCATAAAAGCTAAAATGTTCAAACTAAACCCAGGCATTTTCAACTGTGTATTAGCTTCCAATCAGCAAAATAAACAACCTATTCCAGGCATTTCATGGGCTCCACATGAAGATAAACCAAACGAATTCTGTCAGGACAGATGTGATCACTCCCAGACTCCATAGGGGGTTGCTGCATTATTTTGCCTTAGTTTCAAGTGATAACTAGAGCTTTACATGTACTTTTTTCCCATAACACCTATTTCCAACTTTTAAACATACAAAGTGTTTTGTGTGTTCTGCATTTGGGAATCAGTTGTTAAGCATAGCATTTGCTAATCTTCTTTCATCAGGCAATTTTTATTTGGCATTGGCAGGAGAAGGAAATTTTAAAACATTCTCTTTGCCTTGTGTAATACCCAAATATAAAAACAAATATAGCATTGTTGCTTTCTCTATATTCCCTGCCTCTAAACATCATAGAAAACAGAACTCATACAAAGGAATGATATAACAAGACAGTAATAAAAAAATAAATCACAGCACAGATAATGGCTTTAGATTTTATCTTATTGATCTATTTCCCACTTTAGACAAGAGGCACTGGCTGGTTAGAATTTGGCATGCAATTGCCCAGATGTCATGCACTAGTTTTCAGTCTTTGTGGTTATTTCAGGTGCTGCTAGTAGAAAAACAGAGGCTCGACTTTTATTGTGCTTTTCCTTCTTTGCTGTTCATAAGAAGCTTCTGAAAAAATAGACTGCGCAAAAGATTTTTTTTTTTAATTATCAGTTCTAGTAAAATATATTATAGAATATTTTGAGTTAATTTCTGCTTTCCTAAATACAGGTATTGATTTGGCTTTCCAATGGCCTATGTTACAACCCAATTCTGTGGGTCCTACACAGCCATTCTATTCCAGAAATGCTGAGTTTTCACAGCTGCCATGTTCTGCTCACTGTTACGAAAGTGGGAATGGACATTTATGGAAAGAAGAATCTTGTACCTCCATCTCCCTTGAAAGACATATAAATTGGGTAACCCTGGACTGCATGTCTTTTTTACATTTGGATTTTCTCTATTTAAATATTGTGAGACAAAAATATCCAAAATGCTTTAAATACTAGGCTGGTTCTTTGTGGTCACCTTGTATATGCCAAGCCCAGATTTGTTCCACATCAGAAATAGCTAGCTTAATTAAAGTTGTCATCTCCTAAAAGCTAATTCAATCCCTCTGCCTGTCACGTTGAGGACAAAATTCAAACTAAGCCATCTGCCTTCATGGTCTTGGGAACACAGGCACAGCTCTCCTCTCTTTAAGGTTAGGACAATTCCCACCCGCCAACTGCAATAGTTTTAGTGGCAGACTATTTGGTTTTGGAAAGTCTACTAATTTTGCATATCAGTTTGTCCAAATAAACACTTACACGCGGGTGAGCTTGATAGGCTAAAGACAGCTACACCACAGAGCACATACACGCACCGGCTGTGCACCGTGGTGCTGGAAGGCTCCCCGCTCCGGGGTGCTCAGCACAGTTGGAGGACACAGTCTGATGGATGCAGAAGGTATCTTCTGCTTCTCCCCACCATGTGCATGGATGGGAAATCTCAGTAAGTAAGCCAGTGTCTTTCATTCAAGATGCAGCAATCACATCTTACCCTTGCCTTTGACTCTTAGAGATTGCAATGTGCTTTACACTACTCTATACTTTAAATCATGTTGAATGTAAAATGTATAAGAGTGTAAACTGATCAGTAACCACTGGCTCTGTCAAGCATAGGAAACACGAGTCTGTTCCGACTGCCTTTGCATCTTTCTTACAGAATCCAAACGGCGTGGTATCTGTCTGTACGCTTGCCTCTCACTCCGGTGTAAGCCAGTCGTGCTTGTGTTGTGATGCAGAGGTGCCTCTGTGCTTACACAGATGACTAATACTGCAAACAAGGAATTCTCTGAGCACTCCTTCACTGGAAGTGCTTTTTTAAGCTCTTTAAAGGGAGAAAAAAAAAAATTAAAAATTAGCCTACATAGTTTTCCTAACAGTACTACCTCTGCAGAAGAAATCCAGGTATGAAACAAACACATGCATTTGTGCATTAACAAAAAAAATGTCAGTTAATACTCTTGTACTGGAACTGCAATTACACAGACAGAAACATCTACCCATGTGGAGTATCGCAGTTGTCACCAGGGATTAATATCAGTGAAGCAATTCACTGGTATGGAGTTTTCTGTTATTATCCATGTGTTATTATGATGTAGAAAAGAATGCAGATTGATGGGGTTTGTAGCATTACTGGCTTTTAGAAAAATTATGCTTTGACTTACGAACCAAACCAGTCTGCAATGCAAATTAGTAACAACGTATGTGAAATGGCACAGTTTCATTCTTACAAACACCCTCAGACGTGTAATTGAACATTAATAATTTTATTTGGCATGGCTGTTATCTTTAAAATGCAAACATTGCATACAGATACAAGCCAATCACTAACTGCTTTGGGCTAAGAAGGGTCAGAAAATAAACTTTACAGCTATCAATGTGAATGTTGACAGAACAAAATGCAAAATTTCAGGCGGTATAAGTGAATATGTATTTTCTGTCTTCAGAGTACCACCTTCGCTTCATCTTTGACCACATGCTTCTGATTTCTATTAAGTATGACTACCTCCCTGTCTTGTCAGGCAATTAAAGTGACAAAAGTAACAGCAGATGCCTCTTTCATAGTTAAAACTACAGCAAGCAGACCATAGCTTGCATTTTATTACAACCACTCTATACAGCCTAATAATTGCAAGGTAATTGAAAAGATCCTGATTATAAACCACTAGTTTACTTTTTTCAGACAAAATAAATACATAACCCAATTCAGGCTTCGTTTTAATGACACATTAGATGGTTTCCAACTTGTCTTGATTTTTGTTTTATTTTATGATTGTAAATAAACCCTGGAAAATTCCTTCCCCCATTTTACCACCTGAAACTGCAGCTGTTGGCTGACACTATCAAAGCCTCGCAATTCCGAACTCACGTGCAAATCTCATCAAGTGCAGACACTTCTAATTGATTCCAGAAGTTTTTCTTTTGCTAAGATCAGCGGGCAGAAGAAGAATAATGAGCAGCTTTTAAGCAGAGGGGGGAGGGTGTTGAGCTCGGGGAGTGGAGATTTTAAAAGCTCCAGCTTGGCTGCTCTGCCAGAAATGCGAAGCAATTTTACGGTCAATTGGCCAGAGCATCTGGAACTATACATCATAGTCTTTAGTTGATGGTGGTGAAGCCGACTCTCAAACTGGCTAAGTCTAAAATCAGTAATGACTCTGCTGTCACACCTAAGTGGAAACTAACTTAATCTACTGCCAGATTTTACTGTGACTTTTTCTAAGGGACATTATTCCCCTCAGGGCAGTTGTCAAGAATATTAAAAGTCCAGTCCCTGGGATACACTGCATGGTATAGTGGACTTTTCTGAATGAAGCTAACATAGAAAATACAGATTACAACTCGTGTTTGTTTAATTCCATGTGTGTTGACAAGGCTTTTTATCATAAGGCGGTAGAGTTTCCTTGCATCCGCAGCTTCATTTCTAAAATACACTTCAAATACACCAGCCAACCTAGTTAGGGCACAGACACTGCATAAATGCTGAGGCCGTAAATCATAGTAGAGGGCATGGAGCTTTCACCTTAATGGAAACCAAATATGGGATATGCTGCTCTTTGAAATGTGGCACAGATGATCATAACGAGGGACCAAGGAAAAATGCTACAGAGCAGAAAACTATCGTTGATGTGGAAATAAGTTCTTATGAGTAAATGTTTGTTTTAAGTCAGTACTCATAAGTCAGTATTCCAATGCTAGTAAATTACACTGAGAAACAAGTGAGGTAACAGCGAGTCTTTGTACGATGAAAGGAGAAATAAGTAGTGTGGTAATATATCACATTAAGAGGGACTGCTGCGGAACGCAGAATACAGTGCAAATCAGTTCTTTAATAAAGAGATATTATATATTTTATCCAGACAAATTAGCTAACACACTCATAAGAAATACCAGAATTGCATCAAGGATCAGAGAAGCAGTCCACTTGGTACAGAACACTGTCTCCAAAAGTTTTTGGAACAGCTGCATCTACCAAGTTTAGATACCCTGGAGGAGTAAATAAACAATTTGACCACAACGAAGTTCATTTCTGCCTTCATTAGTTAAGGGCTGAATTATACCCTGCAGCACAAGATTTTATATACCTTCCAAAGTTGGTTATATTTCTAATGCACCACATGCCCACATAAAACAGAAAAGAAAACAAGTTATTCCTTTAAAATATCATATGTGTATACAACCTCTTTTTTCCTCTCTTTACCCCAGTGAAAGTTGTCCTAGATTTTTATCCTTCCTACCTGTAAATTAATACATGCCTGGCAACGCTTTCATAGCCAGGCAGCCCAGGAAATTGCAGTGCAGGAGGGGTCTGGGTGAAGAAATTTACTCTCAAATACAATGCCCTAGCTGAAACAAAGGTAAAAGATAAACAAGCACATCAAGACAGACATCTGTATTTCCTCTTCCACCTTCCTCACTCCTAGCCCCTTAGTTTAAGAGTCTTTCTCAGTACTGAGTTGCAGCCACTATGAGAGTTGGTGAAAATATTTAAGACAAGAGTTCCAACAACATGTCAATGGCTCTCATTTCTACTTGCTCCTCATTAGTACTACTGTCAACTAACAGCCAGTGCTTGACCAAAATCAGCTCATGGAATATGCTAGCCGATGCCAAACCAGAGCAGTTGGATGGAAACACTTTGAAGAGGTGCACCATCATCACAGATTTATTTTTACATATCGTGCTTTACTGTCACAAAACTGAAAACACAAGCAATGTTTTCTGCTACCTCCAGGTGGTTAGGAGACTCCAGGCCCAGCCTGACAGAAAATGATTTGGCTTTAGTAATACACATGATCATCACATTACACAGACATGAAGTAATCAGCCTGAAGAAAACTAACTAGTATAGGATGTGGCAGCACAGATCCTCAAGCAGAAACACATTAGCTCCTCAGTTTACTGTCTACAATCAGTCAAATATACAATCTCTGCCCTTACCGTCAAGGTTTTCAGTGACCTCCACCCAGGAAACAATTCTTATAAGATCTAAAAATTTCCTCAAACATCACTTTTTTTTTTTTTCTTCAAAAAAAAGCAGAGCCTGCTTCTTTCACCTAACTATCCATATGGAAATACATACAGCACAAGGAACAGAAAATGCATGCTTTCACGCTCCACAGCAAGTTGCATCAACTCACTTATCTGAAGAAAAATCTTTGGCTGCGTGAGGCTGACCCAATTAGATGGACAGTAAGGGTAAGAGGCTGGAGCCAGAGGGCAGGACTGCTCCTCCTGCTGGAATTGCAATTGTTAGCTGCTTTTTCCACACCCACCAGAACTAATTTAATGGCAAAATGCAAAACATGTTGCCAAACAACACTCCTTGTTTCCTCTGCTCTTCTCTCTCACTGCTCCCCTAGTTTTCTCCATTTCTTCTGCACTTTCCTCCTAGTTTTCAGCCAGAAAGTCTTCCTCCCATGCAGTAGTTCTGATAATTGTCAGACGTTTTTATGAGTCAAATGCAATCATTTGCAGTCTAAATCACCTATTTTTACTCGTTAGAGTACCCTGCAAATAGTACTGTGAGGATATTTACTTCTGAAATCTTATCTACTGGTTCTAAAATATTCATGAGAAATATGAACATATGAAACACAGTCACAGAAAAAATAACATGTATAGACAGGAGCCACACGCTTTTTCACTAATTATTCAACATGATGGTATGGCAAGATCAGTCCTGCATTTATCTGCTGCAATGTGCACTATTAACTTAAGAATGTTGGGACAGAATTATTTATTAAATTCTAGACACACTGAGTAGTGCCATCATGCCTCGTGCAGTTTATTTTGCTTCATCCCTAAGTAAGTGCCCTGAAATGCTTAATTTATAGACCCCAAAAAATAAGTCAACAGAAATTCTTTTACATGATGTCATGCATTCATTCCTATTGTTCATGAACACTGGATTACTAAAGAATTGTTTATTTGGTAACATAAAATGATGAAGATGTAAGGAGTACATTATTTAAGTACAGTACACGTTATGAGTACTGAAAATATGACATTAAAAAGATCAAAGTCAGATAAATCTAGATGTATGTTAAAGATGAAATATGTACAAGGCAAACTGAAAGATTAAATAAATGGTTTAATTTACACCTCTCAAGAATTGTAAGTGGATTTGAAGGAGAAACAGAGCAAAGGAACTTGAAAAGCAAGCAGATAAAAATATTAGACATATGTAGCAGAAATAAGAAAAAAAATGCTTAGGAGATAGACTTATGTTTATGGGCCTCATAAGATTTTTGAAGTTATCTACACTATTATACTAGGAAGGATAGATAACCTGTCGGAATGTTGAAAAGAAACTATTTTTAGGACAAATTTTAGACCTAATTTCTGAGAAAACATGTTATTTATTTATTTATTATGCTTTCTGGTATCTGCTGGTTCAAAATGATCAGGTCAATAATGACCAAAAACATTAATATTTGAAGACTTTTCAACACAAACTGACAAATCGCTGGCATTTTCTCTTTGCTCAGAATTTTTTGCTCATAAATCCCATTATAACAATATTACCACCCATAAGAACATTCCTACCATGAATCCAGAACTTGTATAATGCACTGAGAGCACAAGAGCAAAACCCATGATGGTGGATCATTTATATCAAAATGGGGGACCCTTTGACGTTCATCACAAACATCACAAAAGCTATTAATAACACAAACTTGCTGATTTATGATAAAATGTAAGTCTTTAGTGCTGATCTATTGGCATTATTCAGAAGCATTATCTATTCTAGTCTCACTGGGAGCACCTAGTCTTTCTGTATTTTCAAAGAAAAAAAACCCGTGAGCAAACTCTTCCTGTTTCTTGTTAAAAATGGACTACCTAGTCAGTGCCAAACAAGGGACTAAAAAAAGAGTAACACAGAAATATAATATAAAGGACAAAAAAAAAAACCCCAAACACTAGACAGAAGAAAGGATAGGAAAGTACAGTAGGAAAGAACTAGGGATGGCAAAGAAGTTAATATTTTAATGACAGATACATGTAAAGAAAAGAGTAAGAACCATTTCATTCTATTTTCTTCTTCATGACAGAATAGGAAGCCGTAGAGTTCACGACAAACAACAGAAATCAGAAGTAACAATCTGATAATTTTACTTCTACTTGCTTCTTAGTAGGAGACACTTTTACACACGTACACACACACCTCAGCAAGGCAGGTACATGCAAATTTTTTTAAAATTTAGAGTATATATTTTGACATATAATTCTCCCCAAATTCAGTTAGAATACCCAAGTATCTCAAGTGTGAGAGCTATATCTCAAGTGCTATAGAATTAATTGCCAAATTTTAGAATTCTTTGCTCCAAGCCTATCTATTGTAGTAGGCTACTCAGTAAATAATAAAAACATTTTCCAAATGATATTTAAGCAAGTAAAATCCTTAAAATATCTGTTGAGGTCTGGCAGACTCTTATCAAAGGTATTCAAGAACTGTTTGATTTATACACCAAAGTTTTGACAATATAACAATATGGGGAAAAATCAAAACAATTCTTGATTAGTAGCATTTATCTAGCTTTAAATATTGTCCAACAATTATTGTTTCCTATCCCAGGTAAAAAGACAAAAAACAAAAGACCAAAAAGACCCACAGTAGCATAAGATATTTTTCCATTCTTGATCTCTTGGAAAAGCAGGAGAATCAGCACCACTACCAGAAACCTCCAATTAGGAAACTTGCTATAAATTTTGCAGATGTTTCAAGTCAAAGGAACCATTTTGAACTCCACCAGTAACAGGTCTGAGTCTCGATCCCTGGTGTTTTATTTCATTTTTTCTGGTTTTAAGCCAAAAGGTAACTTTCTGATAACAGCTCTACTAGTCTAGCAAACCGTTCATAAGCTTGCTAATAACTGCCTTTGCGGGTAACCAGCACTAAGAAGCTTGGGAATGTTATTCAGATCAGAATCATATTAATGATTCAGTGTTATTTAATTCAGATCATATCAAAAGAGTTATTATGAAACATCAACTGTATTGGAAAAAAAGAAGTAGATTAAAAAGCAAAAGTCACAAACAGGACAAAAATAAGTCTTAAGAACACAAAAGTGACCATACTTAATCAGACCAAAGGCCCATTTAGTCCAGTATCCTATCTTTGTCAATGGCTAAAAGTCTGTTTTTGAGGTACAGTGTAAGTACAGAACAAAATATTTGATATTTGAGACTCTTCCAGACTCCAAGTGTTTTCAGATTTGCCCTATGAAAGGTGAGTTAATCAATTCAAATTAAGCAACATATTTATGTTATTCCCTTCAAAACATATGGCCACTAATATATTATTTTTGCAAGAACTGGTAAATACACACTTTCCTGAATTTTTTCAATGTAAATTGGCATCTCTGTAGCAAACCCCAATAATTTTCTTACAAGTTAATCATAAAAAGTGAGAAATAAAGAGATAAGAAAAAAACCCAATATTCTACTACAATAGTATAATAAAAAATAAGGAAGAAAAATATAAATTTGTAGTGTTACTGTTTTTTCTAAAAAGATAAAAAATCTAGGGTCATTACCATAGACATTCCAAAATAAATGTCTTACCTCATATGCATAGCCCAAGGAAGAAAACTGACTCCTTAAGTAGCCCAGTTTGTACACACCTACGAAGACCAAGCAGCGGATGATTTCCAAAATTCCTGCTTTGGGCCTAGAAATGGGAAGTAATTTAAATTAACGTCCAATCTTTTCTTCTTTGTTAACTTCAGTGCAAAAGAGAATGTAGAAATAGTCTGTGATGTCCTGCACTTACATCAAGACATCTTTCTTAACCTTATAGTTAAGTTTTTATAGTATACATCTTACATGGACTTATAACACTGAATTTGCTGGGGGTGAGAATACTCACGAACTATATATGAACTCACACAAATGTACATGTATATGTACATTTATACGTATACATAGGACATATGTATATGTCCTTTTTGATCTCAAAAAGGACAACAGCAAAATTCTGAAAACTGCTACATGAGTAGTTCAGAATCTTCTCATCGGTCTATTTCTGTTAATTCTTACTAATTCACATTATTAACTCCCTAAGTTATACACATCTCTGGCATATTGACAGATTTTTACCTATCCTGAAATAAACTATTCAGTCCTTACAAGAGAAAAGTATTCTTTTCGAAAACACAGTGAACAGCAGGTGCAAAGTGGGACTGGCACCTCAATCTCAAATGAAGCTTCTATTCCACATTTCTGTGGGCAGGGCAAAATAGTTCCTCCGTAAGAAACTGCAGCTGCTATTCATTCTTCCGGGTCCATATGGGTCACGGTGCCCATATGGACTACTTCCGTAGTATATATCTCACTGGGCTGGTGTATTCAAGATCCAATTTGATTTGAATCCATACTGATTAAATTTAGTCTTAAGTCTACACCATCCTTCACATGATTTTGAGTCTACTCTGAGCTACACTGTGTGCTTTTCATAAACCATCATCATATCTGACACCTATGGCATGCTACACAGGACTGACACAATATGATTGCAGTCTGAGCTTGAACAGCCTTGGGACAGCCTGCGGGCCTCACTGGCCTGCCAGCATCCCCACAACCAGAGATGTGGACCCAACAAATGCAAGCACAGAGGGTGACGTAAGTAGCCCATCCCGTAACTTTTCTGCAAGGGACAATATAGATATAGCCACTAATTGCTATGGGAACACTCCTAGGTTTAGGTACTGGCTATTCATGTATTATTTTCTAGTCAACGGACAGCAACATATGTGTCCAAGAGTATCTATATTTCTTTATCAATATAATTTCTGACACACTTGAGATTGCCATATAGTGATAAATAATGCATAATGAGAGAAGAAAAATAAAAGCACGTTTTGTATCTTGCCTGTTCTCCATAAGTAGTCCGAAAGAGGTCAGGGACAGAATGATAAAGCCAATTCTCAGAAGAATAGTTCCCTGTGATAACGTCTGTTAAAAAGTAGACAAAGAATTCATTTAGAGTAATTTTCTGAAGAGAAATTGAGTTTTAACAGAACAGTAGCTTCAACTTCCTCACTCAGTGATGTTAGTGTCTGCTTTTAAAGTAATTTGTTACTTTAAATTTTACAACAAAAATATCTGCTCTGGATAGCACACTTATCTGGAGTAACCACCTTTTTAGTTGTTTCCTGAATGCTGTATTTCCAGAATAATGTTTAAGATATTCCCTTCTGCACTATGTGTTTTCCTGAAGTTACTTGACTCCCTTATGCCTTTACCCAAGAGGGAGCAAACTTATTTCTAGATAAAAATCCCAGCAGCCCTGTTCTTTTTCTTCATCTTACGTTACCAGATCTTTACAATTGTCATCTATGAATCCCAATGGATACCAAAAACAATACATTGGCGAGAATAAGAATTCACATGACATGACAACATAACCATATTTAAGAATAAGCAAAATTAATGTTGCCCCTTCATGACAACTCGACACTTGGTTCCCAGTTCAGCAAAACTTTTCAACTCATATCATTAACTTCAATCAGACTTAAAACACTTTTAAACACTAACATGTGTGTTAGTACTTGGATGAATAGCAGGATGAGGATTTATGACCTTAAAATTTACATCGAAATGATATAAACAAAACTCAGGAAAACAGAAATTATTTTCATGGTGAAGTTTGATTTTTTTTCTTTTCATTTATTAAGTATTTTTTGTATTCTACACAGCTGCCTTTGAAAATCAAATATTGAATCAGTTTTCTTGTTCCCTCCCTGACTTCCTTTCAAATATTAGTTTTGAAAAGCCTTTGTTTTTTCATTTAAAAAACAACAAAAAAATCCAAAACGAAAGTAGTGGATCTTGCTGAGTTATAGGAATCCTTTCTGGCTTCAATAGCAGTAAGGTTTATGAACAGCATCTCGCACTTCAAGATTGCAGGCATTGGAAAAATAAAAATCTATGAATGTCTGCCCTGATTTCAATAAATCCCACTTGGTGACATGCCCACCTTCCTTCAGTGGTGGCCCCTACCCCTCGAAGAGATCTAAGCTAAGTATCTGTGAGCGTGGGAGGCCACACGAGGATATTCTCAAGTTTTACAGCTGTGTGAACTTACAGTGCCCATGTTTGCAAAACACATCAAACCACACACTCAGGCTGGGTAGGTTTCTGTTGTTTTACTGAAGAATCACAAGCACCTACTTAGATATCCTTAACAAACAGTTACTGAACAAAGAGAACACAATCTCAGCAATGAGCGAGCTGAACAGCAGCCTCACCAGTTTACAAGCCAGAACACACTTCTCGCAAATGACACCTGTCAAGCCACTCTGTTGCACAGATTTATACCAGGATAGACCAAACTCATTACTGCATTGCTACGTTTCCAATCTGTTCCATCCCTCCTTATGATAAACTTACAAAACCTCGGACTGAGGACTACCACCATCATCTACTTGTATATACTTATACTTGAGAAAGGATATGCTTTACACTTTTCTTACGCTCTTACCCTGGGCATCTGCTATCGGCCACCACAGGAGACAGGATATTGAGCTAGATATTGAACCCGGGGAGGGACTCAGTATAGGAGTTATGTGTTGAGACTCTCGCTTAAGTCAAGAAAGCAAAAAAGGCTCTAGTGGGCTTATAATCCTTTATCAAGGTTTGTATCACTTGGAATACATTTGCAAATTCCACATACAAGTTTTAAAATTTGTCAATAGAAGATCAAATTGAGGGCGCTCTTTTTGAAAAACTCAGTTTCTAGAATCCGAAAATCCAACAGCTATCCTAAGTTTAAAAGGCTTTCCATTGTTAATATGAAGCTATTTATTTTGAAGTGACAAAATTTTTGGACAGAAAAATTAGGCACAGACTCTATTTAAGTTTAATAAAATGCGTAGTTCTTAAGCTGCTCATCTAGTCACAATAAGTTCAACTCCCACTTCAGCTTCCTGTAGAAATTGGGTCATACAAAAATTTAAGAAGTGAGCAAAGAAAAACATGATTTGGCACAGGCATGAGGGAACTCACCCATAAATTTCTTAGAAATGCTTAGATATGTTTTTCAATGATTGTTACTTGTCAAATACAGGAGTTTGCCAAGGAACTAGGACTGGAATTCAAGACTTTCCTCCTTAGAAACTGTCCTCACTTTTAAGTCGGAGAATTACACCTTTTTTTAAACCTAGTCAGGTGGGTGTGATTTTGCTTTGTGTTTCCAGTGCAATGCACTAGCTTCTACAGATTACCTTAAAAATGTTCCCACAGTGGTAGGGCACTATTCTGAGGAAGAAAATGTAAGGTTTTGTATCCCCCTTAGGCAGGAAAGAGAAACGAACATCAAATCCAAATTTCAAGCAAGGCATGTAACTGCTACATTACAATATATGGCTAAAATCACACTTTATGGAAAACAAATGAACCTGCAATGGTTTTGAGAGAACAAATGTTAATATTTGTCTTCGGGAAGGATCCAGCAGTACCTCCTATGAATGAATAAGGATGTCTCCAATTTCCATTTTAAGAGAGCTGCATGATTTCACCCTTTTCTGTCCTACCAGTGCTTCCGAGCTGGCTAGCATTAGACAACCAGTCACCAAGTCCTAGGCACCTGGCTTTCCTTGTGATTCCAGTTTCAGAAAACTGAGGTGCTGATTCATTCTACCTTCATTTAAGTACCTTTACTGAAGTGCCTAAAAAACTGTTATTAACCTAAGCTTTCTCTGTAATCAGTGGAGATGGAGCACTTTCTGAATGATTCTATTTCTTGCCATTAGCTAGACAGCAAGTCTATAGGCTAAATTTGGTCCATAACACTAAAAGTTGGATTTGCATATACACAAAGGCATGGCACGGTAATGTCCGAGTACGGTGTTGCAGCCTTCCACTTCCCAAGTCGTCAGCTTTCTGGAGTGATGAAGGGTGAAGCATAAAGCCTTACTGGGAACCATGAAGATAGAAGGTGTAAGTTACCCTTCACTGTAAATACATGCACCACATTCACATAGAGGAAAAAAATGTGTTCCCTTATTTGTGCTCCTAGTCAAAGACTACCAAGAAATTTGCAGTGAAATACACCATGATGCCATTTGGGAATAACAGCTTTTAGAAAACCAGCCATGTAGCGTAAAGTTTAGCATTATTAGTTTGCTTCCATAACTTTCTCTTTACAACTCCAGTGGTATAGTTACATGCTGCCTTGATTCTTTTATTTACCTTCAAACATGTACCACCCTATGAAGTGGATGCTGGCAGCTGAGGCATCCATTTTCTAGGCATTCCTCTACCAAAATCAACAAAATAGTCAGTGGGTTATATCACTAAACTAAACATCATATATTAAATCTACACACTGCAAGTTGCAGTGTGAAGAGAATGTGCCTTTTACACCTTCTTTAGTGCTAGCATCCTTGTTCCACTTAAACATAATATGCATGGATGTATATATAAAATAAATGAGTATTTATATACTGGAGTATTTGTACAAACAGAGAAGCCTGTGGGACCACAGCAGGTTCCCCAATTACAAGTCAGCCACAACTTTGCAATGTGGTTATTGGCTGCAATCAAACAGAAAAAAATATTTCTGTTGGATTTTGATTTCATTGAAAGCTTCAAAAATATCTTAGAGCCTTAAAAAAAGGCAGGTTTTAGAATTTTGGGAAGAAGTTTACACGGCCGTGTAATCAACAGATTGCCATAGCATTATTATTTTATATTTTGTCAGTAATGAAACAATAATTCATTTAAACGAAGGAAATATGCAATTCTAAATGTGTATTTAGATGAAAATTGAAAGATTCCACATTGACTTTTATATTGCAAAGGACTCAGATTGTTTTATTCCTTCTGAAGAATAACATGGATGCATTTGCTCATCCTGGTGTGCTCAGTGTTTCCACAGAAAGTGCTAAGACCGATGCCACCACACTTCATAATTTAGCAGATGCCCTGCTGCATATATCAGACACCTTCACATTCAAATGAAGAACGCTACTACAACGCTATGAAATGTGTATTGTTATCTGTGTTTGTCTGTATGAATTTATTTTAACTTAGAATTCCTAAAAAAAAATTGTAAATTCTTAGCAATATTCCATATACAGCACTTGGTGATGTCCTACTGAATGGATATATTAATTGTGTTCTCAGCTTTCAAGAGACCTATCTTATCACTTACTACTATCTGTCTAATTGAAACTGCTCACATATTCATAGCATTATAAGCACAGTAAATGTTACAGTATCTATCAACAATAAAAAAGACTGCAAAATTAGTTTAAGGTACACTTCACTTTGATTTATGTGATACATGCATTTCTGGAGCTATGAGACTTTTGCTTTGAATGTACTGCAGTTTTACACTCCTAGCACTCTCTCTGGGACTGATCCAAATCCCATTTCTTCAATGAGCTTTGGATCAGATCTAGATGTGCAGAGCTCAGAAGTGATTTTTATTCTCTGGATGTAGTGCAGATCGCTATATAGAAAATAAACACTGTATGCTCTCTCCTGTGGAAAATATGTATTTGTTCTTTCTTGTTTTGCTCTTTTCACAAGTTAAATGTAGGTCATTCAGACCGAAGGTATATGGTTGCTCTTTATGTATGGAGAAATTTAAGACTTCTACAGGGCGTGAGACCAAACACTGAGCAACTGTAATCACTTGAGAAATGTAATAGCTGTGTGCTGTGTCTTATGGCTATTATGAAATGGAACTTATACCTAAAAATGAGGAAAACAGTTAGCTTTCCCCATTTATGGAGCTATGCCACAGTTATGACATAATTCATAGCCAGACAGAAAGTTCCAGTTGTATCCATAGACATTTCATAACTCAGTGTAGTGGAAAACTGATATTGAAGAAAGATTTTTGCCAAGTAAGGTTATTCATACACAAGCTTCCTTCTCATGACAGCTTCCCCACTGTACTGCAGAGCGATGCTGGAACTCTGCCTTGGGACCAGCACTTTCTACACCCACACTGAAGGTTTATGTCCTGAGATGAGGTGCTTCTAGTCCCCCGTGCTCTCCTTCTTATCCTTACTACCTTATTACCCTACAGTTTTGTGCAGAGAATTTTCTAGTTGTTTTTCTACAATAAGTTCATAAATGGTGGATCTTCAGGATGTTTCCTCCGTGACTGCAAGAACTTAATGGTCGTCTGGGGCTTGGGTGCATTTTTCAACTTCCCTTATTACTTATTATTAAACAGCTGCAGTTATCAGCAGAGAAAATAATTTGGACCATCCACTTTTCCTTCCAGGACCAGAAAAAGGCAAAAAGAGAAAAGAATAAAATAGGAAAAAATTCATAAGCAGACTCCTTACTTCTTGCTGCTAAAAGCAACAGTAACAAAGTAAAAGACAAAACACCAACCAAACAAAAACCCCACAGTTTGATCCCTATACAAATGTGACTTGCTGCTGGTATGTAGGAAGCTAGAATTATATCCCGAAAGTCTCGCAGAGGTTTTTCTCAATACAAGAACATTGGCAATCATGTATACTGTATACCTTGTATACATTGGAGGTATTTATCCTTACCTTTGGCTTAATTTCCTGTCCTCAGAAATTTCTTAGAATAGACTAAGCCTCAGATGGCTTAGTAATCTCTGAATTCCCTGCAGTTGCAATGTGACCCTTTATAGAGGTGAACACGATGTGTAGAATAACTTAATATTAATCAGAAGAGTATGGCTGAGGTACCTTTTATATTGTATCGGGAATGCTACATAAAATACTTACTCTTTAAACTTTTCTCAAAAATTGCATCGTTCTACTGGTCTGATGTGCTACTCAGAACACATCTAACCAAAAAAGTAAAAAAAAAAAAAACAACGAGCTGTAGCAGCTCGTATATGCAGACCTGCCAGAGCTGCTGTAAGCCTGCTGCCGCATATCCCAAGAAATTATTGCAGTCCCTCTCCTGCCCTTCTTGCCCTGGGACACAAGAGGAATGTCTGAGTCGGAAGACCAAAACTTCAACGTTTGGACAAGATTTCTGACAGCTTTGAAATGGCTTTGCAATCCTCTGGAATCATTCATGGATGACCACGGTCAGTTATGCAAAAGAGACTTATTTCTAGAAATCTGCCTCTTGGCTGGATTCAGACATGTTGGTCATGGGCAAAGGCATCGGGGCACAGCGAGAGGGGCTGCTCCCTGGGGAAGGAGGCGGGGGCGCGGTGGCAGGCAAAGGGGCAGGGCCATGGCCCCAGCAGGAAGAGTGCTGTGCCGCAATGCCCATCGAGGTGGGCAGGGGACAGTAACAAATCTCAGCCAGGGGCTGGAGATTGCTGGGCAAGTGTGCCAGGATGAGGTAGGTCCACAGGCGAGCAGAGGCTGAAGAACCCAGGGAGCCCTTGGCACCCTGACAGCAGGCCTGTGGCAATGTGGGTGACACAAACACAACAAGAAGACTGCTCTTTAACCAAGAAGGTCTTAGAAAGGTTTTAAGAAGGCCAAATGGTGTTTTATCAAACTGATAGACTTTTGTGGTGTTTTGGTAGGCCTTTGACTGATTTGTGGGAATACTAGATGCATTAAAATTATGCTTCATAACTAGGAAGATTTTAGTTTTAGTAAAGTAAAAAGAGTCATCAAGGAAGGAAGAATGAAAAGGAGGTTGGAAGGTATGGAGGGTGTGAAACTATGGCAGCAGTTAATGTCTCGCTTCTTGTAGGTGGAGATGGCCTCATGGTTCACCTTCAGAAACTGCCAGGTATCCATGAAGGAACTACATCGTGTTACCAGGGAGATCCCATCAGCCCAAACGCGAGGTGGTAAATACATGCCTCTCCTTGCTGTATTTCTATCAATGCTGTTGTATGTTTGAGACTGGAAGAAGGATTTGCCCCGAGTCTGTGCTCCTCCAACTCTGAACTCATGCTGACACCAAGCTTCCCACCTGCAAGCACCACAAGACCTTTGCAATCTTCCTTCTAAAGCTTGGGCATTATTGGCATCTAACAATATGACCAACCTTGACATCTTAAAACGTACATAGTTTCAAGTCTGACATACATTTTTCCTTTCGTGAAGTCCTAACAACTGAAGCAGACACACACATCTTCTATGGAACATTTATTATTTTTAATTTAATTGCTTAATTAATACGGTTATTAAATACTGTTTAATAAACAGTATAAAACATTGTATATTTAATATTATATAATTATATATTTAGCCATTTATTTTGTTTCTTTTTACAGAGTCTAGTTATTATTATAATAGCTTAAGTAAGATATGAGTCAGGCTGTAGAGCCTCTACTCAGTGCTTTATTATTTAAATATGTTGTGTGTCATATTACTGTTAGCATGACATGTATTTCATAAAGATAGGAATTACTTACAGTCACGGTACCCAGAAGTTCAGTATACAAGTCCATTATTACAGCAAAATGTACAACTGCATAGCAATTAAGATAAGCTGGTACACTTGGATTGAAGGGAACTTCTTTTCCGGTGATCTGTATGAAGCAAAACAGATAATAGCCTTCAACAGTGACCTGCTCCAGCCTGTTATTCCTTAGTATTCTTTATACTTACAAACACAAAAAAGATTAAGGGACATAGATAATTGCATAAAGATAATCTACTATCAAACTTATGTACTACCTAGTGTGAGACAGAGTTTAACTCTGTGTGTGTGTGCATACATTCACAGCTAAAAGAAAACCAGAAATTACCGTACTCTATAGAACAATTTTGAAAATCTCTTTAGGAAATGAATAATGAAAAGATAAATAAAAAATTTTTTTTTTCCTTCAAATAAAAAGAAAAAAACACAGCTAAAACATTAATTTCCTTCAATTTCTGTTCCCATTTCATCTTCCCCTATGCTTTATGACTGCTAATTTGCTAATTTAAAATAGCATGTGTAGAGTTTTTAACATTGATCCAGTAGCATTAAGAGGTCCAAGTAAATTACACAAAACTGAAAGCCTATGCATGTTCTATTTACCACTGGGATTTCCTCAGGAAGGCCAAGTCTAGGTTTGCCTGGTCCCCAGCCTGGCCCTTTGAATATGACAGAAAGCTTGTTGCAGAACCCAGGTGTGGCCCAAAACGTGTTCCAAATATGAGCCAAGGGACGTAACTGAAAAAAAGAGCAAGTAATTTTTCATTGTTAGTAAAATAAAATTTAATAAAACATTATATTTTATTCATTTTTAGCTCTCAAGTAAATGATTTGTCAAAGTCTAAAAAGAATAAATTAGGAATAGATGAAGACAGTCAGAAGTTCAGAAAACTTGACTGAAATAGGCAGGAGCCATATCAAGGCTTTGGTTTACAGTGAGGATTACAATGGCTTCTGCCCAAAGGAAAATCTGTCTCTCCTGTAATCAATCCAGAGTATTTAACGGTATATTGTATAGCTATATTTATGGTGGTTTTAAACTAGAATTTGGTTACTGGGACCTTGACATGACATACTCTCAATAACTACATTACTTAAGTTTCTGCCTGGAATGGATATAATTGCACAGGCTGTGGCCATCCTTCCACCTTCCAGCCCAGACACCCCTGCAGGTAGAATTTCTCATTCTTTGAGATGCCTCCTTGGGTGAACAGTCATGAAAAGCAAACAGGGACTTCAATACTCCTCAGTCCCTGAGGTTTTTACAGAGAATTTTTATCCAGCTTAAGTGAAGCCTGGGTCAATAAATCTAAGAAGCACCACACTAAGTACTTTTTCTTCTCTTTCCTTTTCTTTCCTTTTTTTTCCTTTTCTCTTCTTTCCTTTTCTTTCCTTTTCTCTTCTTTTCTCTTCTTTTCTCCTCTTTCCTTTTTTAAAAAAAACTATATTCAACCTGTTTTGCAGGTTTTGTTGAGACCATGATGGCTGCTATATAATGCTGTCAATACAAATCATTCTGGAGTACCTTGAACAGCAAATATGCAGCATAGATAAAAAAAGTAAACATAAAATCAGTTACACCATAGGGTTACTGATGAAATAGCAATATTTTGAGAAGACAAACAACAGATGAAATATATATTTTTGTCTGTGCTTCGCTGCATATTGCTCTGCATACGGCAAAATGGACATCATTCAGTCCAAGGCCTGTTATATATCCATTGTAATTAGTTGTTAATTTTATTGTATTGTATTTTTGTGATGACTACAAGCTCTGCATATGCTCAGTGCAGTGAGCAGAAATAATTGTTTTGTAATGAAATACTGAAGAAATTGTAGATAACTTAATTCACTGTGCAGTAGTGCAAGGATGGCCTCAACTTTTCCTAAGAGAGGAGTGTCTTTTGAACATGAGTGCCTGTTGAAGATACCAGAGTCAGTGATACAAACTATAGCACCTGGAGCATGATGGGATCAAATGAATTTACTGGATGTGTTAAGCCATATACAACTTTTGCATCTTCTGCCTCAAATGTTCCTGGTGGAAGAAGAAAAAAAAAAGAACAACAATCAAACTCAAAAGTATACATATTTTTGCCACACTAACTAAATGTGAGCGAGAACACCTTTTTTTTACTTACCAAATATCCTGTCCCAGATAATGAATGTGCCACCATAATTTTTGTCAATGCAGTAAGGATTTCTACCTATAATAAAAATAATTTATGAGAACAGTAATTGCATGTAATAATACATGCAACTGAACTATGAAGGGATATCTTCATCATTAGCAACAATTTATAATCTAAAAATAATTTTAAAAGGTAGCTAATGCACCACTCCTTGTACAGCTACAAAATTTCTTTTTTCTTACTAGGCTTATTGCTCTCTTTCTACTCAGATTCAAACATACAAATCAAACGTGTCATACCCAAAATTTCTGTGAAATAGAAGGACTGATCTGGAGAGTAAACTCGGGTCGAAATATATTTATAAAGACAAATTAAAAAGCAAATAAAAAATAATTTCACCAGTTTATACCTAAGAAAATATATGCTAAATACATTTATGTGCAATCACCTCATTAATGGCTTTCAGCTGTCTCTATCTTCTATGCCATATGTCTGATCCTGCCTTCATCATTATTAACTTCAGTGTGAGGAAAACTGATCCTTCTATCTGTTTTCTAGGGAAGGTATTTGTATATAACTGTCCTACCAAAAGTATGAGCAAAGTAACATTGATTACATATCCCCAAGGTTGTGGAGATTGTCTGGAGCGACCGTACAACACTTGATCAGCTCCAGAGTGATTCTGCTTAACTCCTATCAGGATCAGAGGATTAGTTTGGATTTGCAGCAAAGCAAATAAGAGCAGAGTGTCTCCCTCCAGGATTACCAGTACTTGTGCAAATTTCAAGGATTAGACACTTACAGCACCACAGTCTTTTTAAAAAGTCTACACAGTGCCATAAACACTTTACACAGGGAGGATATAAGAAATATTAATAACATCCTCTGTACATATAACTGCATTTGAGTCTGTTTCAAATTATTTTGTTCTTCTGTTCCCCTATTACTTTTTTACTTGTTATCTCTGCACACTGAATGAGCCAAGGCCATCTATGAAATCCATTTCTATTCTTCAGACATGCTCATGACATTTTTCAGTATGCAGTGGAGTTATTAATCCAATTTACATATGGAGTACGGTCTTGAATGCCTCTGAATATTGATGAAAAGTCAATCATCATGCACTTGTGTGAAGTGAGATTTTTCAATAATTCAGACAGATGAAACCAAATTCCACTAAAACATTTAACAGTTCTTCTAAAAGGTAGCCATGTCTTTTCACACATTCAGTGCTTGAATTTGAATGCAAAAGCATCTGTTAGTGATTGACAAGTTGATGATGTTTCAGGGAAGGAAGAGATATTTTTCTATCACTCTTCATATTTACAAAAGTTTAATTGTTTTGCTCAAAGTCTTCCAATTATTTCACGTTATCCAGGTTTAATTTCTGCTCAATAATTAATCCTAAATGTAAAAATTCTGAAATTAAATTTAAGTTATAAAAAAGTTTTTTTTTTTAAATTGTGAAATTTCTAACTGAACAAGGACTATTTTTGAAGCAATGATCAAAATTAAAATCCTTCTGTAAAACTAACTTTACAGTACAATTTTAGTACTTTATTATTATTATTATACAAATAGTAACCATGAGAAAAAACATACTGAGAAATAAGCGGTTACACTTTTAGCTTACCATGATGAACTCTGTGATGACTGGGAGTATTAAGAATCCACTCCAGAGGCCCAAGGTTGGTGATGACCTTAAAAAAGTAATGTTTCAATTAATTTGAAAATACTATATAAAATCAAAAAGGAGGGAAAAGGGGGAGCAAATGCATAAAGAGGATGCTTATCTTAAGGAGAATTGCATAAAAAGACAAGAATGCATTTTTTTTGCCTGAACCATTATTTCACTGTATTACTGTTACAGGAATTTTCACGAAAAAAAGTGAAATTTAGTAAAATGCAAGTATGCAAGTTAAAAATCAAATTTCTTTTTGATCCAGCAGCACATTTTCCTCTTATTTTTATTATCAGTTCATGATTCCATACAGATCATTTCACTCACATTTTTTACCCATATCCATTGGCACTGCTTGGGATCCACTGTAACTCTAAGATCCCAGTTATGTGAACACTTTAAATCAGCAAATGGCTGGCACTGACCCAGAAACAAGTACTCCTTCCTCCTTCAGTACCTTTGACTGCTTGTTCCTTCTATCAATACCCTTCTTTTACCCTGGCACAAATGCAGTAACACAGCAAACCTGATTAGGGAACTGATGAAAGTTAAAACTAATTTTGTTTTGTTTTTCTAAATTAGTTTAACTGGATCAGTTCCTGAATCTGATCCAACGTATGGTCACAAATACACCGGCATGAGTCAGAGGCATTAAAAGAAAGTAAACCAGCATAAATTCATAGTGGAGCTGCGATCTAAGGCAACGATTCAACAGTACAGAAAATCCAGCCCTGATCATTTCAGCACCAGACCAAAAATGACAGAAAGTGTTGATTGCCATAAACTTAGTCTATTGATTCAAGCTTTGTCAGAAAAAGCTGATGAGTTAAGTTTGTATCAGCAGGGTTTATGCTAAATTAGGTACTCTCCTGTATTATGGAGCCAGATGAAAGCCAGCATTAACTTCAGATTTTGTGCTTCGGTTAGCTCAACAGAAGTGTGTGGATACCAAAACACAGCAACTATTGCTTAATCCCAAACACAAAACCATCAATCAAATAGATGCAATCACTGGATGACCAAAAAGGATTTCTGTTCAAAATATATCTTAAAATAGTATCTATTCACCATGTCTGATTATGACCATAATGTCTTGCAATTAAAAGGCGGGGGGGGAAGGCAGCTTAATAAAAATGCATAGACCTTAAGAAAGAAAACCCAGAACCTATCACTTTGTCTTTTACAGAACTTAATTAGTAAATTTAATACTCATACTGCAGAAATAGGTGATCTGTAATATAATAATAGAGATAATATTGGCAAACAACACATTAAGTAGAGAGGCAGACAGTCATTACTCATAAAAGCAGGCCCATTCATCTAAATAACTAAACATACAAGGATTTTTATTCATTTAAGATTTACAGAACAAAGTCCTAAAATATGCCAGTTCCATTTCTGTTTAATTCACACTAGTGCAAGTGGAAGTAGATCTGGACTCAAAAAGCAGACACAGGACATTCTTCAGATGTATTTAAATTTTCACAAATGAGGCAAATACCACAATGAAAGAAATAAATAGCTTTTGATCATTTCTGTCTTTAAAAACAGATAAAAGAACTTCTACTTAATAGGTTAAGCAGAGCATTTCTGTAATTAAAGGAGTATAGAAATGAGGAAATTCTTCAGATAGAGAGAACTGTAACATTTGGAGCATCTGTCTCAAAATCCTGCACACACTTGACTGGAAAAGCAGAATACTGGGACAAGTTTGTTTTGTTTTGTTTAACTCAGAAGCCAAGGACAACATAAGTAGGACCATTTGTTTTTCTCAGTTCTCCCTCAAAATAAGTTCAAGCCTAAAAAGACCACCTAAAGGTGAGAAATGATTCATCATTCATGCTAGCTCCATTTCCCACCTCTCTCAAGCAGAAAATCCCACTGTTTTAAGCTATGTGAGATGTGACCACTAAATTAATTTAATCTGAGTCAAATGTCTTGGATTGAACTGCAGCCCAGCACCTGAGAAAGCAGTGATTTATCTATTAGACCACACCTAACTTTGACGCACTCGGTTTCAATATATTTTTAGCTCAGTACTTTAACAATTTTTTTGAAAATAAACCAAATCTGTGCTAGGAGAGCAGGGAATCACTAAGAAATAGCAGTCTTCACTTTTAGCCTACAGGTGGATTATAATAAAATGTCCTTATAATGAATGCCTTCAAGTCTTCAATATCCAGCTGATTAAGTTCATATTTCAAAATTAAAATTTGTCCTTTTGAAAGTCCATATAATACATCTGTATGCTAAAGTAGAACTTTGTGTCCTGCGGCTCCCTAAGGACCTCAGGAACTTACGTAAAACTTTAAATAAATACTTCTGACTAATCCTAGAGAAAGTATTTTCTTTGGAAAATGAAACCTCTCTCATCCTTTAAAATGGTCCCAGCCCACTACTAGTCTTTCTTTGGGTGATGACATTTACAAATCTACTGAAATATCTTCTCTGCAGCATCATTAGTGATTGATGCCTGAGCTACTTTGATTCATTATTCAGCCAGGGTTACCTCCATTGCAAAGACATACTAGCCACATGCTGATGGAAATATCATCTGAGATAACAATTATAACCGCATGACTTTTAAGCTCAGAGGTGGTACAGAACTCTCTACCTGACCAAGCAAAAATCCAGCATGCTGAAATTAGCGATCCATAAATCAACGCTTCAGCTAAAACACATCAAAAACATTTTTTCACCAGATATTCAAAATGCTACAGGGTGCTATTTCTAGAAACTTCCCTTGCTATCAGTAAGATTACTTCTATATATTTAGCACATTTCTAAAACAGAAAAAACTATTATCAGTGAAAAACTTTTGGTGCCAAATAAATGTGTATTTTATATATTCATATATCATTCCAACAAACAGAAACATATTACCTCTGGAAAGCTGAATTTTGAAGGCTCCTGCACCACCACATGGCAAAGAACAAATTTATGTTGTTGAATTTTGTTGATTTTTTCTATATTCTGCCATCTTATCAGGGGCGAAACTCCTACAAGCAGATCTTTCACCACAGTAAATTGCCAAGGCTAGGATAGTAAGGCAATTTTTGCCAGGCAAGATTCTGACCCTGTCACATCGGACTGACAGGAACTTACTGAAATCACAGTGAAATGAATGAAGTTTGCAGGAATTGACTCATAACAAAATTTAATGTGGCATAACAACAGCCCATGTTCAAAAGAATGCCTAACAGGCAATGGAGAGGAGAAAGGCGGTGGCAGGTGCTCCACCTACCCATCTACCTTTCGGCTGTCAGTCTACCCTCATTTCTGTGCCTTCATTGTGTCCAGACTTTTTCCTTGGAGAATGGCAATTGCAGAGGAGCTCGTAAGTGCCCATGGTGGCAGTAACCAGGCCTACACTGCAGTTGCAACCGGTCACCAAAGCATATACACCACTGGGTCTCAGTCATTCAAGACAGCAAAACATTTTCAGCTTAAAATAGCTTTGTATTCAAAATGGCTTTTTAGAATAAGAACTTTCACAATGTTCACATTTCAGGAAAAAAAAATAGAATTAAAAAATCAAAAAATTAACTAAGTAAGTGTGATAAGAATAGCAGCACAGCTCAGTTTTTGTGGCAGGATTTTCACTGAAAAGAAAAAGCTTTCTGCTACTATAATTTTTGTATGCAGTAGAAAGTTTTGTTTCAGACCTTTTTACTAGAAAATAGTTTCAAAATTTAAAAAAAACAAAGTGGAAATGTCATTACTCAATATCCCTTTCGACTGTACTTCAAACCCTGTTTCATACTATTGAAAGGAAAGAGAGTCTGCTTGTGAGTATAAAATATTCTTCTTCTTTATATCATCATCTTGCAGTGATTTTGGGAATACAGAAAAATACCAGTCATATATATGATATATATAAATGAAATATGATATTTTATCATATAATATCATGAAAATACCAACCAAAAATACCAAAATACCAATCCCCTAAAAGTTGAAATACCCCAACTATTGTCCAACGATGACCTTATCTGTATTTTGACCAGTATGGCTGGGGGGGGTTACGTTTGTGTTTGTTTCCCCGATACAGACACCTACTGTTCTAAATCAATTCCTGTCTCCAATTTTTCCTCTCTCAATTAACACATCATGTGCACCTCAACTCCCATGCCAATGACCCACAGATGAACTGCAGCGTGCCAGCAAAACTCTTTTCCTGTTTGCTTTATTTATTTTTTAACATGCCATAGCCACAAAAATAATTTTTCACCTGCCCAAATCCTTACAAATGGACTCGATAAACTACCTACAAATCAGATATGTAGGTATCTTACGTATACCACTTATAAAAGCTTTGTCAGATCTCTTCACAAAACATGTATTCTTCTTTTTTTTTTTTTTTTAAGAAATAACATATTCCCTCCATTATTGTACTTGGGTATAGCTAAATAACACAGCAGAATTACTGACAACACTTGAAGCAATTCCAAGAGCAGTTTAATAAACAAGGCAGGCTAAAAGCTGCAAGCTTAGAAATGGTTTCCATACACTACTGAATAAAACGTACTGGAAGTGAAATCTCCATACATAGTGAGAACTTAATGTTTTTTTCTATAATAGTAGCTCTTATATAAAGATGTTTCCTTTGTGACAGCAATCCCTAGCCTAAAGGAAAAGAACATTATGCAATATCTCTTGCGGCATGTAAGAACCCCCGTTTGCGGTCTCAGAGTTTGTCAGCACCAAGGGAAATCTTTATTGCCTGGTACCTGCACCACTTCAATGTACTTCTTGTTTAAATAATGAGAAAAAATCGTGACATGAAATCCAAGGGAAACTTTACATCTTGTGTAACAACTCCTCCTGTCACCACTACAACATGAATCTTTACTTAACTCTGTTTCAGCATGAATGTTAGGAAGGAATGTCGACTGAGTAGAGCAGGCGATGTTACAGTAAAATCATTCGTATATAAAAAGTCAGGTTTTTTTTTTCTTTGAGTATAAAAAAAGCTGTTTGTAGCACAGCATTACTTTCAATATCACAGTGTTGCTGATCTACAGGACAAGAGAGGGCAAATTCATCCCTGGAGCATCACTAAGGAGCACTCTGAACTTAACTTTGGGGTTTCTGTTAGATTAGTTGGTAGTAAACCACATATTACTATTGATTTCCTCATCCAAATCAAGATACAATTTTTATTCCTGGTATATAAATCTATATTTCAGACAGTCTGGTGGGGAAATTTAAAAATAAGACCTTAATTACATTCCCCGGTAGAGCTGCTGTGTTAATTCAGGACAACACACCCATGTATTTATACAGATGGCTCTGGTGATTATATCTGCCATGTGAAATCTCTACAGGGAAGCTGGGGAAAGGCAGAACTCCTAGGATATGTGCTCGTCTGCCAGTTTCACACTTTGAAATCCTCGGCAAACCCTGATTTATATACCGCCAACTGTTTTCCTATCTGATTAGGCAGTTTTCTACTCCAGTAAGCATGTAAAATGGATGTAGCCAAATTTCCACACTGAGGAGCGAAAAAAAAATATTTATAGTTTAGAAATAAAACAAGCGAAAGGAATCAGGCCTGTTGGGATCATAAAGAGTTTCATAGGGGGCAAATTTCTGATAAATCTGGACTATAGGAATGGGAGGTGAAAGCCTAGTCTTAATTGATAGTCCGGTTTAGGGCATATTTATATAATAAACACACAGACTTAAGAAATGTGTTTATAATAAATTATCTCGAAGGCAGGCTGTTGTCACTTTTCATTGTTTTACACCTCAAACAGGAGGTAAGGTTTGAATCAAATTGGTACCTTACATGAATATTTCAGTTAACACTTTCAAAAAGTGGATTCAACTTTTGTGTTTTTTTCTTTAAAGATTGAATTAAGCCCTGTTGTGGGAAAGATGAGCACATATAGGAAGTTTCAATCAATATATCCACTAAAAATGAGAGAAAACCTACACTAACTGGTTGTTTTAATTGCAGCATTACAAATAGCAGAGCATGGAGAAAGTCACTCTTCCAGTCATATATCAAGTTAAGCATTTTAAACAAACTCCAGGAGAAAAATTGCTATACAATTTCAGTATTTTTCAGCAGTTTGATAAATACATGCTGGCAATTTGGGGGAAAAAAACACCCAGAAAGTAATAAATCAGCATGCCAGTCCTGAAATAAACTAAAATATAGCCAAGTGTAGCTCTTCACCTTCCTCTTTAAACAGATCAAAATATAATCAACATCCTACACTTGATTTTAACAAGTAAGTGTCTTTCAAATTTTCTGTTGGCTTTGAAGCCATAACTAATTTAAATAGACTCTCAATGAGTACAAGCTATGAGAAAAAACTCAAGAGTATTATGTGTAATATGTTAAGATGGAAAATTAGATTTATTTTTTTTTTTACAGAGAGCAGTATCTCTAACTTAACTCCACATTAATGTGACATCCTTTCATTATTATATTAAATTTATTTGGTAAATGAGTTGTTTAGATTGTTTTGCAGGATGCAGAATGTACTAAAATGTGTTCCATCTCTAAGTAGCTCATTTCACTTTTATCTTGATAATTCTCCAGAGACATAATAGACACAGGTGGCCTAAATAAAACTCTTGAAATACAATTTTTAGTTTTAGGGTTTCTGCAGGCAGATTAGCAATAGTCAGGCCAACTGCTGCTGAAGTAAACATTTCACAGCTGCCTCTTGCAAGAAGAGTCTTTGGTACAAGGACCAGAAGCCAACACTCAAACTCAAGGACTTAATTATTAGGAAAGTCAAGTTCCCGATTATGTTCTGATCCCATAAACTTTTCATTTCTGGCCTCACCAGTGACCCAGCTTCAAGGGGGAAAGGGAAGGGTTCCTCTGCCCGGATTGTTGCCCATCAAATGCAAATCTCCAATATAAGCCGATTATTGTGGGGCAGCCACTTTTTGAATGAAAAAGATCACGGCTCCTGTGCTGCATGTTGAACTCAGAGCTACTGGGTGCAGAGCACTACTCAGTTCATTTAAATGACTTAAATATTTCTAAGTCCTTCTCTATTCTGCAGTTCAGTTGAAAGAGAAGCTAGTTTAGAATAAAATACCAACTGACCGTGTCAAGGCACTTCTGGGCAGACTCAGATACCTAAAAGTGCCAAGGAGCACTTAGGTTTCAAATAGGAGGCTCATGCTCGGGCTACTAAGGTGTAAAGTTGGCACTCCTAATCATCACTGAGGTCCTAGGTGCCAAGGAAGGAACTCCAGACCTCATCCCACTTCATTTTTCCTGATTAAACAGTGTTCAAGTGCAGCCTACACTTAGCAGGACAGGAACAGTGTGCTCTCTTATAAATGTTTTATTTTCTCTCTCTTTTGTTATTCTTTTTATTTAAAACAAAAAGCAGAGTTATATGCTTTATATATCTAGAAAGATAATACTTTTCTCCCCTCATGGGGGGAGTGAAACATGGAAAAGTGGAACACATTTTGCAGTTATTGCTAGTATTTCCGCTTAGTGATAGTGTTATTAGCTTTGCTTTTCTCCGCACGCTGGCAAGTGCAATGATGACAAGACTTTCATCCTGCAGGTTGGTCAGAAAATCTAACAACCCATTTTGGCAGACACACTGGATTGAAGCAGTGAGATCTCTTTGTTTCTTGGAATCATGTTTGAGTTTTATTGTCTATGTTGTATATATAACCCATCTGGACCTACAAAGGCACTGTCTGCATTAAAGAAAGTATTTTTATCTCCCTGGTATTTATTGATTTATTTGTTCTCCTTCTCTCCACAGTAAATGCTTGAGTTGACAGTTTGTGGCAGGCGAACAATGAGTTTCTGAATGATAAAAGCATCAGCTATCAGGAATGGGACCAGAACTTTGTTTTGTAAACCAAAATTTTATTCTTTGTGCAAATCAGCGATTAGTTCATTCCCCATTGATTTTAGAATAATTTCTTGGATCTTTGTAACAGTCAGAAAATCTAGCTTCTAAAAGCCAGTAGGCTGTCGGACGACATGACCCATTTCTAGGAATTCCACTTAAATCAGCTGCGTCACCGAGAGTTGTCAGACACAATCTTGAACCTCAGACTAGGAGAATGGCTGTATATCACCTCTACATCACATTCATCTTTTTGATGACTTTTAGAAAAAGCCTCATGAATGGCAAGTTTTTAGACTGATCCCTTGTAACCTGACTAGAACAGATGTGTGTGTTTCTAATTTCAAGGGCACATCAGACAGATCCATGTCTATTTTTGGCTATAGTGGCTGAATTAAAGAAAATAAGCTTGTTCTTTCATTAAATGAACCAATGTATTAGAATACAGAAAATGAAAGGTTTTGTTGGCATATGCTGTTTGAATTCAAAATGAGTTTCCAGCATCAAATTCAAGAGAGACTGCAATTTCACAATTATACTCAATACATTGGATTATTACTGATTTTACCTTTTACTGGTGACGCTCTTTATTAAAAAAACCAAAACCAAAACCAAGCCACGTTTCTCACCTCGGCCAGGAAATCAGATCAGTCCATCATACTCTGTATCCACTGTGATCCATTCAATACCACTTGTATACCACCATTTTGCAAAAACTTCCACGTGTTAAGTTTGACTCATTACTCGCTGACCTTATAGGAACTATTCACAGTACATTAAATTAAGCATAAATATATGCCTTTGTAAGCAAGGCCTCAAGATTTTTTTACCTACCAGAAGAGCATCTCCATTTTTCATTTG
The DNA here is from genome assembly GCF_000699105.1 of Pygoscelis adeliae. NCBI lineage: Eukaryota > Metazoa > Chordata > Aves > Sphenisciformes > Spheniscidae > Pygoscelis > Pygoscelis adeliae. Next base: position 2,614,975 of record NW_008824988.1, on the reverse strand, counting down.
CAAACTATTGAAGATTTTAGCTCATTACCAAAAATCTTTCTCCAACTCCACAAAACAACCACAAAAACAAAACTGTCTTCTTCCCACTGCAAATACTCAAAAGCATTATAGTCAAATAAGTTTTGTTAAAATGCCTTTTAAATTCAAAGTCTCATTTCTTCATCAAATTTACCTTTCAGTTTTAAGAAACAGATTACTAAATTGCTTCTAAATTACTAAACTACTGAAAGTACTTTAAATAAACCTTGTTATACCCGTTTACTCCTGTATTCCTTTCTTATTTAAATGAGACCACAGCACACAATGTGGAAAAGGTAGGCCCAAGAAAATGGACAAATTAAATTTGCAAAGAAATAGAGGATCAATCTCAATTGTTAGGGCCTGGGAATTAATAACTGAATATTTTATCTATTGTCTCATGCTGTCACTTATTTATCACATTGTCCTAAAGGTTTTATGATTCTTTTAACCGCCATCCAATAGACTTTTGTCTCAAACAGTTTCTGCTTAAAAAGACACCTTTGTCCTCTAGAGTTTCAAGAATAGATTTTGCTATTGATACAGTAATCACACAGGTACTGCTACTTAAAAGAAATACGTACTTTTTTATGCATTTTACTTAATTTTACTTGGTTCTTTAATCTGCTTGTTTAATTTCCTTATTGACCCTATGCTCATATTTGGAAAAAAACCCCAAAACAAAACATAGAAGATTTTTTCTGAATCTGGCCATCTTCCTAGGTAAGAGCTGATTAATGTAAGGACTTCAGGATTGGGCCACAACAGCTCACCTGTACTCAGGGAGCCCCGATGGTCTGTGCATGGCTTCCTGCCAGGAACAGAAGTCTTTTTCATGAAAGCGTGAAGCCTCCACGATTTCTCTCTCTTTCAATGTTTTTCATTAAAGAAAACTAAGCAGACGTCAAAGCTAAAGAAAGTCACAGACAGAAACTTAGATTAGTACACACTGCACGTACGTGCAAAATATTCTTTTACAAATACAATATACTTCCACAGCAAGTTTCAGTTTTACTGAATTGGTGCTTTCTGATAAAACCAAACGTATTTTGGCCTATATCTGTAGCAATTTCATGTCTCTTTTTCCAGCCTGCATCAGGTGTTGCCAAAATTTTTCCCATTCCTCCCCTGTTTTCACCCATGTTAGTCCTGGTTAATAGCAGTGGCTCACATTTTTCTGCTCCCAGAGTTTGATGAGGTAGGAAGACTTAAACAAGGGAAAAAGAGATGCTTTAAGAAACCTGACTTCCATGAGTATGGTAAAGGGCAGATTACAGTCTTTCCTTAAATTAGAAAATTAAACAGAAACTAATGCATGTCAAAGATCAAACAGGCACGGAATAATCTGCTGCTGCAATTACTACCAACAGGGATTGATTCAGTTGATACTTTGCAAATACAATTTGACATCTCATAAAAATTACAGCTAAACCAACAGAAACTAATTTCTGTTTTTCACAGGTGTCTATCAGGTTATAAACACACCTAACTTATTGGTTGTAATAAATGCATAACGGAAGGATATAGTTTAATATGAGCCATAGACCTTCCGAATCACCTGTGAAAATAAACTGAAATGGAGTATTTCTGTCTGTCAGTAACAGTCCTGAAACATTTTGTGGCTTTTGAAAAATTAGATTTTTAGTGCTCTTTGACCAAAGTTTTGTTTTGTTTTGTTTTTTCTCTCCTTATGATCTAGCTGAGAATGGTCTAGTCATAGAAACATTTCTCCCAGACCATTTAAGAGCAGATCTACTGACTGAGTTATTCTATTGACCTAATAGTATTGGATAGGACCAAAAATTGTTTTCTCTTGATTTATTGAGATCCTATCTTTATGCACCATTACAGAAAAGTGCTTTCTTCAGTTCGATTTTGGGTTTTTTTCTTTCCATTTTTCATTTAAATAAATTATTATGAGTTTATTTCAATACCTTGGTGCTCCTCAGAGATTTTTAAAAAAATATTTGGAAAATTTTCGATATCATTTCAGATTGCCATGTACACAGTGCAATAATGCGCAGAAGCAGTGAAAAAAAAGTGGACTTCAGACAGCAAAGTTCTTGTAATGGGAGAATACAGTTAAATGCAAATGCGTAACTTAAGTCACAAAGTCGTGTTTTCACTCTAGCACACCCAACCTTTCTTTATTAATTACAGCAATGCCTTTCTTGTATCAATAGTCCATTCTGATTTTGGTGCTAAAGATCTTTTATTATTACTAAAAGAATGGTATAGTATAATCTTTATATAAGAATTATGGTGTTTAAAATGCTGTACTACTTTATATAAAAGGCCAAAAGCTAATGCATACCAAGTATGCATGAAATAAAGAAGTGTAACTGAGATAGAATGAGTGGGTACTTTTTATCTTTATGAGATAGAACGAGTGGGTACTTTTTATATTTATGATTTGGTATACTGTCTTCACAGGAATATACGAGCCACTTGAGTTAAAATAGACCATGTCTGATCTCCTGGTAGGAAAGCTGGACAAAAACTGACGTAACAAATATCGAAGAAGGTTAAAGCTATAACACAGGAAACTTCTCTCAGCATTGTTTGAAACAGCACTGGACACGTTATAAATTAAAGTATAGGAAAATATCAGGGATCATACTTTGGCTATAAACTTTTGCTCTAGGCTGAAACATGGTATAGAAAGTTTCAGCACAGCACAATCCTTTTCTTGTAATTACTGAATTCAATTTAAATTACTCCCAAGACAAAACATCTTCCCTCAGAAACTTTCATATGCTTTCATTCTTTCCTATTACTTAAATATCATGGGTTTTTTCTTTTATAAAACAATAAATTGTGCATATCCTTTATTAAGTTTTTCAGTGCTATGAAAAAAATCACCTATTAAAGAGAATTTTTTACTGTATCTTACTAGATTTTCTTTTACTGAAGGAGAAGGATGTGTCATCAAAACTTGTGAAGTTAATGATTTCCAAATATACTTGACTAGTCAATATGGGGCCAAATCTTGCCTAAGGAAATATCGATACTGATTAAAAGCAATAGAAGTCTAATGACAAACAACATTTCTTATCAAATGCCCCTGCATTTTAGAAGCAAACTATTACATCTTGCACTGGCAGAATAGAAATAATGAAGCGTATCTCCACTAGTGTCCTAATGACACATACTGCCACCCTGTAACAGCACCCACCACGGGCTCCCAGAGGACACCAGAGCTGCCACGGGATGATGAATCTCAGCTCTCAGAGCAAGGGCTAGCAGCAGTCACTGAGACAGGATGCTGTTTTCTATAAAACTCCAGGCCTGCAGACCCAAACAAATCTCATATATTGGGAAACTGCTGGAAACTGAGACTTACATAAAGGATTTGCATTTTACTATAATCTGTGTAAGATAATTAGAACTGTTAAAATTCAGGAAAAGGACTGTTTAAAAAAAAAAAAAAAAAGAGAAATGCCACAGCTTTAAACAGTTACATTGTAACAGTTGTTGCAAAAAAACCCCAGTATAATGATGAGGCATCATATTAATTTCACCAAAAATATTGGCTAATATAAACCTGCATTGCTGCAATAGCTGCTACTATTTCCATTCCTCCCCCTTCTCGTCTGTTATGCCCTTGCCCTTGAGAGCAGGCCAACTGCTAATACATGGTGTAACCCTATTTCTATTTTGACGTCATTTTTGACCTTAAAGCATGACTTCAACATACTTAAACTGATTTCAGCTGTGCTACAAAATCAACACCACCAACATTAAGAATATCTTCCCTTGTAAACAAAGATCTATGATTGGATCAACTGGATCAGTACAAAAGATCCATTGTTTTTCTACTGGCACAATAATTTAATACTAAGGAGTGCTTATCTTTTAATTGAGACTGAAATCCATTCCTGTTTAGACTAGTGTCCAAACTTGGCACATGGCACATACGCTATGGAAATTCCTTTTAAGCCCTATGAAGGATTTAGCGCTTTAGAGGGATGTAGGTGATTCATAAGTCTCTGAAATTCGCTTCAGAAACTTTAGATGCGCGCTGTGGCACCAGTGCTGAGACTCACTGGGTTACTGTTACACAGCAGAACACATCTTAGCCAAGGACGAAATGGCTTCAAACAGCAGAGAAGAGGTAAATGAGGCATATCATATTTTTCTTAGTGATAAAACACAGTAAAACCAGTTTGGGGCACCTAAGGCATGGTCAAAGAAACTTTGCTACCATGTGATTCAGAATATTCATTTGGTATAATTTCAAAGTGTTCAAATTTGTTCAAAACATTCTGACAAGCTTAATTGTGTATTGCTTGAGTTTATGCCAGTTCTGGTGATGTGTGTGACATTTTATTGTAAGCCTTTCCTATTCACGTGGTGTTGCAGAGTATCAGACATGTATTAATGATTTTAGAAATGTGCCCAACAGAAGTGAAATTTCAACAACAGAAGTTTGCTATTGGGTCACTGTAAGTAGCTTTTTTCCTTTTTTTTTTTTAATTCTTTTTTAAGGAAACACACAGGAAAGAGAAAATAAAAACTGTAATTCAAGCAATACAATCAGCTAAAATAGCAGATAAAGAAAATAAAACTGTCTTTCAAAAGAATTGTTCTATAGATCACGTAATGAAACTACAGAGGGAAAAAGGCATCTGTGTAATCAGAATAATCAAAGGAGTAAGTGTTGTAGAGACAATTAGCCCGCAGCCCACTAGGGGCTACTGAGGAATATGCTACTGATGTATAACATGGGATACTTTTAAACACCTCCACGGTACTGCGAGGGAGAAGGCAGAAGGCCGTTCAACTACCTGAGAAGTGTGGGAAACTACTTACTAATTACAATGGGTTATTAACTGTATATGTATGTAAACTAGATATGGTCTAGGCACTCACAAACCACAAATAAATAGGTGCAGTCATAAAAAAATAGCCATCAGATAATCAAAGAGCATTTTTCATCTGAGAACTACTTGCCCTAAGAAGGAAACAGTATCTGACTTCAGTTGCAACTCTAAATGATCTTGAAGAAGCACTGGGGTTTGGATATTTTTCCCTGAAATATTTATCTTAGAAATGAAATCAGTTTCAGTATCTGCCAGAAATGTTTAATAAGCTGCAAGATAGGAAAATATAGTATTAAAATAGCAAAAAGTTTTGATTCCTTACAGTTACTTTTTTTTTTTAAATGTAATTGGGACCAACTGGCCTCATTGCTTCTTATAAACTTAGCAATATATATTCAGAAAAAGGAATAAAAATGAACAGATGTTTCTCCTTAAAGAAGTCAGACAAAGATTTTTCTTACACAATAAATCAGCTGCTAGTGGATTTCCAGGACACTGCTCCAGGCTAACTGTTTAGGTATGGCTTAAAAACCTGGTTTACCTCTGTATGTATCCAAAACTGGTAAAGTAGATTAAACTGTAGATGAACAGCAAACACTGAAGGGGGAATGAAAAGAGCCATGGGCAAGTTGAAAATCTGAAAAATTGGAAAGAAAATATATGTTAGATATATCATTCTAAACTTGTGATGATATAACAAAGTACTATCTCAGGAGCTCAAAGCACTGCACAAGATAATTGCTTCTCCTAATACCTCCATAATGTAGAAGTTATGTAGAACAGATACTGATTATTATGTTACCACTAGATGTGCTATAGCAAATGAGACATAAATTATTGCAAAAGCGATTTGCCAAAATTCATACTGTGAGCAAGTAGAAAAATCAAGAAAAGAACTCAGAAATCCTGAGATTAGAAGTTTATTCTGAGTACTACACAGAGCAGACAGCAACATATCCTTGACGTGAAGGGTTCACTTATAGGGAAGAATTATCACAGAGTAAGCAAGGTGTGAATTTATAACACTATAGCTTTTCCATCCAAACTCCCTACGTGAGCACCATAAGGGCACGGCAGCTTACTGGGCTTTCAAAGTTAATTATAAATTCGCACCCTAACTTCCACATGGCATCTCCCTTGAAGCCCCGATGTATTGCTGAGTTCTAAAGATGTGCTAGCATGAAAACAGTTTCAGAAAACTGCTTACTTAGGAAAGGCACTGGTAACTTACATACAGAGTAAAGTCCCAGGAATTTCACAATTAACTGCTTAACTGGCTGAGCAATAGAATAAGACTTCCAAGACCTTCACATGTTAAAAGGCAGTCTGCTTTCTTCAGAAAAAGGCTTATCTTTTTTTTTTTCCTTCTACCTGACGTTGTGTTATAACAGCTGCATTAGGAAGTTAATCCTTCCCTAAAATACAGAGATTTTTTCCTAAACCAGACAGCAGCAGAGGTATCTTCAAAACTTTAAGTCTCTTCAGCACTTGGGGAAAATCTGGGTAGCAGATAAGACCTCCCTGTGAAACACAACAAAATTAGCAAACTCTGTTTTCAAATTCCTATTGTCCTTCTCACAAAAATTAAATTTTTGAACATCAGAGAAAGCAATCTGATAGCCATGACAGGCCTCCTGAGCCAGGAATTCCTTTAGTTTAGGTCTGCACATAGCATTTAATGCCGATATCCCCTCAGTTTTTGTCAAAAGGCCTACCCAATAGGTAAGATGTCACACTGGAGCTGTGAAACAAATGCACCTCCATCCCCATGATGTGACTGATGCTCTCAAGAAAGTCACCACAGCTGTTTCTCACTGTCACGAGCCAATGGAGGACTAAGGCCCTGCAATCCCAGCTCGGTCTACTGGCTTCAATACCAGACTATGACTGAAGTACTAGAAAGAAACCCTGAAGTCACTGCAGTTTCAGCATCACCTGCTAGAGTTGGGATAGCTGTGATTTCAAAAGCTACATTCAAAGGCTTCATGGATCACAGCTGCCTCACAAACTCCACGTGGACTGTTTCTGGTCGAGTGCCTTGGAAGTTCTTTTCCAAGAAGTCAAGGAATTCAAAGGTGGTAGAAAGCCTATGCTGAGCTTCTGGAACTTGGGGAAAAGAATGTAAACAGCTGTTTTGTTTTAATCAGTCTGATCCTCAAAGGCTGAAGTGTTTGCATGACATTTATAAAACAAAAAAAGAAAGAAAAATTTATTTGGAAGGTGGAATTTGCACATTCAATCCCTAAGAATCACTCGGCCTGAGTAAACTCACAAAAATTGGTAGCAACTCTTACCTAAGCTAAGGTAGAAGCTAGTAAATGCCATCGGGGGGATGTGGCATTTAGGCATGAAATTTTAGAGTAAAGGTGGGCATGATACTTTTTTAACAGTTAAAAATGCAGATCAGACTGCCTTGTGCAGAAGACCACTAAACAGAAGAGTGACTTTCAAACCCACAGTTCTCCATGCTCTGAAACAAAAATGTAGTGCAAGCCTCCCATACTTTAGAAGAAATGCCCTAAACACTGGCATGGAGTCAATCTCTTCTCTGAGTTCCTTTTTCCTCCTTCCTCTAACCTTGACCCCCTTAGCATTTAATTATTAAAAATGGGGGAGCTACAAAAAAAAGGAGACTGAGAGATATTTGTGCCACAACAGCCAGAAGGCTGGCATGGTTTTTCTCAAAGGTTATCTTAAAAAGAAGCCAACGAAGGAGTTGGACACATGGCCAGATTTAAGTAAAGCTACCGCAGTTTTCTCTTATTATTGATTGTACCTGTCTAAGGGCATGATAAGAGCAGGAAATTTTTTAAAAGGAATGGAGAGGAAGTTGATTTAAAAAAAAAAAAAAACAAACCAGATGGTTTTCAGATTATTCATGGAAGTCGTTGCAGGATTTAAAGCAGGGTTAAAAATGATATGCTTTTCCCCTAAAAGTATCAGAGGCAATTTGGTGATATTTACAGATGACTCAGAGGGGAAGGAAGGATCATCTTCATATTTATTTTCTAACCTACATCTCACAATGAGTACTAGGATTTCCCCGCTAAGTGGTGAGATGAGGAAAATTTTATATAAATCTACAGGTAAATTTGAGACTGACAAAGGAGAAGGCTTTGCTAACTGTCTCATGTTTCCTTGCAGCGTAAGCTTTATTTTGCACAGAAAGGATTTCAAAGACCATTCACAAAAGTAGAACCCATATGGAGGAATGAAAACATCTCCCATACAAAAGATTTGGTTTGTCCTATCTATGGTTCCACTGGAACAAGAAGATCAATGTCGGGGGAGGGGGGAAATCATTAACTAGTTTTTCACTGGAAACGCCAATTCACCAAATCAAAACATTACATGGGAACGTACCATCTTTCACTAATCTGTAAAGGAAAAGCTTTCCTGGCTCCAAGATGGCATTTCTGGTCAAAACTGCAGAAAAACACTTCTCACACTCACAGATCTTTTCCCACTTGCGGATTCGCCGCCAGTGATTGAGAGCGAGCCGCAACAACGGGTAACCTGACGGGAAAGGCGCTGGTGGAGGGGGTGGAGAGGCAGTCCTGCCTGGGGCTGCTGCGCCGCAGCCGCGCGCCTCAACACCCCAAGGCATTGCCCCTTCGGAAGGGCGCGCGCCCGCTGCAGGCTCTGCCCTTCTCCCTCCCC
>NW_008824988.1:2584507-2606212 GCF_000699105.1 Pygoscelis adeliae | reverse complement strand
CGTTCAGGTGGGCTACGCTTCTGGCAGGGCTCTGCCGGCGTTACGGGCCAGGGTGAAAAAAAGCCCCCTCCCTTACAGATCCCAGACCTGGCAGACCCCTCCCTAGGTACGACGTGAACTTTGTGACTCGGTGCTGAAAAGAACAGTGTTACCTATTCCCTTTCCAGATTCATATACGGATGTTTCCGCCGCTGTTAAACCAACGAGGCATAATTCAACCCTTTATCTAAACGTATAGTCTAAAGCTATAAAATTATTATGGATCTATTATTTGCAATCAAATCTTACCCTTGAAGGAGAGTTAAGAACTGGTACTCATAGCATTAAATCGTAGCTGTTCAAGGTGTCCATGTTACTTTCTCTGTTCACAATGACGCTTTAACTAAGCGTTTCATCAGAAACAAAGATTTATATAGCACTAGCTTGCTGATTTCATCTTAAAAATGAATATACATTTTTTTTTCCACATCTTTTTCCCACAAAATGGGCTTCAAAACCACCTCTCAGTCCTAACAGTAGGTCTGCTTCACTACGGTCCCTCCGCTGGAGTAACAGAGACGCTGTGTGTGCAAACGACGTGACGCAATACACATTTGGTTCCAAGTTCGGGAGTACATCTCACACCACTGATTGTACTTCAAGCATGTTTTTCTCTTCTCTTTCATTTCACATCTTTTCAATCAGCTCGAGCACAACCCACACAGATTAATATGCTGATTTATTTATCTTATAACATTTAACTTAAAACACATACAGAGCTGGCAGCAGAACAGTCCCACAATCCCACATCATCCACCGCAACTTTCTCACAGCCTCCACAAAACTGCATGTCAAACTGCATTCAACAGTACACATTCGACACCATCAGATCCCTCTCAGGGAGTAACTAAAGGCTTCACTGAGTTTCAGCTTCGAGGAAGATGCATCCACGGGGTTCTGGACAAGTCTGGCGGTCCAAAAAAATAGCAGTGCTATTAAGAATTAGCAAGAATTGTGTTCATGCACAGTAAGGCTTTGGAGAAAGAAAACTGGCACACCTCTCAAAAGTTCTAGGGGGAGGTAAACCAATATTTACACTAATCAAAGGTCTTGGCTAATACCAAATATTTGGTGGAAAAAACACTGCACACAAAAGTATTATGGATTCCTAGGTTGACTCCCCTTTGCTCAAAGGAAATGAATTTTAAATGTACATATATTACTTGCCAAGTGATACCAGTGCGGTCCTGAGGATGGTCTTCAGAATCTAAGGTGGCCAGACATCTTGGCCTTCCTGAATATTTTATGCTCTCTGAGGCATCATCCTCAAAACCACGCAGGCAGGCAAAGTGCTCATGCACACACCCATATGCACACACAGGCTTTTTGTCTTTTTTGAATTATTGTTTTTGTTAAGCATTTGCACATATGGTCCCAATGGGTAAACGTGCAAAGGTTAAATCTTTAACATGGCAGTATTTACATAGGAAGCAGAGTTGTGACAGAGATGCATCCCTTCCGCTATTGTTCATTATGGCCATTTAAATTTGAGGCACTCCTACTAGATTAGATGACTATTTCCTAAACAAAAAAATAACAAGAATTTACAGAGAAGACTTTAAGAAACAAAATGAATAGTATCTGTTTCACAATTTCCAGAAGAACTAGTCATTTTTTTGGAACCTAGCACTTTAACTTATCTAATGTCATGGGCTTGAAACAGTTATGAACAACAGGCTAAGTCCATGCTCAGTTATGTGAGCATAAATTCAGACTAACTTTACTGAAGTTAATGGAGTTACACTGGATTTGCGCATGTGAGCACACACTTTTGGCTTCGAGCCATTTGCTCATAGGCTAGTTGTAGAGATTGCCAGAGGACTGTGGGTTTCCTCCACCACCAGTATTATGCCTCATTGGAGAAGAGCATTTATGTGTTTTATATATACAAAAATACATTGAACATTGCTTTTGAACTCTAATTCTGAAAATTCAAATTTTGAAGTTATTATTCTTTTTTTAAAAACAAACAACAACCAACTAACCAAACTACAATCTGAGTTAAAAAATAGAGTCAAGAGAGAACATGAGAGCGCAACTGAGGAAATCAGCAGCTATGCCGGGCCCAGAACTAAACACTGAATAGTATGTTACATTTATGAATGTATTCAGAAATATACATTTTTAAATCTGTAAATAAGTACTTGTCTTAATTTATATTGCATATGTACACAGCTCACCATTTAAAAGAAATTCTATCTGAAATAACGCTAGGTAAAAGTAGTGGCATACTGCCCTTACGTACTGGAGTACTTACACATGACATGAATGAGCAGAGACAAATAAATACATTTGCATGTCCAAAGCAATCTTTAGTAATGATTTCTCTCCCTGCTCCTTTCAGTTATACAGACATATTCTAGAGTAGTTGTGCTATACTCTGATCTTTTCCTGTACTTATGCATGAATAACCGAATGAAAAAAATTGTCCCATTTTATCAAAAAGTTATGAAAACATAAATGCAGGGTTATAATTAGCCTTCTTAAACTTAACTACTGTACCTCTTTTCAAGTTTGCTGTAAAAACATTAATGAACGTATCTTTAAAGATTATGATTCTCAGATTCTTCAGTTTCAACTTCTGTGCTTTCAGTGTCAAACATCTTAAATAATTAATATGGTTTTCTTCAAAGGGAAATAAACACTACATTTTCACTTTTACTAAATCTTGTTGATATTAATTTGTTTGTCAAACCTTGTGCAACTTACCCAGGAGGTGTATTTCTGCAGTATAGATTGTCTCAAGGCTGTGAATAAGTTGTAATCTTCAGAACTATGATGTACTTGGTGTGCTGCCCACAGTATGTTAACCTCTGCAAAACACGTAATTTCTAATGAGGTATGTACTAGAGAACAACGCAACATTTGTTTCCCAAGGCCTTTTTTCTTAAGCTAAAAGCAACTCATTCCCCAATTTACACTTTGCTATTTTACCGCAGTATAGCAGGTAGTAAAACCTAATGTACAGAGCTGAGTTTGTGTAGGCTGGGTTAAATGTCAGTAAGTGGACACAAGTCAATGTAACTTTCATGCTGAGGAGGGCGAGGCTGTGGCAGGAACTAAAATCATTGCTGGAAGAGCAGAAGGATGCGTGAGATGGGAGTTAAAGAGCCCGAAAGCCTGAGCTGAGTCCTGATAACACGAGCCAGGAGGAGCTCTGTTATGGGGTTCAGAGGGACAAGGACTGAGGATGCTTTCAGGCCTGCATTTGTTTACTGAAGTTACATTTCAAGACTAGAAGGGGACACAAAATGTTCCAAAAATCTTACGCTCCAAGTTTAAACAACTTAACTGGTGTCTGCTGTTATGCTTACAGTTTTCTGGAACACGTAAATCTTCAAGCCCACTTGTACCACAGACCACAAAACACAGCCATTGCCTGCCCACTAGTGACAAACGGTCAAAAAAACCAAATCGGTGCTTGCTGGGAACTCTGGACCCAGCCAAAGGAGAGCAGTGGCTCTATTGTGTTAAGTTCAAAAAAAGTTGCTGGAATAAGGACAAAACCAGTGTCGGCCATGTCCTCTGAAGGCATGTCACCTCTAATGCACTGCAGTGAAGACGACTTCAAAATCCTGATTGTATTTCAAGGCATTTTCTCATTAAGTGCAGATCTGGGTGGCCCCTCTGCATTGTATATTGATATCTGGACAGTTTTAAATGGGAGGTTAAGATAGAAATGTTCATGGCCATCAGATGTATAGCCACGAGGATGACCTTAATTATAGCAAAATGAGAAAGTGGGTGGTTAATGCAGGCCAAATAATGCCTATTTAGCATAAACCTGAATTTAAGGTCACATGTTTCAAGGGATGAAGTATACACAAAGCCTCAGCTGATTACAGAAATTAAAAGTTAACTGGCTGTCCGCCAGCTGCACACTCCCATTGCCACTGACTTGTTTCACCAGAGCAATCAGAGAAGTGCCTTTGGCAGATATTAGAATCGCATTCACAGAATGATCTTATAATGCGTATTTAAAATCCTGAAATTATCTGGTGCCAAGCTTACATCAAATAGTTTAGGTCTGGTGATTAACATGTACTTGCAATGTAAAGTAATGCCAAAAAATCCTCTTAATGAACCTTAAGGTGTCTTCACCATTTCAGGGGACTAGATAGTCTTGTAACAGGAGGTAACAGTCTTGAACGCTAGAAACTGAGAATTTTAAATCTAATGAATTTTGACAGTTTGGTAATTTACATGACAACATCATTTTTCAATGTTCTCCAAGTCCTTGAAAATCCTTACAATTGCTGAATTAAAACTGTAATTTCAACCATCATAAAACACTTAACACTCAATCTGAGAATTATTCCTTCTTTAAATGCATTTGTTCCTGAAGGAACAAGTGTTCACTGTATCAAGAATTAGGGATCTCTCTCAAAAAAAAACCCCAACAACATCTTAATGCATCTCTGCCTAATGAGCTCACTAGGAGATGAATTATTCAGGTGAGCTTCAGTACTCAATAATAATTTGTATTTGAAATGTTTCCCAAGACCTCGACAGAAGCTAAATGAGTGAACAAAGCATCTGAAAAGGTGGAGGTTAAAGACCTGTCTCCTTAGTTGTTTTAAAAGCATTTACTTCCTATCACAAACTGTGTGTAACACAAGCCTCCACTCAATGAAGTACAGCTGTACAAACAGGGTACAGTAACTGGATCTTGCTTCTTTCCCTCAGTCATTTTTCAGCATCATGAAAAGTTCAAGGAAGGGAATCTATGATGATTTTTACAGTCTACTTTCATTGTAGTTAAGGTCAAATGGTTTTCAAAATGAATTACTAAAAAGGCATTTTATTAGCATTCATTTTTCAGTTAAACTGCCTCTTACACGAACAAGAATATGGACTAAGGTAAATGAATATTGGTAAAATGTTAATCTTTCAGATGTGCGAGTCAGCTTAAATGATCTATCATTCAAAAATATACCACAGGAATATTAGGGACATAAACAAACAGTTCTGCCACAAGTAATTTAACTGCTAAAGCTATTTCTGACTTCTGTTACAGCTAAGTAAATTAAATCCTGCTCCTTAATCCTATTCTTGCTGACATCAATGGCACAGACTATGTTAAATTCCTTGGCAAAATAGGCAGAGTTGATGATCGGAAATAGTTTGTGTCTTAAAAATTTATCTGAAGAAACTGATCATCAATAACTTTTTATTTGAAGCAAAAGAATAACATCACAAATAAGTGTGAAGTAGATCACCCCAAAACTCAGTTTGTAACCATTAGTACATTAAAAATATTATGATCATAATGCCTAAAAGACATCTCACAAATGTGAGAAACAGACCAAGCACTCTTCAAGGAATACAGCTGACTGCTCACCAACTACCCGCGACAGAAACCGAAATGTATGTGTCTATAGAAGAGTTGTGGTTTCACTTTTTCATTCATAATGATGATAACTTGAAGCAAAATGAGAAAAGTTACTTGAATGAGAACGAAATTATAAAAGACTCTCTCACATGCACTTTCTCATGCATATTATTATGTAATGACCAAAAAAGAGAGCAAGACGGAGATATGGCCAATTCCAACAGTTTTTTTAAAAAGTCTATGTAGAAAACAGGAAATATTACTGCATTTTGTAGATCTCTCCAGTCAAATTCTCCCATGAAGCCACAGGAAAAAAAATAGATGATGGAACTGGAGAAGCCACCCAGACAATGCTCTAATGGATTTTTTGATGTTTTCTAAGTCAAATGTGATCGGTAAATACCGTAAAAAAAAAAAATAACTGCAATACATATATGCACAAAAACACTATTTTTCATTCAGGAGAATGAACATCATAGAATCATAGGATAATTCAGGCTGGAGAGAACCTCAGGAGGTCTCTAGTCCAACCTCCTGCTCACAGAGGGACCTGGTTTAAGTTCCTGAATACTCCACCCAGTTGGGTCATGGAAACCTCCTGCATCTTCTGCTATTATGAAGAACTATTTCTAACAGAAGATAAAGGTGGCATTTCCATTTCATGTAGTTGTAAGGAAAGTTATACAAATTATAACCTAGAACAGCAAAGGCCTCCTTTCCTGGTGTAGCTTTCCCCAGGTTCCTGTTAATGGGTGGAGACCTGACGAGCTGTTCGCATCTGGGGAAGAACAGAACAACTACATCCTACATTATTATTACCATTGTACAGAATCAATGAATATTTTCTTCCATCACCCAATATGAACTGTAAAAGAATCAGCATGTAACCCCAAAAGAGAATGAATGATGCCATGTAGATACATGAGGAAGGAAAGAAAATTAGTGCAACACCGGAATTGCTGGATGGTGGACAGGTTATCATCCGGCCCTCAGTTTTCACTCTAGCTCTTTAAGTCTCCATGAAGTTATCTCAGAGTCAGATCTGCAGTTGCTAAAATCAGTGGGCTCGAAGCAGTTCAGATATTTGTTTCCTAATACTAATTCTAAAGGAAAATGAAGATTTGTCTTTTTTAGCATTAGTCCAATATATGAATTCTACTGATAGAAGAGAGAAAATGAGAGGCTGAGGGAAGTGGCCTGGACAAGAGGAGGCTTTGGGGGACTTAACAGTAGCCTTGCAGCACCAGTGAAGCACTGGTTATCAAGAAGCTGGAGCCAGGAGAACAGGTGAAAGTTTTCCCTCAGTATCTACTTGAATTTAAACAAAAACCTTCAGCTTGACTATGCTTGCCATCTCTTACAAGATTAGACACCTTCAGTATTCTGCGAGGCACTGAACTCTAATTTACCTAGCTAGGAACTTAGAAGGTAGCAAGATTACATTTACTGTGCCACAGATCACCACATTATGATGAACTCTGCAAAGCCAAGCATGTGGCAAGAAACCCCTCGCCCACAGCATGGTCCCTGCTGACCCCAGCGTGGAAACGGCTGCTTCCTAGAGCTGCCGTAACCTGCAGCGCTTCAGAGGCAGGTATCTGTGCTGCATTCACCTACAAGCAATAGAAAAGGGATCATCGCATGGGTCTACTTCTCTCCAGTCAGAATCAGTAGAAACCCCAGGATGACTGAGGAAAGCAAAAATGGCCTGGAAGGTAAATCTTCCAGTCAATCCTTTTCTATGCATTTCAACCCTCCCTACAAAGATAAAACAGAGAAGAATACATAGTATTTAAATAATTTCTTCACTAAACTATTAGCTTTTCTTATTCACAAAACAACAACTGTTTGATTATTTACTATGTTCCCGCCTTGTTCTAATTGATCTGTTCTGTTGATGCTTCTGAAATGTTTGAATAAATCTCTTCTTATCCAGGGCTTTTTCAGAGTCTCATTCCCTGCTGGATTCTACGCTTGCATTGAATGAACAACCACTGAGACAGAGCACCACTTAAGTTTTGTTACTGGGAGGGACAATTACCAGAATTTTTTAATTAAAGTTGGCTACAAAAAATGTAGTTTTGGGACCGAGAGTGGATGCCTTTATTAAAATTGGGAAGTCACCCTAGAATCCATTCCACCTCACATGAAAACAGAAATCTACCTACACAGATTAGTTATCATCTCCACAGCAGAAGTAGATATGATCCGTACATGACTCTCCTGTTTAGGCTGTTGCAGTGTAGTCCCTCTTTTGTTACTCTTCTGATCCAATTTTGCTTTATGTTTTTTGTTTTAGTCTTGTTCAATAAGAGTTGCAAGATAGGTTATTTGCCAAAAGCCTCTGCTTCCTTCTTATTAGAAATACAATTCTTACAGGAACAAATTCTTTCCTCAGTTACATTAGTGTAAGCGTAGGGCTGTATGGGTTTACTAAGAAAAGGATTAGATCCAAGGAATTTTTCTGGAAGACTGTATTATATACCACACACAAAGAAGTGTGTATACAGGGAAATGTACACTTTCGGGTTTTGTTTAATAAGATACATTTTTCTTTCATTGTGGCCTTGGCTACAGCAAGTGTTAGCAGTTTGTATTCTCAGGATGATCACATATGTAAATCAACAAGACTAGCTGTAAGGAAATCTGTGTTCAAGTGGTGAATTAGACTTGATTCACTATAGAGCTTCAAACAATTTTCTTAACTTTCTTCTTCTGCACATTTTTATTTGAGAAGCACCTATCTGTGCATGTACCTGACACAGAGCAGTTCTCAGCATTTAGAAAGTAGGAGTTCCACTACTGTTTAGAATAATAGGAAAACCAGACTATGTCAGCCTTTGCTCCCAGAGTTTGTGTGTCAGCAGGAGAAGTGGAACAACGCAGAAGCACCTCAGCATTATCTAGTCCTCTTTGGTTATTTTGCAGTGAAATATATTGCAGTACCCAGGTAATTCCAGGATAGGCAATCATACAGCATGTCACACAGCCAGTGTCAAACAAAATAATGCTACCATGAGACACTCTGAAACCTCCGTAGTTGCAATCCAGCAGCCTAATTAGGAAATTTCACTAGGCGTTCAGCATCTGATCCTTCCGTGATGCGAGATGTGCTTTCTCTGTACTTTGTTCAGTATTATCTCTGTTTTTCAGCCCTCTTCTTAAATTACTGTATGCGGTCAGCAAACTATTTAGTGAGTGGGCTAACTTATAATCAAGTAATACATGGTATATGCTCCCATGGCTTACAAGCCAAAAACTGGAGCAACCTTCTACAAAACCTGCCTCCAGAATCTGTCCACAAGCCAAAAACTCCTACTTGATCTGCTGCCATACCAGTTGAAAAAACTGCTCCCACACAAAAAATCCACAATAAGATCTGCAAAACTTAAGATGCAGAATGGTCTAGGGAAATGTGGGAAGAATCAAGACATGCCAAAGTATTACATATGCTACCCAGAACAAACAACTGGCCAGATGATATCCCTGCTTAGCGAAAATCTGGGGGACTGTGAATTATACTCAGATACACTTCTGGATCTGTAAAATATTTAAGGTATCATGTGGTTAGGAAAGCAGAGCTTGGCCAGGTCAAAAATAACGGTCCTCTCAATCCATAGGTGCCCTATGTTATTTCTTGGCATCCTCATAAGCATAGGATACCAACAGAAAGGTTAGAAAAAGCCATAGTGTTCCTGAAGACTCAGTCTCTTCTAGTAGGAGTAGTTCCCTCAGAAGCTAAGCTGTATGGATCAAACTTCATGCAACGTAGTTACAGCAATATAAACAAGAGTAAGAGTCTCAGTTAATTACATTAGGACAGTCCTAACCCACGGCCTGTAAGCTTTTCATATGGTTGCCAGGAATTGAACAGTCTCTTTCCGCACATGCCACGGAAAAACACAAAGTAATAAAGTTTATTAGGTAAGGATTCAGAAATTAATTCACAGTGACTCAATCTCTGACTTCACTCATAGTTTTAATAGAAAATGAATGTGCATTCCTTCATGGGGAAAGATATTGAGAAGATAAATGATCCAAAGCAATTTTAGCATGCAAATGTTGGATTTGGACACTTCCACAAAGACAAGTAGGAAAAATTCAAGAGATGAAGAAACACACAGAAGGAATTAAGTTTTAGTAACGTGTATATATGTAACCTCTGAAAACAGTGGAATATTTGGCAAGTCTTTCAGTAGTACACAGCAGGTCTCTCACACAAATTCTGCTATACCAACTTCCCCGACCAACCTGTTTCTCACACCTTCCTGAAGCCAATTGTTCAAGTTCTCTAGTTGCTTGGAGCAGTTCTGCAGCTGGTTGAAGTTTTGTTTGCCTGAGCTCTGGGCGATCTCTGTAGCAAAGATCTGAGTCTCTGGATTGTGAGGAACCATGACGGCAGCAGCTTGTTACACAATCACTTGTCTCTTTTGTGGGTGTATAAGGCTTGATTCGGGTACCCTGTTTACCAGTTTTTCTGGCTTTCATACGAGATTCTCTAAGTGTCTGAAAACAGCTCTGATCGTACCAAAAAATAAATGGGTGCCGTGGCAGTTTCAAGGATAACTAAATCATAGCACAAAATGCTGTTTGTGAACCCAGTCCCAAGCCCTGTCAAGCATTTCCCAGCATAAGTCCAATCTTTGGCCCAAGTTCTTCGATTATCCTTTCTTCAGTGAGGGTTCCTACTGGTTATAGCAAGGTTTATCCACCTTACACCCTCACAACCTCTTGATTGAGTGACACAGTATATGTTAACTTCTGCAGCTCATTGATGTAGCAATTTTTTGCAGCACTTAGCTCTTTCTGCACCTTTTTTCCTACAAAGAGGAGCATATGGCTCATTAATTGCACAACTATAAATCATCCTGTTGGTGAAATTAGATTTATATATTAAAATAAAAACCTGCATCAAATTTCTGTATAAAGGAGAAGATCCTCAGCAGCTGGTGCAAAGTGACTTCTATAGATCTATGCCACTTTATACAAGCTGCGGACTTGACTCAAGCTTCTCCAAATATGACCAATTACAAAACTGGCAATCTTTAGTTCTGAGCATTTGCCAACCTGTATAATATAATTTGGTGTTACTGAATACTGATGTCAAACTGTGGTATAAATGTGTGAAACACATTAACTGTGACCAAATTAGCACTCTACTCCTTAGCTTGATGATAAACAGAACTGAGACTAAATTAAATAAAATTCTTTTTAAAAAAGTTACATCAGAGAACCTACTTTTTTTTTTTTACTTCAATTCTTTTCTTTTTTTTTTTCCTTCCCCAAAAGCGTCTCAGCCACTGAAATGTCAGCTTATGCAATTTGAGAACATATTCATCTTGGAGGATCTTAGAAGGAAACTGCTGGAATGAAATGGAAAAAAAGAGAAGATAATTCTCCTTTTGTTTTTTTTGGTGGGGGGTGGGGGTGAGAGTTCTTATTCTCCTGTATTCTGGGCTGTCTCTACAAAAGATTGATGTCTGGTGTCACCGTTAGGAAGTGCAAACTGTTCAGCTTCATTGCAATCTATGTCCTCATCCTCTTGCTCTGCAGGATACCACATACTTTGGCAGGCAATATTCAGATGGGAAGCACTTTAATGGCAAGAAAGGATGCCAGTGAAACCTTTTCCCACAATGTTCAAAACTCTGAATGTGCATACATTAAAGCAACATAAAGCTGCAGGATATTAGGAAGAAAACAATAACTGATACTAACTCAGCCACATTAATCTTACTTTTTGCCCCTCAGAACAATACATTCAAAGAATGCTAGGGAAATACACACACAAAAACAAAAAAAAAGAAAAAAAAAGGATGAACTGGAATGAATTAAAGTCCTCCAACTCAAAGGCATAAACATAACTTTTTCAAAGGAACTATCCATGGCCCCTTCACATAACTTTTACCTTGTAGGTCAAATTCCTGCATTCATTTATTTGGTTCTTCTTTTTTCCAAGCCAGATACAGTAAGAATTAACACTGATAAGTCAATGGGTTTATTCTGCTGTAAAAGAAAAATTAGCTCTACACAGTTTTCTCTTGCAAAGTGTTTTAGATGATTTATTAAGCCAAGTTCCTGAATGATAGATGTGTGGAAATGCATACTAGATTTGCAAAGGAATCTATTGAAATTTACTGAGATATCAGGAAAGCCTGGGGAACATCAAGACACACCACCCTCCTTAAGTAAACTTTTAAAATATTCTAGAAAAAAAATTTACATCCAACTTTTGTCGTACTCCTTCATAGATTTGCCAACCACAGAAAAAGCCAGACACTTTAGGATATGCATGAGTTTTGTACTCTCTATGGACCTGATCCATAACTTACTGAATTCAGTTGAAAAATAGCCATTAACTTTAACAAATTTTGAAACAAGTTCATTATATATTATACAATTCAAAACAAAGGACAGTTAACACTTTGAAGTCAAGTTCAGGTATTTAGTGAGATTGGCCACCCATATTTATTTATACATTTGTTTTACAAGTGTCAAATTATTTCTCTGAGAAATAAAAAGAAACAACGTAGTAACAGATACTGTGTGCTTATTTAACAGTGATAGATCCATTGTATTTGGTAGTCGTACTGCTTATTTACAGCGTATGTGATACACACAAAAAGAAACCTGCACTTCCACAGACTACATCTGGACCAGTTTTGTCAGTACTTACACTATACTCCCATTTCTAAAAGCACATAGCTAACCATAGATCCTCTGTGTCCATCAGGCAGCTACCTATCGCTGCATCTGTCACACAACAGATTGGCTCTGGACACTATTAAGCATGCTGAAACTTTAATAGCCTTTTCCATTTATCACTCTAACAAGAAGGACATGGAAGCCGTGTAGACAGATAGATTAGATAAAGAGACCAGAACACAGGCAACTGTCAAAGCACGCAGCCTCAATGTAAAGGTGAAAAAGAAAGGGGGCATATAAGCTTGCCCCGATACCCCACCAAGCTGGGCTCCATCTGGTAGAGCCCACGCCTAAGTGTGTCAGCTAGGACTATCTAGAGGATGCCTCTAGCACCAGAATGCTATCTTCAAGGTTTTCTCTCCCACCAATCCCTGCCCTGTCCCTTCAGTGGGGAACAAAGACACGTGCCTAAATTAGGTCTACACAATTCAGTCTTTACATTGGAGCCATCCCTGGGGATACATGTACTGGCAGTACAATCAAACACGTTTAGCAAAACCAGCATGAAACAGCCTTTAAGAAAGCCTTTTACTTCAGTGTCTGTTGCTACTGATACTCTCTTGAACTTTGACCATCAGTCAGAGGAGTTACTTTATATTCCCTTTCCTCTTTCCCCATTATTAATAAATTATTAATTATTAAGAAATAATTACTAGCTGAAGACTGGTGAAGCCACATGCAGTGGAGTTTCAGGTGCAGAATCTATTTCAATGTTTGCCATAAGTTTTGGTAGTGGTGTTTGTGGGGCCGAAGCTGCTCCAGCACCGCCAGCAAGTCCTGAAACAGATTACAGGTCTGGGAGTGTAAAATGAGGGTTGGCAACAGCAGCAGCTAACAGATGAAGGCGGAGGTGTGGGGGAGCAGGAATACCAACAGGCTCCTGTGATGTTAATTCAGACTGATTTGTCAAAGAACAGCTATAGCACTTGACCTGTAAAGGCACTCCTCCTACATGCTCACTGGTTTTTGCAACCACATGTCTCCTGACTGATGTTGCATTTTCTGACTTTAAAGGCCTACAGCTAGTGGCTGGATAATTAGTAGCAGAGCTAACAGAAAGGAAAGGATTTCAGAGACAGAAAATACCAAGTACAGAAAAGAATGATTTTTATCTAATTATGACATTTTTAATATATCCCACTGTAAATTAATTAATTTTTATCCTTTATCTGTTTGCTCTAAGCTATAAAATAAGCCAAGATTGAAAGCTCAATGCAGGATGCATCTGTTGTACTTTGTTTACTTTCCAAACACACAAAAATAAGCATTAAAGATATGAAGTGCAAGATACTAGACTGCTGCCTTATCTCAATCAAAAAAATTGTATATAGGAAACAGATCTGCCTAAGGAAAATATAGGCTCCTCTATTTTGTAAAGTGTCATTATTATCTGGGAAGGGTAGGGTATTTTATTTTAAATATAAAAATAGAAATTTTTTGCTGCTTTGAGATCTCTGGTTAAAATCCTTTGCTAGACAAAAGAACTGACCAAAATGAGAGCGTGCTGTTGGCCTCTTTAGACAGATTGTGCCAAACGTAACTAGTCTACCAAAAAAAATCCTGTTCCTCCACAGCCAGTCTCCTCCCACAGTTAGCAGGGGAGGAGAGGGAAACAGAAAAATCTTTCTCTTTATCTGCAAAGTGTTGATTTTTTTATGGAAAACGTACTTGTAACTACAAAGTTTTACAATGTGTTAAGACATATCAAACAGTAAGCATTTAGGTATCATTTCATGGGATATTTTATATGCGTGCCAGTACCCATTATCTCTATACCCAGCATGGGAGCTCTCAAAGCTTGTAAGTTAAATGACTACCCCATATTCATCCCAGCACTAACTTACGTTCTTTGGTAGAAGGCCCTAGCAATGGATGAAGTCTTTTTTTTCAGCTGCTCAGGCAAGAGACATTCAGTAGCAGCTGAAGGGCAGCCAGAGGGAGGCACAGCACAACTGTGCCAGCCCAGGCTAAGAATATCCTTCGCGAAAACCCCAGAGGAATTGCTAGGAGCTTACACTAGGGAATCAAGACCCAGATAATCAAAGCAGTATAACTTACTGCATCTGGTGCCAGTATCTAGGAAAAAAAAAATCCACCACAAAATCTAGGACAGTGGCTATAGCATAGGAACCTTCTTTATTTCACCTCCAGGGAGGAGAAAGAAGAAAAAGAAGAAGAGGAAGAAGAAAAAGAAGGTTGTATGAAGATAAGTGAGCCTAATTTAGATTTAGTTGCTGAAATACATCAGGACAGTAATTTCACATGTGTTTATAAAGAACTTGAAGGATATGAAGGCTGACATTATTTTGCAGAAACTGATCAAACTATTGTTTAAGTGATTGTTTAAATCACTTTAATTCCATTTCAATAATGTTTTAAATTATTTAACCACTGCCATAGAGAAGCAGCATATCTGATAAAGTAAATGGGAATTGAGAGACATGGGCAGAACAGTAAATTTCTCTGGTCCTTAGTTTACAGAATGAAAATATTACTTCACAGGACTGTTGTTTACTTCCCTCTGCTACTAGCAAAAAGAATTGTAGTTTAAGAGTATTAAATACTCTCCTTATTCCCCCCAAAATTACAAGAAAGATAGTACTGCCTTGATAAAAATTGGAGAAAAGAATAATAAATGTCTTAGCAGGATGTCAGTACAGTCTATAAATAGTATAGGTGTCTTGTTAAATCTAAAAGCAAAATAAACATCTGCATTTTGTAATTGGTCGAGGCAATCATATCACCACATAGATGTTCACCTAATTCTATCACACCACTCTTCTAATCATCCACATATTTTCTCTGAAACAAACCCTTAGATAAGGAGTATTTCCTTCTGTGTATTTGTTGAGCATCCAGAACCTACCAGCTCCAATCTCTTCTGAGACTTTGCGATCTCCTGTGCTGTAAGACCACATAAGGTCTAAATAATCAAAGTTATAAGGAAAGATTTATAAAGGTGTACAAGAGACAGATACATTTGTTTCTGGAATAGGATAGGACTGGTGAAGTAGAGCTCAGTGGAAAAGCAGGTGGTTGAGATTATAATGAACCAATCAAACAAACTCAGGCAAGCTGGACCAGATGGCCTTTTTTCTGTTACTAATATTACTTATGTTCCTATTCAGCTGTAAGAAGTTACAAATAGTTTACCTGTTCAGATTTTTCTGACTCAAATTACACAAGATCAATGCTCTCACTTCACCATCACATTAAAAGTTATCATGACACTGTCTGTAGCTGTATTTAATAATTTACAATGCTGCCTACCCAGAGGAGAAACTGGTAGGTGTAACAGAAGAAGTTCTGCCTTTTACAACACAAATTATGTAGCAAACCATATAAAAAGGGAAAGAAAAAAAACCCTAAAAAACTTAATCTAGAGGATTAAGTGCTACTAGATAAAAACAAAATCTAAAGTTAAACCATATTTCCTGTATCAAAAGATGAAATTTTTAAGGAAAACTAATGGGCATGACTAACCTGTAGTCACACAGACTGCATGACACATCAATCTACGACTGTACCAACCATGTCTAAATCTCTCCTTCATCTAACATGGGTCACAGTTCAGAGGCTATAAATTTAAATTCAGGAAGGCATTTCACAGGTGCAAGAAAAAATTTAACATCTCTAAGCTCCCAATTTGCATTAATTTATTTCAAAACTATACAAGCAATTTTCACATGTAAGATAAAGCTTCTTTTAAAATTCAGACTAATGTGATAATGGCTTTTGCATGACAGCAGATCTAAATTACTGTTAGCAAAGCAAACTTATTACCAGTTGGGGGGTATACTCTGATGCTGTAAAGATTCTAATAATCCAGTGAAAAAGTTAACAAACAGTACAGGAGTGACAAGCTTTACGGTATTATGACTGGATGTAAGAGCAATCCACTCAACGCCTATCTTTACTTTCCAAAATAGCGCTCTCCTCTGTAATTTGATAACATATATCATATTTAAGACAGAGTAAACTGTGCCTATCATACACCTTATAAAATTTAGAAATTATTCTGCATTTATGTCTACTTCCATTTTAAATGTCATCTTGGTCGATTAGAGTCTGAGTTTTGATTCAGCTCTTCAAGGTGCAGGAGCATGAGGCCACGTGAAGAACTGCTAAATTCCAGTTCACATCTATCGTGAGCCTTAGAGAGAACTACAAAATGTATAAACTATCTATACCTATTCTTCATATATGTTTATTAAAGCAGGCATAGAACATGGTACTTCCTTCAGCTACTAATATTCATAGTTATGGTGTGCTGCTTCATTTCCTCATAATTATTCCAGAGGAATGCTGGAGGAAGGGTTTGAAACTAAAAATATACTACGGCTCCCAGTATAGATCATATTTCAGGAATAGCTTTGACAACATACTTCACACATTTTCTTCATCCTGATTCTGCAGACGTGCAAGCATTTTCACTGATACATGATATGGGGTTTTGGCTGGTTTGTTTACCATTTATAGTGACAGTACACAGCACATTTTCTTTAAACATACTGCGCTGGCCTGGCAATGGAACGACAGGTGGAGTGAGCATAGCCAAAGCTGATGGAAAGAAGACTTTCCAAGGAGCACAGGAAAAACCTTGCATGGGGACTATTCAAATCAGGATGTCGCTATAAACTTCTTGGAGTTGCACCCGTCCCTGGAATGACACAGTGGGCAGGCAATACATGGGTTTTCATATCTTTTCCCAGCTTGATGCATTTCAAAGTTTTTGGATATCTGTGTTCAGAGAGTTTTCTTGTTCTAGTTTATACGTAGTGGTAAGTTGTAGTAAGGCAGAGCTTTAGAGATTGGAAGCCTTCACTATATTCCAGCATTCTCACATTTCAAGGAAAGTCAGATGAGCAGTTTTATCTCAAGAGTCTCATTAATTTGGGACCTGCTACATATGGAGATGTGATTATTTGTGTGTTCACGTGTTTTGTTCAATCAGAATCACAGCAATTTAAAAATGCTTCTTTTATTTTCCACCATGTACAGTCTCGATAGCCTTTGTGTAAGTGAACAACTGAAACAACTTGGTATTTATCCATGTATTACATCAGTTAATGACAGCCTTATTACTTCAGCACAATAAAATAAGCATTAATGCAAGAAACTGAGCTGAAAGAGCTTATTATGCAGCAAAATATACTGAGAGGTAGTTTTGGGGAGTTGCTCTTGAAGGCCACAGCCGTAATCCCTGTGTGATCATCTGACTAAATATTATGTTAGTGTACTGTATATACAGATGTTCATTTATGCAGATTTGATTCTGCCTTTGCATATTTTAGTGAAGATATTTATTCTGGACTACTTACTCTCCCCTTGTTTTAATGCAGCAGAGAAGAGCAGAATGCTCATACACAATCAGTCTGAGTAACGGAAGGACACTTAAAAAGTGAAAAGAATCAAGGGCAAAACCAATATACCCTATGCCAGGTATAATAGTCTTTTCTATTACTCTTCTAGCATATTTTCAAGTGTATCAATATTCTGCTTGACTCTTAGATCAACAGATGAACAGGCACAAAATGAGAAGTACATAGCAAGCACATTTCTCAGAGAATTCTCAAAAGCACTAAATAAATAGCATGGTCACAACTTTCTGTTCACATTTAATTCAACTCTTTTCTCTTCCAGTAGAGAAATCAAGTGAACAGATAAAATCAGACTCAGACCTCCCGGTTTCATGAGTCTAACCAGGGACAAAGATCTGTTTGAAGAAAATCTGTGAGCAGATTTGCTGTGAGCATTGGCATTTTTTAACTGTTTAAAGATTTTGGGACAGTCTCTTTTTTATCAGAATTGCTTAGAAGTTTTCATTTTAATCCAGTTTAAGGATAAAAAGAAATTATTCTTTCTACAATTATGTTTATTATTAAAAAATAAAAAAACTCATAAAAGTGATCTGATTTCATTATTATATTGAGTATTCCTGCATTTTGCCTTATATTAAGTAGTTTCGAGATAGTTTAAGTATTCTTATCATAATCTGTTCTATCAAACTAGAGCAGACAAAAATGGTATATAAACTGAGCTCAGGAAAAAAGTCCCACTCACAAGCAGCTTTTCAGATAGGGCTTAATCCTGCAAGGTGCTGAGGCCTCAGCAGTGTATGTACAGTAGGCTGTGTCAGTCTTCTCTTGAGCAGCAGTGCTAGACTAGAACAACAGGAGATAATAAAGCCTGTGAAACAATGGGCCTCTCTAGAGACCATAAATAAACTTTCTTGACTTGAAACTAGAAGAATTTCACACCTTTGGTGTCCTATTGATGTTAGGAGCTTACATATAAATTGCCAACCTCACGGCTCAAGGAGTATGCAGCTTATGACCTCATGCACCATGAAATCTACAGGTGGGGTGGTTTTCTTGCAGCTTAAAGAGTGAACCACAAATGACAAACATTTGCATTAAATTCTCAGATAAATCAAGATGATCATGAACCATAAATATCCAGAAGATTGTTCATAGTCACTTTCAGAAATGTACTACATTAATTTTTTATTTCTGGATAGAAAAATTTTGCTGATGGCACAGTACTAAAAAAAATGTTCTTCTTCGTAACTTTTTGTTATATGTCAAAATGTTGGAGGAAGTCTTGACAAGAAAAATTCACCTAAGGACTAATCTCCGGTCATACTAGAAAAGATCAATGAGATTATTATTGAGAAATATAGCTGCTCTGCCCTGAAATTTCCAGCTTCCCCCCCCCCCAAGTCACTTATCCTGAATCTATACAAGTTAATTCTTTCAGTGTGATGCCTAATGTTTTGATCTCTGGGTGTCAACCAGGTCTTTGGAATGGCCAAGCTACAGCTGCAGGGCCTGTGAGAGCAACTCACCAGCTCCAACTCATACATTGCTGCTGATTTTCCCAGGTATAGCTTTGCCCTACCTCAACAACATCCTCATGGGAAACTCTGGTTTAGAATTAGGCCAGTTGCTATGACCCCAAGTGATGCTTATGGCAGTCAGAGCATGGTCAAAAAATACCACCTTATATTCATGGCCATCCTCCACTGACTAGTAAAGCTCTTGACAAAGAACAAGAACATTCCTCTGGCCCTCAGCTATTCATTCTATCACTTTACATGTCAAGATGGATTTGATGCTTCTTCAGCCCAGAAGATCAGTACAAAATCACTTAAAATACTGAAGAGGCAGGCTACGGACTACACACAAGGAGATTAGGTGTGATTTTGAGCTCTTAACAGGATGGCTCCTTTGAAGTTAAAGTTATACAAAGGTAAAATCAAGAAAGCTGAGGAACATGCTCATAAGATTTTGAGTCCATAAACATGCCATACTCTGTGTACTTCTGTGTAAGTATGTTGCTATGTATTATCTAATGAAATCCCCCCTGTAGTACAGTCACCCACTGGTATACAGGTAGAGGTGACTGTCTGTGTGCATGGATCCTACTCATGGCCTATTTTACTGGGCCAATTTTCAGCACAACTGAACTTTAAAACTTCAAACGTGCATGCAGGGATTTGCCTAGGGCCACTATTTTGGATTAATGAATGAGCCCCAAAACACACTGCACATCTGATGAGATCTCCAGCTGCAACCCAGAATTACAATTCATCATAGATGAGATCTGCTGGGTTCTATTAGGAAATGGTTTTAGGAGTAGGGGAGTGAAGATGTCATAGGTCACAGCCAAGGGACGGCTGAGAAAGCCTGTTGTGATTAAGGCAGCCTTACACAACTGTCATGAAAAATTTTCAGCTCAAAATACATCTGTGCAACCAACTCTACCATAGCAGTTGTGAGGACAATGACCAAAAACCAAGGAAAACGATACTATATTCTCTCATAAAAAGTACTTCCCACAAACAAGCAGAATTTTACAGGGCTTGACTGAGTGAAATGTTGAGGTCATAAGGGAGAAGTTGCAAGGGGTGAGCAGAAGGGATAGGTCAAATCCTTTATAAATAAGCATCAGCTATGTATTTGCTATGTGTGGCCTCAGTACTGCTGAGGGAGTCATGAAGGAAAGCCTCCAAGAAAAGAGGCTAGGGGATGTAACTTAAGAACAAAGAAATCATTAATACTAAAATTCCAAGGAGACTTTAACAGTTATAATATTAAGAACTTGTATTTTATAACTCCACAGATAGAAAGTATGCACTTTAACTATTTACTTGCTAAGTCCAAAATGTCTTAATTTCTTTATAGCTGCAGGAAAGTAATAAATGACTTGGTTAAGCAGTTAATGGGGAGAATCAATGCAATGCTAGGGACAAAGGACAGTTTTTTATGAAAAGTACTGTTAGCAAATTTTAAAATAGATCATGATAAATTTAAATACATCAATAATTTAAAAATAATTACTATTTTTTAAATAGGCATATTTCAGCGGGAATTTGAGTTAAAAATAGGAAGTATAACAGGCTCAACTGTCAATAGCACTAATAAGCTAATTAACAACTTATATATTAGCCACCTATACTGCTGTCCAGCTGATCAACCATGTTTGTCCGTGGACAGCAGGCTTAAGTAAAAAGTGTAAATTATCTTGCTAACATGAATCACGCCAATGGATAGCATTCTGCAGGAATGTGCAGACTTATACTAAGTACTAAAGCATACATTAAGAACCCCAAATTTTTAATATTCTATTTATACAGCTTAAATGACCATTTATCACTTAAATAAAGTATTAATGCTTCTTCAGTAAAAATGAAGTTTATCATAGATATGTTGTTATTTTGCTCTAGTTAATAATTATTAATTGAAATCTTGTTCTCTGTTCATTTCATACAGAAGAATATAATGCAATGGATATCAAAGCTAAAGTAAAAAATCTTTCATTTATTTCCTACAAGAGTATTGAAAGTTAATATATATTCAGTTTTAGCTTGGCGAGATGATTCAGAGATGGTAATAAAGGTAACTATAATATTACCTGTAGTTTAAGATTTCCTATGTCTCTGGATCTTACACCTATGGAAAATTAAAAATATGCCTTTCCTTGGCAGTACAGTGGATTAGTAAATTGAACCAGCTCAAGGAAAGAGCTGATGCGCACCTGAGCAACAGAGCAGTCAGGATGAGATGGCAGCTGGACTTAAAGGAGCAGAAAATGCCAGGGGAGGATGTGAATGGAGGAGAATGATGGTGTGGCAGAGGGTTGTGTTTCTGGATTTATATAATCCCACCGGATTATATAATGCAGGGTGGGGGAAGCGATGGGCAGCCACGTGCAGGGTGACAGGGAGCGGGGGATCAGGGCTGCTCCCTTTAGAGACAGCTCGCAGCGAGTGGGCCTTGAAATGAATAGAAAAGTGAAGCAAGAACAAAGAGGCAGTCCCTCTCTTCTGGAAACTGAATGTAATCACCTGACTTCACACCACGTAAG
Source organism: Pygoscelis adeliae (assembly GCF_000699105.1). Lineage (NCBI taxonomy): Eukaryota > Metazoa > Chordata > Aves > Sphenisciformes > Spheniscidae > Pygoscelis > Pygoscelis adeliae. Next base: position 2,584,767 of record NW_008824988.1, on the reverse strand, counting down.
CATTGATGGCATTGAAAGGTAAATGTGTACCTACGCCATGGCAGCATCAAAGTTTGAAGATGTAACGCAGACAAAGCACAAAATGATGCTTCTGTCCTGGTTTCGGCTGGGATAGAGTTAATTTTCTTCCTAGTAGCTGGTACAGTGCTGTGTTTTGGATTTAGCATGAGAATAATGTTGATAACACACCCATGTTTTAGTTGTTGCTAAGTAGTGCTTACACTAGTCAAGGACTTTTCAGCTTCCCGTGCCCTGCCAGC
>NW_008824988.1:2564100-2584172 GCF_000699105.1 Pygoscelis adeliae | reverse complement strand
AAGCGGCTGTGTGGTGCTCAGTTGCCGACTGAGGTTAAACCACGACAGCTTCCCACCCATATATGCAAACAGACTTCATTGGTTAGCCTTACGAATCTAAATGTTTTTAAGTAGAGGTCTCATGTTCATGGTACAGGAGTACATCGGCTGTGTCCTGAATCGATGCACTGCGTTGCGCTGATGGTGGGATCTGCCAGGCAGTTGTTCTCTGCAGTGCATCTGCACAGCCATACTGCACATCAAGGCAGCATTCCCCATACATAAAATTTTCTCTGGAAAGTGCGTGGGGAAGAAAAGTACCATAGTGGCTTGAGAAGGATCTTTTAATTAGGCTGGTGACAAAGACCACAGCACACGTAGCATTCTAATGTAAATCTGGTTCACTTTGCAGGTGTTCCTCACATACAGCAAGAATAGTTTCAATATTTATCTTTAAATAATTCACTCTCCTCTTACCTGAATTTAACTTTCTGTTAAGTAACTTTCTGGTCTGTTCTTCGATCAGCCTTAACATGTTTAGAGGCATCACTTTGCTACCCTTATGCTGGAGATCCAACAGCTGCTTTTATTGCCATTTTGAAAGTCTCACTTTACTGTACTCTACTGAACTCAGTTTCAGTTTTAGAAATCAAACTGATGTCCAGATGCTACCGATGTATTTAAAGATGCATGGAAGAAGAAGTGGGACTTTGTTTTCTGCCTTCCACTTAGATTTCTTTCCTGGAGACCATGACAACAATAAATTAAACCCTACACAGGTGCAATCTTTCTCCTAGTGACTGCAGCCTCTTTTTACAGTTTCCAAAAAACTAGCTGATTGCATCAGTTTCATTCTCACAGCTAATTTTGATTTTTAATTTCAGAAAAAACTCTATTTAAAACACATTTTCTGTGTAAAAATTCCTTAGATCGGAATGCATATGTGGAAAAACTCTAAGGTTTAAAGATGTTTAGTATTAAGCTTCTTTGCTTGCTAGGACTAGAAATTGAAGGGTTTTTTTGTTTCAAGGATAAGAAAAACTGGAAGGAAACATGTTATTCTAAAACTAACAAACATCAAAATACTTTTATTGTTTAAAGTTAAAATTCTGTATACAGTCTTCCACAAGGCAATGACATTGGCTAGATGTATAGAAAAAGTAAATAATAAGCAAAGCATATATCCTCCATTGCAAATTTTGCCTGTGTCCAAGAAGTCTGATTCTTTGTTAACCACATGAACAACTGATACAAGTCAATAACAAATTTGCAGATAACAAAGAAAAGCACAATCTTACTTTTGAGTTTCATGTTATTCTGACACATCAGAAAATAAAGCATAGCTATCTTGATTCTTTTAATAATCCAAAACTCAAAACAACTCATGGCATCAGAGATCTACTGACTTCATGAAGTTTAGTATTTACTAAAGCTTTGTAGAAGCAAAATTTGCTGTAAAAAGTTAAAACCTGATGTTAAATGTTTCCAGTGTCTCCCTCATCACAGAAATTGGCCCCAAAATATTGAAATGCCCTCAACATGACATTGCCATTTTGTATCCTGAACTCAAACATAAAATCAAGATCAACCAAAAATGAGAAAACACTGTTGTTGCTAAAATAATCAATTTTTAAATAATAGCAAGGGATGGTGAACATATAGCTATATTTCCAAATAAAATCCAGTGGCTGATTTTGGGCTGTGGTTTTAAGGGTGTTTTTGCAATTTTAACATAAGCCAAAGCTGTTGGTGCTGCAGAAAAGATGACCAAATATTTTTTTTTCTGTGCATGGGGCTCTTGACTGGGATTTAAAGTTTCCAAAAATGCCCCCAAAGGGATTATTCCTAAGTGAGGCAAAATTTTCCTTTCAAAATTTTAAACATCTTTAAATGATGAAAAAAAAAAAAAATCAGATGCAGTGACTTGGAATTATCTTAGCAATATAAATTTGTCACTGTAACAACAAATAAAACACTAAAAACCCCACCAAAATTAAATTTAAAAAAATCAATAAAAAAGAGATAGATCAAATTCTTCAATGTTTGATTTTTATCCATCATCACAAAGTAGTCCTTTAGACATTTTAACCCATCCTTGGAGAACAGTCCCTAAGAAATCAGGAACCTAGCTCTGCAAAGACCCACAAACATTACACTAAATCAATGAGATTAAAAACAACAAGAAATTTGGGGTTGTGACAATCTTCTTTCTCATTTCAGAATATGTATAATGCACTTGAGTCACACTTGCTAAGATTTTTTTTTTTTTACTGAAATCATAAAGTCTAGAAATTTACTGTTTAAAAATATTTCTATTGAGACTGAAGATTTTTCTTTGGTATTCAGTAGGACCAAGGGGTAAGGCTTAAGTAAAACTACAATTATTGTGTCAGCTGTAGTAAAATTATGAGATTTAGTAATAGCACAGTATTAGAACCTATGAATAGTAAAATCTACTTTCTGTGTCGCAACATAGTGCTGCTACTCCAGCAGTTACCTCTGAACAGTACTGGTCCAAGCACATCTCATTGTGTTGGCTCCACACCTGAATTCAAACTCAGGACACACAAATCTAAAAGAACCTTGATAAAGGTTAACAGAAAACTTACTCAACTCTTTAATTCAACTAAAACCCAACCAAATAAACAAACAAAATCTTTAAACAAAGTAATTTTTTAAGGTTCAGTCACACATTTAATGTCATCCATTCCAGTAAACCTATTTATATTCCCTGCAATCAGCCAAGTTGTACGAGTTAAATAAAAAATTAAAAGCAATCTAACAATGCTACAATCTAAATAATAATCTAAACATTTTGAATGAGGAAGTATGGTAACTAATAAAATATGAACACTACTTGTACCTTACATGTACTAGACGTACATGTTAGGAACTGCTTCTGTAAATCTTGCGATGCTTATAACACTTCCTTATGGGACTGCGATCCCTGTGCATCCTTCAGGTTCAAAGCATCAATCTAAGTGCTAAAAATGTAAAATTTATTCCAGTCCAGTTGTGAAATTCTCTCCACAAGCCTGTGCTAAAGCTAATGACACATTTGATGGAAGGACAACAGCCACAATGGGTGCAGAGCCTAATCTCATCAGTTTCTGGGAGAAAACTGTTCTTCCACTATGTCAAGCATAACATGAAAATGGAGTACAGAAAATGAAAGTTCTTATTAAGTTTTAGGTAAGCATTTTGGATATTTTATTTGCTTTTATGTGATAAGGTACTATATTTGGCAATAAACAATTTATATTCAAATATCATGTGTCATCTGTATCGCATTATCTGTGTACGCATATTTAAACAGACAATTACTGATATATTGGTAATATTATGTCATCAGATTTAAGTTTTTAAAATGGAAAACAATCAAAGTATTAGTTTTTAGTTTTTTTGGTTTGGGGTTTTTTTTTTTTTTGTAAGGCAGCTAATTTCTGCCATCAGGAAAGGGCTGTCAAATATATAGGAAGTACCAAGTCTTTTAGGATTTAGATTCCTTTGGGTCTTTTACTTGCTGGTTATTGTGACATACAGCAAAAGCATAGTGAAATGCTGAAGCTGGTGTTTCAACCCCCACGTCACGTGCTCATACTGAACTGGGAAAGCCAGATCCTCTGTAGGATTCAGAAGAAGCATGACTCCTTTTCTGCAGTACACTGGGAAGGTAAGCATAGCCAGTATTATTAATGGCTTTCAACCTCTTTGTCAGCACAAACCAGTTTTAGATTTCTAAAAGACAACAACCTGCCTGGAAGTAGTGAAGAGGAAACCTGGTAAAAAGGGAAATGCCTTCATTTCACCATCTTGCTTACAGTTACAACAGATTTGTTCAGATGCCAAGTGTCAGATTCAGTACCTGGAAATCAAATTACTTGAAATTTGTACCATTCACAGGCGCCTGCTTTGCAGTCAATTGTTTTAGGCATCCATGGGTGCAATGACTTTCATTTTGGCCAAGTTCATTGCACAGCCAATATTGTCCTTGTTAAATCATTTAGCTGCCTCTGTGCAGTTAAACTGGAAAAAACCAACACCAAGACTACATCACCAAGTAAAAAATCAGTGAATTTGTAAGACATGAGAAAAATCTGGAAACTGAGCTATTGAAAGGAGGTAACAGCCAGGTTAATATAAAATATTGCATTTCTTTAGGAGGTTGCTAATGAGCTCAACTTATTTTGAAAAAGATACAGCATTTCTCACCAAAGGGAGTTGTTTGCTGTGAACATCTTTATCCTGAACACCTGACTTTTTCAACTTCAGATGATGAGCAAATTCCAGTGTGCATTTGATATGCTAATCTTATGTCCACCCATATTTTACAGCGTTCTCTTACAGATCGGCAATGGAAGCAGATAGGGAGAATGGTTCAATCATTCTTCATACTGATCTAATCACTTTGGGAGTGGGAGGATTTAAGCTCTCAGGATGGCTTACTCCTGTTTGGGAGCAATTCCATGAATGATGCTTTCATTGCGCACATCTGAAAGAAGTGTGCCTAACACATGTTATGTGTCTAGCTGCAGTAGTCAGGAATCGTTTCATTTTTTTACCCAATAACTGATGTAAATTCATCATCAGTTAATAGAAAGATTAGTCTGTATCTGTGGAGATCTTATCTGTAAAAATTTATCCATCCTCAGTATTAGTAAGGCCATAAAACTTTGCCTCTGTATCCCTCAGTGTTCACTGTGGCTTGATATTGATCCATCTCTTCTTTCCCCTTTTCTTGATGATATTTCTTGATTATAATCATCATTGTTACATTTATGGAATCAAACCTTTCAGTTAATACCTCCCCAGTTCCTATTATTTGGAAATGCAGTAGGTCTTTGCAGGTTTATTGAATCATAACTTCCTGACAAACTTTTGTTAGGGGATCATAGTGAAAATTTTCTACTGTTCTACAGTTCTTTAGCAAGTTTTTTGCTTGATTTCTGTCAGCCTGCAGATCTTTCATTTCTTTACTCATGCAGGATGGAGTATACCTCTGGCAAGACTCAAATATCCACTTGGCAGTATCAGCCTTGAAAACAGAATCATAATCTTATAACTTGGTGGTTATGATCTCATGGAATTCTTGTGTAATTTTTCCATCCATAACTTTGACCATGGAAAATGGAAATTGGATCCATTTGATCTTTTTTTTTACAAAAACTGTAAGATTGTTGAATCAGGCTTAGGTCATCCTGTAATGGATGTTTATAAACTCTGTTAGAGTTTAGCTATTAAAGTAAGTTAGAGAAGATAAAAAATCACTGTTCAACTGTAGATTCACACTTTATACATTCTTGCATAGCTCATGGGAATGTGAACTCACATTTAGACACCTGTAATGAATTGACATTTTGTCAGTTTGCACAAAATCTACAGATAATCAGGATTTCAGAGATATCAGGTTTGCAAAGGTTCCATAAATATAATAATTCTTAACGGTCCAACTAGAAATGATGAAAGGAGGAAATCATCTATGAAGTACATTTACTGAGTTCAGTTGAGTTATATCAGGGATAGATTAAACCTGTTATTTTGGATGTTGCTGATTTTAGCATACCTTGAAATATATAATAATTCTAGGTGAAGTATATTGTTTTGACTTTGTTCTTATTTTACTCCATCCAAGTATTACTACAGAAATTCTAATGGAAGATAAGATTGAAATCTCCAATCCAATACTCCTTTGTCAACCTACCCTTCACTATGCTATTCACTAAATATGAGCTACGAACTATGAACTGAAAAAATCACCATGTCCCAGCTGCAATGTACAGATGATTGTTTAAGAGAAGAAGAAAAAAAGACTGGATATATGTGCAAGACAATGTGGAGTACAGTCAGTCCTGATTACAAGCCAGCTGTGTGAGCTTGAGCTCTCATTAGCAGGGCTTTAACTTCCTGGGTTTAGGCTAAAAGTTAGCACATAGTTTCTTTTTCTTTTCCTTTAAGAAAAAAGATGTGGCTTCATGTAAAGAAAAAAATGTCCTTATCAGGGTCAACTTTACTCCTCTCCTCATCAAATGCAAACTTTTTAACTTGCTCAACCATAATTCTTGTTATGGTTGAGTTTGCAAGTTACACATTCCAGATGTGAGGCAATAGGAAAATTGCAATGTGGGGGTTGGCTTTGGGATCTGTGTGTGTGTCTGCAGCATTCTTTTCCCACTAGGAACTTTTCCCACATTTATAATAATGAAATTCTGAATAATGAAAAAAAAAAAAGTTCCTAAACACAAGGGCCAACATTTTGAAATTATAAACAAGAATAAAGTATGTCTTCTTATGATTCATCCATTAATTTTGGAAACTGGTAACTACAGGTCACACCATCTATTTCAGAACTCGGAGGGAAAAGCTGGCTGATGACTTCTTTTATTAGAAATATTTTGAATCTTTGGAAATGCAGCCAGCAGGAACTTAGGATGCAATGGAGTTCAAAGTTCGTGTGGGTGTATGTTGTAGTGAAGTAAAGAATGGTGATCCAGGCTGCTTTAACTTGCCAGATACAATTTCCTTTCTCAACATTGTTTCTATGGGCTTGCTTAAAAAACTGGAAAAATTTACTTTTTATTTGCCAAATTGGCTATAGCTGGAATCAATCAAGCAGTACTACCAAAATTTTAAGTTTCATGTAAAAGAAAAATAGTGACACTGGCTCAATGTTGTCTGTCTTATCCTGAAATAGATACATGCAAATCACAGGAACTGTACATGTTATATGTACACAGATAACATGAATGCATATATATAGTGTGGATACATACACAAATTACATATATGTAACCCGAGGTCAAGCCCAAGATTTGCTGATGCGATCAGTCTCTAAATCCACACATTGGCAAATAAATACATCCTGTTCTTGCAAAGTACTGTGCTCCTGGGGCTTCTCTAGAAAGTACTTGGTGTGGCTGGAAACACCCTGGAAATAGGGCTGGGCACACACTGTCCTCCCCAAAGTCACAGATAATCCACTGCACACGGAATGAAGTCTGAATCTCTTTTTTTTTCTCTCCTGCTGCAGCCTTTCCCTAATCAGGCAACAGAAAAACATTTTATACCTGGGGTCAAGTGGGAAGAAACTTTGGAAACACAGGCTCCTCCAAACAGGTACTCTGGGCAGTGGGAAAAGCCCTCTGAGCCCAGAGGGGCCCAATGCTACTGTTCCCAGGAGACCTTCCTTGTCCTCACAGCCTGTTCCTCCAGCATCTTTCCAGAGTGGTGGGATTTCTGGTCAAGTCCTCCAGCCCTTCTGTGAGGACACGTGCAATCCCAGAGACTCCCAGGAAAATGAAAGGAGCTGGACTTTTTTAGCTTTCTGGCTCAGCAGATTATGCAGTACAGACTTCCTCCGCCAACACACAAAAGGTGTTTCAAGGGCTGGCAAAAATAGCCCTGGATATCTGGTGTGGAAGAGTAAAACCAGTCTGGATTAGCAATTAAACGCTTGGTCGTTTTTCTGGGAGTACAAACGTGACAAACTGAAATGTCATGCTACTCTGAAGAGAGGACACTTTCTTTGTGTATAATCTGAACGGACACAGTTCTGGAGATGGCACAGGCCAGCTTTGCTGACTGACCTAAGGAGACAGTGTCAGCTTTCTTCTCAAATCTGAATGGCTCAAACAGCTTTTTGCAAGATTTTCTCTAGTCTGACCCCAATTATGTCTTCTAGGGCATCACAGCATTCTGGCTGTCTCCAAAATCCACCAGTCAGCACCAAACAACATTAATTACTTCATGACTTTAGCAGCAGAGATTAGAGTGATTTAAAAGCAAGCAGAGGCTTGAAACAGAAGACATTTCAATGCTCACATGTGGCTATACCAGCGACCCTGTCTTCTTAGGAAGGATATTCTTCAAGTCTCTGGTTTTGGACTACTCGGAAATAACAAATACCTGGTTGTAAAGGAAAGGTTTTTATTATGTTTTTTATAAATAATATTTTATGATGTATTGTGTTTTGGAAGAGTTATTGAATACAAAATTGAAAGATAAGTGCAAAAGAATCCGTGTGTCCTTCTAGGAAATCTGAATTTATTATGGACAGAAAAAGCTTCGCTTTCCTTTCAACTTTAAATTAGAAACAAATAGATAAACTAAAATATTCATTTCCCTTCTGAGTGTCTTTATATTATTAATTTTTTCAAGCAGCTAGTAGATACATTGCTAACAAAAAGCAGATATATTTATTCTATCCTGCTGGGCCACTAGAAGTACATATTATAAGTTTATGAGGAGGCTTTTCTCATGTGTTATGGGAATGAACATAGTAACAGTACATACTAGAAATCTAAAGTCAAACACTTATTGTGCTTAAATGATAGGGGTTTTTTATAACCACAATCTGCTGAAAAAAGATTTCTGCTGAAACAAAGCAAGATTCATTTCACAGTTCTTTAATTCTTCACTGATATATTTCAAATGTGAAATAATTTCGGCTACTTACACATCTTCTGAGTCCTATTCGAGGTTACCTTCTGCATTCTGTTAAGCTTAATTTTACATCAAGAATTTTAAATACAAACATCCAGCAAACAAACTAAGTGCTTCTGCTACTTTGAGAGGTAAAGCAGAAAATAATTTTAGAAAATGAAATGGTGACAATGTATGAGTGTACCAGTGTCTGCTGATGTTTTCTGGGCCTGGCCAGAGGCTATTCCTTCTACTCTTAAAATTTTAGATTGGATGAAATGGCAAGTCAACGTTCTGCCTCCTACAGAATTAAAATTATTTGTCTGTTATCTAGGACAAGCTGTCATCCCAGGGTATCATGCTCTGTTATTTTATTTCAGATTCACATAGACTACTAAAAAAGTATCGGACCAGTCTAGTTCAGAGTGGTTTTAAGCTAAATGTGATTTTAAGCCAGGACAGAAATCTGACTTTGACACATTTTATGTAGCTGATGTATTAAAAATCATGTCCAAAAGTTTCATGATGAACAGTCAAACATCACCAAAACTGCTGACTCTGCAGCAGCATACTAAGGATAAGAGAAAATGGCAACACACTATCAGAGCTGCCATTTATCAATGGATCTTTTATTCTGAACTCCTCTCTCTTCCCTTCTGGTAGGATGCCAGGGAATTAAAGCCCCAGTGGCACGTTTTTGATGGAGTAACAGGACAGTCACTGAAGTTTTTTCTTACGGAAAACAAATAACAGAAAAAAACCCACCCAACCCACCCCCTACTTCCTCACTCAAAAGCCAAATAATAAAAAAGCAAATGAAATTGTGTTGAAAATGCTTAGCAGTCAGTGAAACTGCATCTTGGAAGAAATGTGAAGCAGGAGAAAAAATAGAAAGACATTTGGGTATCTGGGAAACTCCCACCTCTCCTAGAACTAGGGCCAGCTGCTACTTTCACCCCCTCTTCCTACCAGCCTTGTGGATTGGCAGCTTCTGCTCTTCAATTATCAGCTTTGGTTCAGCTACAGACTTGCCCCTCTCAAAAGCCTGAGACAGATTTCCTTCTGACCTTGCCTCCTCCAAAGCCCCGGAAGGAGGTGGCGATGTTTCACCTCTGGGAGTGCTACCTGGGCTTAGCACTCGCCTGTTGCAGCAATGGAAAGCTGAGAGCTCTCTCTGCAGACAGGGTGATTCCCCTGGCAGCGCTGAATAGTGTGCGTCCACCAAAAGTAATGGAAATATGGGGATTTACAGAGGGACATGCAAATCTGCCAAATTGAGCCCCATAGGGATTTCCCTTGTGCCACCCTGGCTGCGCTGGATTCGCCCTAAGTGGAAAGGCCTTAAAGTCCTGCTTCCGTTTGCATCTGGAGACACGGAAAGGAAATGTTTTCTGTGGGAAGGGGAACGGAGCTCCAGGGAGAAGTCAGACTAAATGGCAAAGCCCAGCTGGTAGTTTGCTCTAACCAAAGCGGTGATCACACATCCCCCTTCGGCTGCTCTTCCCTTCTCCTCCTGTACACCCACACATGCTCCTGCTCACTCTGGCACTCACGACAACACTCAGCAGGGTAATTCAGCTCACTGGGTTAGTTTTTGGCTGGGATTGTAAAACAAGAGGAGAAGTGGGACTGTCATCCTTGGCTCTGTCATCTGTTTAGTTTTCTTTTTAACCCCTGCTTTTCCCAGCACGGATAGCATTTGGACCCAGTTATAAAAATACAGTCCTAACGACAGTGAGCACAGAAACACCTAAAAGTCAGGCATGAAGTTCAGAGAGTGCTTCTATCCCTCACACGTAGGGAAATGGATGGGTGTCCAGAAAGGCAGGCACTGTTCTGAACTTAACCGAAAGTGAACTTCAAACAAGCAGTTTTCAAAGCCTGCCTATCTCATGCTTTAGCATTTCCCTGCAGTCCCAAGATCTGTGCCTTAGATGGGAAAGCAGGATCCCTCACCTGAAAGGCTGCTGCTCAAAGTATTTAAGTCATCCTGTTGGATACAGACGACTGACCTGCTCTTTGGTGGGATGGCAAGAGGTGTTGCAGTGCAAACAGTAACAGCTGTGTAAATGCAGGGATCCCTGGACTGTGAATCCTATCCAGTCCTGGGTAGGACTGTGAATCCAGACTTCCTCCAAAATGCAGCTCAAGATTTTAATTGCTTGTCGTTGTAGAAGAGCTAACAACTTCAGTAGTTTGCATACTTAAAGACCAAAAAAAAAAAAAAAAATAATAGAACCACCTCTTGAAACTCATCACAGAAGTGCAGCCAAAGATCTTGTACAAAGGAGAAAGGAAGATAGATTGGACAATACATAATTTGACTGAAAATCATGAAAAAAAGCTTTAGAGATGTGTATATGTATTCACATTAAAGGTACCCTGCTTTCTGGCATGCTTTTAATATTTTTTTTTAAATTCCTTGAACATATATTTGTTTATGCACGTGTCTGTCCTTTGGTGACCACTCACAGCTCATTTATCATCTGTACAAAGTGTCAGACTGTTAAAAGTCAACCTAGACACATAAAAAATCTCCATGTAGATAGAGACTTCTCCCTTTGAATATTATTATGGGCTTACTCGTAGCCAAGTGTTCCTTATGAAGAAATCAACTATGAGTAATTATAAGTGTCCCTATAAATTATTCATATGTTGAGTCAGTGGAAGAGAGGATAAAAGAAATATATGGATGGGGTTTTTTTGTTGTTGGGGAAGGGGTGAGTGGGAGGAGTAGATTAACTCCCAGCACTTGTTTGCTGCTTCCCACCATGGACAGTAAATACGTATGAGAAAAGGCTTCTTCCTTTCCCGCAGAAAAGTGTGTTTTGGAAAACAGTTGTGCAAGATTTAAAGGTGACGGTAACGTGCTACTGATACACACGTGGCACCGAAACATGCAACACAAAAACAATGCCTGGGTCTTCCACGGTAAGAAAACTCTTGACGTTCTTTGTCATTGCAAAGTCAAATTGGTAATTTTTGAGTGGCATTCATGAAATACTGCTTACTGAAAAAACAACTTTGATCTAACTGGTATGTATATGCCCTCTCTTGACAACAGCTTTTTACACATAAATTAAAATAAGGATCAGTACAATGGAGACAAAGTCATCCATGAAATGGTACTTTAAAACGTTTCTCAGTTTCCTAATAGCACACTATTTTATAATAAAGACAGAATATATAATGAAATTGGTTTTATCTGTTAAAAATCTTTCAACAAAACACTGAAATGAAAGATGTATTTAAAATATTTTCTTTTTATGCTGATGTTTGCAAAAGGTACTGTGAAAAGAAAATATCCCTTTGGGAGGAAATATTTAATATCATTTGTGAGGTAATGAGATCTTCTAGTTGCAAGGGCCATACAAAAACATCACATACAAATCACTGTACAGCTCAAAAAGGAATTTCGTTCACTAATGGGTGAGAATTCAACTCCAGTTCTCTGTCTCTTTTTCACTGGTGAGCACAGAGAAGCTCCAGTACACACAATTGGAAATTATTTTCCACAAACACAGGTATTTGAGCAATTTTTTCAAATACTGAGAAACAAACAGTATGCCAACTTTTGCCAGTAAAGAAGAAAAAGGAAATATCTCATTTTACAGTGTAATCTGAACAACTAACTGAGATGCTTTAGGGAGGAAATTTCACGTTGGAATTGCAACCTTTTTTTAAAAAAAAATCCAAGATGAGCTGTTGAAAACTCATTAAAATCAATGCAACTCAATAAACTGTCATGTGCTTCTACTTTTAAACACAGTTAAAACTGTAAAAAACAGCACAAAATCACTTTTTATTGCTGTCTAAACTTATTCTGGATCAGAAAGTGCAATGCTTACTACAAAAAATAATGAAAGCAGCTAATAAACCTTACAGAAAACAGTAGAGTCAAGCACATGCAAGCAATATGCCGAATGGCTGTTGATTTTCTGTCTGCTGAGTGACTTCAGATTTTGCCACCAGCACAGTCAATGGGGGACAAAATCCTATGGAATTTGCTGCGTGACACTGGCCAAGCAAAACAACCATTGGATCCTAGGACACTGGACATGTCACATGCTGTCATCACAGATCACACTGCTGTTCTCACTCCCATGCCAGCAGAAAAGCCTGCTTTTTATATTAAATGCAGACTCTCTCAAATCAGTTTTAATAAAAAATTACTTGTGTGCAACAGTATTTAAATCTCCAGCAATTACTCTGATTAACTCAAGATGGTCTCTTTCCTCATTCAACTCTTTATACTGACTACCTAAAGGTTACATAGAAAGTATATCAAAAGCCATTTTATTCCGCATTTATTATGGTTCCTTCTTCTAACCTCATCACTTTAGTCACAAACAAAGTATCGAGCATCTCCAAGTAACTTGTTGCCAAAGCGAGATTTGACATATCTGGTATTTTCTGAACACTTACTAAATGAATGTGTCCTTGAAAGCTGATGATGGGCCATGCCCATTTTTTGCAGGATTTAAAGAGTCAATGTGTTTTGCAGAATCACATGCACAGTATATGCATTCGTGTCTGGTATCTACAGCCTACAATATAAACTGGGGGCTTGTACACTGAATCCCTTCTTAACTTAAAAAAAGAAAAAAATCAGAACTTTATATAAAAATGGTTTCCTGCTAAATCAGTCTAGATTTTTCAGGCCCCAGTGCCCCAATGTCAAAGCATCTAAACTGTTATTGTCAAAAGCACCTTTGACTTTTTTTAAGGGACTATGACTAACTATCATCTGAGTAGTGTACTCATGAAGCTTTCTTTCAAGGAATGCAGTTTGTCTATTTTGCACAATTTGCAATTCCTTAGTAAGGCCACAGACACTGGGGAAGTGAGAATGTTGGGTAAAGAGAGTTTTCTGTTCAATGCCTTGCTTTGTTCCCCTTTGGTAGAAGGAAGTGATTTTTTTTGTTGTTGCAATTACTATGAATTGGAAAACAACTCTTCCTAACCTGGGTTTGAGAACTGAACAGGTACACTTCAGTATAATAAAACATGGGGACCCTCTACCCTTGCTGGGTATTGAAATACAGAAATATGATGTGATACATGGAACAGTTGTTACTAGCACACAATTTATTGATTACTCTCCCCATAATACAAAAGGTCTGTAGCTGGCTAAAATAAAGATCTCCTAGTATGGCAGCAACACACATGCCAATATGTAGGACCCTGATTTTCTCCTATTTGCTATAAGCTATTGTCTACCCAGAGTCCATTGGGATCATACATTTGGCGTATTTCCAATTTAATTACAATTGGGAAATACCTGCCAAAAATACAAAATAGCTTCAAACACGTTAAAGGCTCACACCCTCAAAAGGGAAATGATTAGTTGTCCCAGCAATAACCTGCTCCTAGTCAAATTATTGGGGTTTATTTTCTATTTAAAAATTCCATAACTAAGTTAAAAAGTTTTGGTGAACATTAGTTATCAAGAATACAGACCTTGCACATTTTGCTTCTTACTGACCTACATAAATCCACACACTGGAAGCAGTGATTTTTTCATTTGGTAAAGACTGGAAAGCACAGGAGTATCAGGGCCTCTACAAGGAGAATTATCAGGCCAAATTCTTTTCAGATCTACACCTTTGTGAAATTTGCTATAAAATAGGTGGCTCAGGTCACAATAATAAAAAACCAACAACGACTAGCATAAATAATTCAATCTTCACTTGTGAAATAATGAAGTTCTATTCCTGATATGTTATCTTTCATTTTAAAAATCACATTTCTCCAGTCTGCTAAGCTATAAAAGATTGTGTAAAAGAATGTGACTGGCTAAATCTTTAATGCAGAGAATCTTTCTGTCAAATCAGTATTAACTCTTTTCAGATTTTTCCTATTTTCTCCATTTTTTTCTTCCATTCTGAACTTAGACTACTTTTCCATTTCTTTCCTGGAATGTAATTAAAATGCACTGCAATGCACAACTTGCATTCCTGATGATGGATAATGTGAATGATAACTCAGTCATATGGAGAATAACATAGTCTGATTTTGTTTAGGTATAACGTTTTGCCTAAAAATTTCCAACATGTACAGTAAGAATTTCTTGAACTATTGAACAAAAGAGCATAGGTTATAACATAAGGAGATAAAGTCCAGGCAGATTTACAGCGGAGGAACATTAAGTCCACTCATCATCAGTTGTTAGGGTTGTTTTCATTCATTCCCGGCTCATGTCACAAGGCTGCACCTGCAAGGGTGGTACCCTTCCCTGTCACCAAGATCAGGCTGGGTCTTCCGCTGATAGTATTGCCCCAAGCTCGCAGCTCTACAGCATGTATCATTTATCATATTTTCTGGGAGTACACTGATGTACATGTACTAATTACACTTCAGCTGCCCATTATGCCCTATTTTCCATTCCTTTCTCCTGGTCTTGATATAAACACACAAAATCAGCTCTCGCTGACAATTCTGGTTTCTGTAAGGGAATCCTGAGCAGCCTTTTTATAGGATTTTAATTTCTTTTTGATTAAGCCTGTGTGAATTTAAACTCTTAATCAAAGCTCTTGCCAACATTTTACGTAAATTGCAAAGCCAATCAAGACTTGCTCGTTTGTTTTCATTATGTTTCACCTGATGTAAATTTTCCACTTGGGGGAATGATGGTATGCTGAAATGTTAAAATAGCAAATAAAGAAAGGAAAACTTGCTCTAGGAATACTACAGCACATAAACTCTACCAACATACATTCTGCTCCTGTCCCAGCTCCAAGTAGAAAAACCTGAGTCTCCCTACTGAATTCAAATGGCCTTAAAGCTGGCCCTGCATACTTGTCTAAATATTATACTTTCGCTTCTCCGCCCTTCCCTTTCTTCTTGCGCAAGAAATATGGATTCCAGGTAACACAATCAATTTCCAACTGTTTACGCACAGCTGCACAGAGGGATAAAAGAAAAGCTTCAGGTACAGCCGAGAATTAGAGATTATGTCATCTCTAATACCTGCTGCAACGCAAAACCACCTAACTGCTACTATAAGCCCAGTTAGCTCAAATGGCAGAAGCCTTGTGATTTTTGGACCTGAAAAGTGTCTATTCCATTTGCAGGGTCACCAGTACACAGCTGGCAAACACCAAGGCGCGCAGCTTCAGTACTGATGGAGTAAGAGAGGCGATGTATATTCCATATACACATATCATGTTTGAACAGGTGCAAGTATTAACCACAAAGAAAGTTTCTCAGTTTCATTCTGGACTGTGAGACTGGCATGTCATCAGTATGCTCCAAGGAGGCTTCTTCAGTCGGCTTTGAGAAGGTCCTGTACTGCAAAGCATCTAACTCAAATGATTAGCAGATGATAACAAGATAGAAAGGTCTCCTGTAGGTTGACAGATAACACGTTATATAAAGTTCTTTTCATCACAGCACGGCAAATATGTGGAAAGTCAAAGTGAATCAAACACATTTATATTCTAGCCACTTTATCTTTTTATGTTTTCCATTCTAATCACCATATTTAATTATTACTATATTGCTAAGAGAGAAATGAGAGAGTTTTCTAAGCTGAGATTTCAATGGTATTTAATTCTTTTTTTCTGGTAAAGAATTGTTACGGCTTTAAGATTTTATGCAGAAGGCCGTGAGGAATCTAAAATTAAAACTGTTATTAGAAGCAGTTGAAAGCAGGCAGTGAACTGAAGCTGTGCCTTGCAATCTTGGCTATTGTTGTATTATTGCAGGGTCCCATAGGCAGCCCTCACATGTACAGTACAGAGACTTCACATCCTGGCTCTTTTGATTCTTTTGTCTGCCCTCCAACCTGCGCGGCCAGGAACTTTCACTTGAGAAAGATTTATGAAGCCTCCACTAACAGGGTCAGCCCTGTTATATCACCAGAGGGCTGCTTCTTAAAAATAATAACATCTATCCGCAGCTCTGCAGGGCGGTCTCTCTTGGCACTCGCTTTCCCTGTTTGTCTTAACAACCGGCACACACAAAGCCCTCGGCTCTAGCGAGGGCGGCCAGCAATTCTCCTAGGCACGGTAGCCCCGTCTCCTGCTATCTGCCAGGCCTGTGTCAGCCAAGATAACCCACACCTCCAAGAACCAGTCTGGGTTTCTAAAGGCGTGACTCTTGTAGCCGGTGGGGTTATACCTTTACTTTTTCAGAAAAGTTTGCAAATCTGCAAAATCTGTAAGAAGTTTGCAAGGCGAACTAATAAAAGCATTACAGAGGCTCTGATTATACTGAATTACGGTGCAAGACCCTTTATTTTTATGTGCCAGTCACTAATATTATTTGAGTATGTAGAGCAGTCACCCTGACTGAAAAAATCCTGTCATTTCTAATAATTAAGACATTCTTTGCTACCAAGTTGAAAGTTACTTCCAAGGCCCTTATGACCTTTACTGTGCAAGCGGGTTGGCTATTTATTGCATATATTTTTTGGAAGAGGGAGAAAAATGACTTTTTTTTTTTTTCTCCACTGAAGTTATCAAATATTAAAAATAGGTAGGGAAAATTATTTTTACAGCCACCTTTCCCTAAAGCAGTTCAGGCTTAGAAGCTTGGACAAATCCTCAGATAATCTGTCCTACTCTATATATTTCTTAATAACATAAAAAGTTGAACTTGTTCCCATTCCTCCCCTCCTGCTTAAGAAAATGCTCTTAAATTTATTTTATTTATTAAGATTACATAAAGTGTTTCTTTCACAGTAAGCATTCCTAACAAGCTTAGTCCCCTGTGCTGGGAGGAGAAAGACTCTTTTCATGGATACTCAGCCAAGGGTTCCTGAGAGTTAATACTCCCACTCTTCTTCTTTGAGTGTCAAGGGATTTTTAACATCCGCAAAACAGACAGGAACTTGGTTTTATGCCTTAGGAAAAGAATGGATTTTTTTTCACCACATAATAATCTGCTGTGCAATTACCAATAAAAAAGCAATATTCTCTGCTATAAACTGAACAATGTGCAAGAAGCATTTATTGGTAATGTACTGCAAAAGGCATAAGGAATTTAAATCAAGTTTTAAAGTGAATATAGAAATCAACAACATAAAGAAACCACAAGCACTATACAATGCAAATTATTTAAATGATAAATAGAAGCTTGTAACATGACAGGGTATTGAGACATCACCGTCTAAATTGTTCACTTTTATAAAATACTGATGACTAGTAGATTGCATTCCCTGTATCAAGTGCCATAAGGTCCAGATAGGGATAACATGTTCACATAAAAGAAGCATTAGTTTCAATCAGCTCTGTGTGGGAGCATTTCCCTTCACAAATCCAGCTGGAGGACAGGGCCTTTATTAAACTAAAGACTACTGCTTCCAAAGTCTAATAAGACAGATAGAGGGAATGAAGGTTTTGTCCCTGCCACGTCCGTTTACTGTGTACAGAAGTGGGGGTTAACCTGTCTTAAATTAGAATTTGCTGCTTTTTTTTGGCCAGTAGGATCAATGAAACAAATCCTTCGCATGATGGACAATTTTAAAAGTAAGGAAACAAGTTGAATGAACATTGACCCCCACACAAAAGCTGTTATTTTGCTCAAAGAGAACATTAATGGCACTTAAGTATTTAATAATAAATTCATCCTGAACACTGAGCAACTGGAAAAGTCTTTCATTCAAAAATATATGCACATGTTGCTATTGAGTCAGAACGTGGCAGTAGTAAAATAACATTCATGCTGTACAAAACCATATTTTTCTCTCTTTTGAGCCATTTCAAACATACAAAAATGTTTTTATAAAACTATAAACTTTTGAATCATGCCTTTACAAAGAGAGTATTAGCAATTATGTATCTGCTATCATTAATTAAAACCATTCCCAAAAACTCAATCATCATTCTGTGCAACACAAATTTTGAAAGTTGCTTTAAGGTATATTCTTCTCCTAATCCGCGGTTAAGCTCTTCCATAGGCAGTGAAACAGCAGCCAGCACAATATGCTTTCAGAGGGTGTATACGTTCTATGTGTCCTTGGTAGATAGACTAATTCCTGCTTAAAGCAACATGAGATAAAAGCCACCAAGTGTGAAGACCTTCCCAGGTGACTACAGGTTGCGTAGAATTACCCAAGCTAAATTGCAACTAGTTCTTTTGCATACTGCAAACCAAGGCAGCAAAATGTAACACAAATTAATCCTGCTTTGTCAGAATAGTCTTAGAGCTTGCAATGAGCAATGTTTTTCCATGGCTATCGGAAATAAACCAGCTAGATTAAGGACATCGCCACGAGCCGCAGTTAATTCCACAAGAGCAATTACTACGGAACACAGCTATTCTGGAAGAGATAATGTTCTTCAGTCTCTTAGGGGAAAAAGTACTCCTTAGGTTGTTCCCTTCATACATGAGAAAGTAGTACAATGTTCTCCCTTAAATCCAAGCTTTTTAAAAAAAAAAACAGAAATTGGTGCTCAGGTCAAACACAGATCTATATATTTTCCTTTAATTCTCATAGTGACTCAGGATCACAGCATGGGATCAATCCGATGAATCAGAAAATTATATTGATCATATTTTGGCTTATCTCAGCAAACTGATCTGTCTCACCTTACAGGTTATTGCACCAAGAAGTAGAGCCCAGTGATTCAGAAGTCCACGACTGTCCATGACACGACCTGAAAATGTGACTGACAATTCACTTTGGACTGGCAAATGGAAAGCTCTGGTTCTGGTTCTAGATATCTCCATATAGAGGATATCACCAACATAATTTTAAAAAATGTGTCATATTTTATAATTAAATACAATTAAAAAAATGTATTGAACATGGCATTAAAAACTATGGCAAGAATATTATCTACTAGCATCTTTAGGCATTATTTATGGTTATATCTTAATATATACAACTCAACAGTTGTATAATTTAGTAACAGTTGAAGAAGTTAATAGATACACAGAAAATCACAGGGATGCTCTCAAGTTTTCAGGACATTGACTATCAGAAGTTGTTTGTCGTTCAACAGTTGCATGACTCAATTTTAAAGATGTATTTATAAGAAGCAATGCATTTTGTTACCCTAGTGGCCTCACCCCTCACAGTGTCTAAAGTTTTTCATTTGTCTCAAGTAAACATTTTAAAATAGAAAATATTCCATATATTTATAATGTTAAGAACATACAAAAATAGCCATCCATTAAACGTGCACGGGTTCAAAAACATTTCTTCCTGCAGAGATGACTTTTCCATACTTCCTCCACTACGGTTGGATGTAAAGTACATTACAAGTCACAGTGCAGTAAGGGAAAGGCCCTCCTTCCTAAGCCAGCAGGGAAATGCTAGAGCCTCAGCACATCCCCAGTAACATTTCCGCTGACCTTTTCCACATGCAAAGGAGGCTCCAACCCAAACGACACCCTAATTTCTCAGGCAACAGCAGCAACTGCCCTCAGTCCTTACCTTGCAACAGTTCACAGTCTCTTGCCCAAAGAAGTAAGGCAAACTAGAATCATCTTCTTAAGAAATTCAGCCCTTCCTTTGCCATGCCTGTTTCTTTCTCCACCACAAGCTCAGCTACGTTTGTACTTTTTCCTTAGGTCACCTAATCTTCCAAAGGGATGGGAACTCTGAACAATGGAAAAGTTTTTCACTTTATCTGTAGAGCTAGTGGAGAGCTACTCCACTATGGTCCTAACGTACCAGGCTCTCAAAGAGACATGAATTGCAATCCTTACCAACACACATACACACA
>NW_008824988.1:2561602-2564050 GCF_000699105.1 Pygoscelis adeliae | reverse complement strand
AATAGAAATGTTTAAATATCAGCTTTGTGGAGTCACCTCTCAAAATGATGCTATTGCCATAGAATTACATACCTTGATAATTAATTTTGATACCTGGAATTTTAAAATCTAGGTTTTGGTACTTGCTACTGTATTGCCATAGAGCGATTACTTATTATTTAAAATGAATAGATGATTAAACATTATATAAATTGTATGTTAAACAAAATTTTAAGTCTACACATGTTCTTTTAAAATGTCAGTGCCATCACCATATCCAAGACAGTGCAAAATAACTATTTGCTCTAGTAATTACTCCCTACGCTATGCTGTGGAATTAGTTTCCAGCAACCAAATGATGAGTGACTTCCAAGATACTATTCTTATTTATGCTTCTTATGTCACCTATATTCACTAAAAAAGTGTTAAATGAATTCCGCAGTCCTTCATTTCTTCAGCTTCTTAAAGATAAAAAATAATCTTATTTTATGCACCCTGTATGGAATTTATACCGTTGCAAATCATGCTCATACAAAACCTTACCACATCGCTTCAGTCAACTAGAAAATTAAAGTTTCTGATTCACTTATTAAATGAAAACAATGAAAACCCTCTCATCTGCAAGACAAACTTATAGTCCTAAGAGCAATTAATCTTATTTCATTAAAAATATGTCTTCAATTGCCAGGACTGTCTCATTTAATTGGAAATCTGAAATTGTAAGAAAACTTCGGATCTTTACTCTATCATATTTCCAGAATATAAATGAGGAATGGATGGAGAAGTCAGCTGTGCATTTTTATCAAAATGTTTGTGATGCTCTGAAAAAAATTAACTTAAAACATAACAGTAATAGAGGTTTACAATATTTTTTCTCAAATCTTAAAAGCAAATATATTAACAAGTAATAAAATAGGAGCATTAAAAATTTGTTGCAGGTTTGTATTTAGTACTTTCAGCAATAGAAAGTCTTTTGAATTTATCTAAAAGAATAAATTGAGTAATACTTTGTTCTACTTAATGTATTAGTAAAAATATAAGCACTTAAACATAGATAACCTTAATCTGAGAACACTAGGATTCATTTTTTAAGATTTAACAATCATTGGTGGAAAAAAATAGGATTAGTAAACAGAATACCACAAGGACATGGAAGCTGAGGGTATTTTGAATCTAAAAATTTTACCTGTTTCCCTGTCAATTCCAATACTAGTCACAGCAGCAGTCTTGCAACTCTCAGTAGCAGTGAAGTTGCAACCCCTCTCCTATATATTATGTCTAACTACCTGGAGACTCCCTGCGGTGATTTAGTTTTTAAATTCATTCTATATCATAATAGTCCAATTTTGAACGAGGTTCTCCTCATTTCTCTCTCCCCCTCATTTTTAAAATATTTTTCTTCTTATAGGGCATTACAAAAGTGTTTTGCTTTATTTTGATAGTCATGCATTTAGGTTACAACACTGCAGTTAGGGGTACCAATCTGAGGAAAGACACAGACTTTTGATACCATTTATTTTTTTTAAAAAGCACTTAATCTGGATTATAACTTCATGACTCTTCACCTCATATGCAGTGAGTCACCCTGTTCAATCCTCAATAGTTTAGTAGCATTATATCTCACACACCAAGTCAAACACGGCCAGGTCAGCTGTAGCACTATCAACACAATCTGCTTTGAAAACATAACCCTCAGATTACTATTGTTATGCAATTTTACTATCCATGTCACACCACCAGATTTATTTGGCACTTGCAGTCATGACTTGTTCTTCCGGAGGAATTCCTCTATAATTGAGCATTAGTTATTGTACCATTAAACTACAGTGTTTCCGTAAATTTTAAACAGATAACAGCACTTTCTAGCAAGTGTTTTTTTAGATACAAGTTTATTACCTAGTTACAGGGAGAAAAAAAGAAAAATTGGCTAGAAAAGGTTTTCCTTTTCTAGTTAAAAAAAAAAATGAGGTTAACAGAAAACATCCTGCCATTGCTCCCAAAGGAATATTCCCCAACTACGAAATGAGCGAAGGCCATTTTCTAAGTGTAAATATTTTAAAACCTAATGTAGTAATAAACAGTTACCCTACATATTTGTTCTGATGTGATCTTTGGTATATTTATACTATAAGCATTGATCTTTTATAAGTATTTTCATCTGTTTCTTTCATTTGTGGATGCTGGTTTTAGGTTCAACATTATTAACAATGGCAGCAGTCCAGCGTCCTGGTAGAAATATGCAGTGGGCACAGATTGCTCCGGCTCCAGGGCTTACTCATATTTCAGATGAGGAGTGGGCCTGTGCAGTTGAACATTTCCACGAAAATGCCAAGAGACCGGGATGAATAGACTCCTTTCATTATTCTCTGAAGGAAGAGGAAGACTAAAAGGTTCATGGCGAATTGTGTCCTCACATAAATGTCAGGACAAAGTAAGGCTCCCTGCAAAAACATTTTCTTTACAGTCTTG
>NW_008824988.1:2534297-2561584 GCF_000699105.1 Pygoscelis adeliae | reverse complement strand
CCACAGAATTGTGCTCATGATGTCAGGCATACTTTAGTGAGTATGAAGGATTAACGTTTTGTATCTCTGCTGATCTGCTCACCACGATGGGAAGCCAAAAAGGCAGAAGTAAGCTTTCGGTTAGCTTTCCTTAAGGCAAGATACAGAACTGTCGCACCTCAGCCCTTGAGTTCAGGACACTATTTGATCAGAAAGACTGGCACTTAGGCATCTAATGTAAATAATATTGCTTACTGAAATCTTATTCCCATACAAATACATGTGTCAAAAGTAGAACAAATCTCTAAAGATCATTAAGAGGGCAGAGGATTTATTGCAATTTTACCCTGTAGACTAACTCAGTCAACGCAGTAAAATTAGGTGTAGAACTAACAATTTTAGTTTGCATTGGGAATAATATTCTTGAAGTGTCAGATTTCAGTATTATAAATAAGTATTTTACACTAAACTGTAATCAGTATAACGTCATCCTGTCTTTTACAGAATAACATTTAATGGTCATCATATTGTAGATGTAGTGTATCAACCTAGTAGATTATAGAGAATTTAGAGTTCTTCACAGTTATGGATAGAAAAGAAATTTAGCAGAAAAAAATTGAATTTTTACTTTAAAATAAATACCAATGTCAAAACAGCTAACAACTGTTAGCTGTTTCAAAGTTTAACACAGTAGTCAATGATTCAATGTTAAAATTCTTAAAAGTACTGCAAACACAATTTTAAAAATACATAATAAATAAATAAAATAATCAAAGATGAAATTCATGACTTGCCTGGAGAAAAACACCAGGCTTACAATTAAAGTTGCTGTGGCTCATGTATGGGAATCGATAGCGTACAGCAGGACTACACCGTGGCTCATTTGACCTTGTGAATATTTAGCATTCAAAGCCGCTGCCAATACAGCATTCACCTGAGTCAGACTTGGGGGCTGCAATACTTTGGTTTCAATTAGCATTCCAAAGGTCTCTTTAGAGCAAATCACGGATACAGTGAATTTCTTCCTGAACTAGATATCATTCCCTGCATTTGGATTTTAATTGACAATACTCAGTAGCTACTCCTGTTTTCTATTTCTTCTGGTACATTTTAATTCTGACTTTACCTCTGTTGTGCTACTTCTGAACCACATGGCAAACACTTTCAGCATACATGTTATATAAACAATTTATACTAAAGTTAGGAGGGGTCTTGTAATCCTTTGAAAGTTAGAGATAACTGTGCACTTCACTATTGAATCAGTATCTGCCATGCTGAACTTTCCTGTATCAGTGTCTAACATAACACAGAATGTGCACTTTTGTCGTTTTTTTCTAAAATAAACCAGTTTTACTCAGTCATTTTCAATTTGACTTTACTTTGGATATACTGCAATCAAATTAGTCCTGACAAACTAATAAAGATTGGGCCAATGTTTGGATGTGACACCGTTAAGTAAATCTATCTTGCAAGAAGGAAATTTAACAGCTGCTTCTGAAGGAAGCATCTTTATCACTGAGTCAGAGAGGAACCAACTGCTTAGCATAATTTTAAAGGCAGCTCCTCTGTCACAGGCATCATCATTCAGTAGATGTGTAAAAACCATTTATAAATATTAGCAATCATCTGGCATTTTTCAAAAGAACAGGAAAGTTAATCCTGTTTCCTGACTGAGTTCTGCCTTGCATAATTACATTCTGACTACCTAAGTTCCCCTGCAATTTCAGTTAATTACAGTATTATTCTTACTTCCTGTCCTAAAGTTATTTGTGTAGTAACCATATCCTACTAGAGTGGAAGATGAAGTAAGCTCTATGAATTATTTTGATTAATGTGTAAAATGTTGTGCTATTGCCTCACACAAAAGACACTACATATTGGATATTATTCCCAACTAAAAAAATGTGCGAAACTTTTCAGCAATTATATTAACACTCAGTAGCGCACCTCTCAAGGGATGCTTGTATTACTTGACTAATAGATATAAATCTATATATAACTAAAAAATATTAATACAGCCTTTTATTGAACATAAGCAAATGAAAAATCTTAGATATCTCTAAAGAGATAAAAAATATATGAAAAATATACATAATATACATATAGTTCTCTAGCACTTGCCTTTGCTTTTTCCTTTATAACAGAGTAGAGGACAATTTTACCCAACTCATCCACTAAAAACTACTATTGCTGACAGGGCTTTATCCCTCAACTTTGTCATGCAGTAGCCATAAATCTATCCATCACAAATTTCCTCCCTTAGCCTCAGACCACTCTTCCTAAACTTGTCATGACTACGCGTACATTCCTCCATACCGCCTCAATGCCTACTGTTTTCCGTCACATTCCTCTGCTCCATCCAGCCCTCCCCATGCTCTCCCCTGCATTCAGCAGTGCTTCCATATCCCACTCACACAGGCAGATCCATAGCATTTTCCTATCTGAATGTACACCACTTTGCCTGGACCAGTCTTCTCCTTCTATACAGTTATTGTTGCGATACCTAAAATTTCTCTTAGTGCTTCAACTGCTGTAGTCTAGACCCTTTCCACTATTATAAAATGATTTCACTTCTCCAAGACGCAGAAAAAAACCAAAGCAAATGTGTCCTATAGGCACAAAAATCAAAGCCAAAGAAAAATAATCTCAGAATTATTTCAAAACCAGTGCCGCAAATAAAGTTCTTGAGACAGGCGATAATATTGCAAGACCTGGCAGCACCGGCAACACATGCAGATAAGCCACCACAACATGCTTGAAAAATAAGCAGTTTGACTAGAAAATCTGAACTACGTGTTTTGTCACTCTGTTCTCTCGTCCCCCCACCTGCACAAGGAAACGGCAGCTGTGAGTGGGAAAAGCAGGTGGGTGGCAGGGTCCAGAACCCCTGCCTTCCTGGGGCATTGCAGGGCCCACCATAACCACAGCGATGGACCAGGGCAGCTTCCAAGTGCCACCTGATTACTCAACCTTTAGCTGAAGGGTTTTTTCCCATGGCCTGGCAACTTATTCTCTCCTTGTGGGGAGCAGCAGCTGATGAACCCCCAGGGCCAGGATTCTATAATCACTACTTCTTCGCGGTCACTCTCCATCCCTCTTCCTTATTCTTTCCCCTTAACCGCTCCCCTTCCCTCGCTATATGCAAACACTTGTGACAGCAAGTACTGCATCTGGCGATACCTCCACACTTTCTTTGCACCTTTTAACGTCTTCCCTTGTCCTGAGCACGTGACACTTCCAAGCAACGTTCTGAGGATTACACTGAAATCAAAACAAGCTACTTCTATGTGCTTGCAATGGCCGATCTTCAGGTCATGCTCCAGAGCCCCTTTGTTCTCGTACACAACTGGGAAAAAATGAGTAAGTCATTGAAGAAATTTGGGGTCGGACAGCCTGTGTCTTTGAGAGAAGGATTTCTGGAAGCTCTTTATTTTTTCTATGGAGGAAGGGACTGGACTTCTGTAATTATACAGTGGTTATGTTTTCTAATGTTTACACACTGGCAGAATGGGAACACAAAAACAAGTCTACGTAAGCACAATAATCAAAAAACCCTACAAGGCTGTTTCCCTTTAAAATTAGGGGCCGTGCCATTTAAGGGAGTGTGCAGTGCTGGAACATGCTGCAACACTGCCTGCCCAGGAGAAGGATAACCCCGTTTAAAAGTTTTTTGTTTTGTTTTGTGGGTTTTTTTTTTCCAAAGTTTCACTCTTGACATGCTCGTTTTGGTGCTCCTAAAGGAGTGGGGAGTTCACGTAAACGAGTTCATAACCTCCCATACACTGGGGCAGGCTCCAGCCCTCGCCCGCCTCTCCGGGGCCCTGCGGGCCATGGGAGATCTTTAGCCCAAGGAAGGACAGAAAGATCTGGCCAGTAACACCACCTACGTCCTGGCAGGGGCCTCCTCTGCCTCACTGCTAGTCTGGTGGCAAGACCCTCTTATCCCTCATCAGCAGAGGAAAATCTCTTCCACATTAAGTACAATTATAGGCGAAAATTGGCTGCCAATTTTTGAAAATCTGCCCCTTTAAGTTTTAAGGGAGCTGGTTTCCTTTTCAATTTTAAATATATCTCACCCATATGGGAATAATACACAATCAAATCCAATATTTTTCCTACTGCCTAGCAGCTAAGTTATTTACTTGACTTTAACAAGACTTTTCTTTCCTCTTCCCAAGTTTGAGAGCAAGCACAAGCTGAGATGAGCTGTGCTGCTGTATGAGCAGGCAGCCGCTTCCAACAATTTATTTGAAAAGAAGCAGACCTGTATGTGAGGTGGGAAAGGGAGAGACTAGCGTAGGCGGGGGAAAGAGGGGAAAAAGTCAAGGTTTAAATTTTTTGTTGTTGTAAATAAGCAGCTTGAAACATGGGAACAGAAAATAGGAAACTTTCAAAGACTCGACACACCTATTTCCTACTGCTGGAAAATTAAGACAGTTCCATAAGCTGCATCTCCCTTAAATTAAAAACAATGCACAAAGGGTGTTAAGTTAGCCATGCAGACATAATGGCCATTAAAAAAATCCCACTTGTATGCTGTGCAAATTTCAATGTGCAACTTGCATCTGTTCTTAAGACACGATTAAGGCAAAACAAAAAGTTTTACTTTGAACCCCTTCCCCCCCCCCAAACTGTAGAAATAAAAATTTAGCATGTTTACTATTTACAGCTTCCTTCTCAGAAGACACAGGTAGAGCATTCATGCCTTCCAAAATGTAGCCTTACACATCTGGCCAGCAAACATCTGGATATTTATCTCCACTCATCATTTCCTTCAGTAAGTCCAAAAACTGTCAGTTATTTCAGCTGAGATTCAGCCCAAGGGAGTACAAAAAAAAGTTACATCCTTCTTTTGTCCAGGTTTTATAAACTGCTTTTTACCTTTTTCCCTGGGATATCAGTAAGTATAAAAATAAGCAGTCTGGATTCCTTTGACTGTGGTTTTTATTCCGTGAATATGTACTTCTGTAGCCACAGGGAGCATACATATGCAATTGTATTTATTACATGGTCATATCTGCAATGCATGCAAAATATCCTACATCTTTAGACAGGCTTTTTTTGTTTTAAGTGTTACATGCATCCAGAAGAAACAACTCAAATCACAAATAAGAATACAGATCGATTTGTGAATAAACTGTATAGCAAAACTTATGCCAGTTAAACTTCAGATTTGGGACAGTCACAAAACAGGAAACATGAGTATCAATTCACTTGAAAAAAAAAATTAAATTAAAAAAAAAAACCCTTCACTTGCAGAATTGTTGTAATGGAAGCACTGCCTTTGGACTGGAGGCACCAGCTTGAGCAGACAAACACCTGAGTTTGTCCCTTGCTCTGCCACTGTTCTAGGAAAGTTTCTTCATGTGCCTGTACCATCCTTCCCCTATTTTACAGAGGGGCATAGTGAAACTCATCTCCTTTGCAAAACACTTTGCAGTTTAACTATGAAAACCCCCACTCTAAGAAACTCAAATGTTATTACCAAAGATACATATTTAGCAAAGGAAAATGTCAATCATTTCTGAATCTAATTATGAGTTTAGTTTTGCTTATTATTCAGTAATTTAAAGCTACTGCTGACTTTAAATTTTCCAAATCACCATCCTGGTATCCAATCTGAAATTGCATAGCAAAATGTTTTGGAAAAGAAATAAAGAATTCAAACTACACAATGAAGTCTGTTGTTTACCTGAGGTTGCACTCACTTCTCCTTTGTTATTTCTTTGAACCAGCTTCATGCTTTCCAACTTAACTCTGCTTGGTGAAGCTGAAGTGCTCTTAGAAGAGAGGATAACTTAAAAATCATTCCCATATTTAAAGACAAAAGAGCAAAAATTAGTATTATGGCTTCTTAAAATTCTATAATTCAGTATGAATTTATTTTATGTGTGTACTGTGGGCACTTTGCACGCTGCCATTTGTCCCATAGGAATGCTGCAAAGCATTCATGACTCAGATTCATTTTACCCATATGGTAAAAGGGAAGCTGCTAATGATGTAACAAGCTTACATACTTAACTCTGCATTTCTCCGTAATACTTTTAGATTTATTTTTCAACTTTAAATCAACAAATAAAATATATGTTTAAGTACCAAAACAACATTTATAATAAAAAAAAAATTAGAATTTCACGTTAGAATGAGTGGATAAGAGAGATCAGGAGAAGAGCAAAGCTGCAAATAGTGGGAGAGACTTGAGAGCTGGCTTTGACAGGTTTGCTCATTCCTGCCTCACATCCCTTCCAGGCAACAAACAACTCAGGAACAGTTCTTATTTATTTATTTATTTATTTTATTTCTTTTTTTAAGAAGAAGGTAATTTCCAGTCAAAAGTTTATTAAGTTAAAAGACAGTTTCGGGTGAAAAACTCCTTTTATTTTTATTTCTGTAACGCACTATAGGTTACCTTACTGAAGAAAAGGTAAGATTTTATTTTTATGACTACAAACGTTTTAGGATCTCAGCATCCATATGTGTTAATAGTGACTATAATTTAAAAGAAAATAAAAGAAAACATAAAAGCATGTAAAATATATGATGCACATATAAAGCATATCCTTTCCTTACACCACTGTGCTGTAAAATCAAAAAAATCATACTTTTTTCTGTCTCAATTTAATAGGCCAGTTTCCAGTTGATGGAAAGCATGAGCATGATGTCATTGATTTCTGAAATGATTCCTTGTGAAAACATATGTCACAGTGGTATTACAATCTGAGAGTCTGCACTTCCCTTTTTATACTTAGCAATAGCTTTGCCACTGCTGAACTTACAGCTATAACACGGCAAGGTATTCTTAGAACAACAGTGATATTTGTGATACACATTCATTAAATAGAAAGGAATTCTCCTAATTTTATTAAAGCTAAAACTCAAGTTTTACAAGCTCACGTGCCCAGGTTGCTCTGCATTGTCTGAAGCAATGCCCTCCCCCCGTTTTCCTGACAGTCTGCGTAATGACTGCCACTTACTTGTCCTCATTAGAGAGGCTGAGCATGGTCGTGGTTTTTTCAGACGAAAAGTTTGTAAGAGTTTCTGGGAAGTTAAAAACTAGCCAGAATCAAGAGTTCTTCTCCTGGACCCTACAAAACCTTGCACTTCCCCATCCATACATACCAATACGATTTGATTATCCACAGTTTTTGTTTACCAGAAACAGAAATAAACTTTTTGAACACTTCAGTTCCCATTTAGCCATCAAAATAAGTAGCCCAGAGGCCAACATCCAGTGCTAAGATCCAAACCTTCTCTCTATGTATACTTGCATAAAACACACATGTATTAATGGAAACACACTGGAAAACTGTATTTAAATTACAGAAAAATTTGCATAAAGAGCATGTGCCCTTAGAAGAAATGAAAATAACAATGATATTTCTGATATGTCCTTGGTCCTAATATTCCAGAAATGGGAGTTTTTAGCAATGTCCCGCTGAGGAACAGAAGTACGAGCCCAAGGCCTTCAGAGCGGCCCATCTGCCCAGGAGGAGAGCAGGGTCCATATCCATGCTCCGCATTCCCCAGCCACAGAACCACATACATGCCTTAGAAGCCACCTTACCTTTCCCTGTAAGTAGACTGTGAAGGTGCTCCAAAGCTAAATTCTGCACAGTTTGAAAAGTATTTGAAAAGAAATTTCAAAAGAGGTATTTGAAATTGCAAAGTACTATAGATCTTCATAGTGCCTATTAGCGAAAGTGCTGCCTCAGAGCAGGGATGCAGAGAGATAGCGTTCTGTACATTTCTTTCGCATGCTAAAACTATACAGACCAACAAACAGAGCAATAATGACCAGGCAATTTTTACTAGCACAGCAGGAGAAAAACAACTTCTTTTTGTAACAGAAAAAGCACACGCATCTCAATGGGCCATCTGTTTTAACAATGCCTTTTATTTCTCTAGGCCTCTGCTTCTACTATAAAACTTAGTGACAAGAAATAGTTACCACTGCTGCTGTTTGATGAATTACATGATGTGTGCTTTTACTCGAAATCTAATTCCTTACAGTCACACTTTCATATCACAAATTAAAAACTGTTGTTACATTTGGTACCTTTTATCGCTGATCTGCTGATTTCAATAGATTGGCAAAACATGGAAGGGACATAAAAATGAACCTCGCCTCTCTTCAAACATCCCTCCAGCCCAGGACAAAGCCCTCTAGCAAGACAGTGTGCAAAGCTGCTGTATCAGAAACAGACAGCTAGCATCTCCAAAGTCATTGCAACTGGTTCAGGAAAGAAGTGTGTTTAAAATGAGCCTGGATCAAATGATTTGTGTGCTACTTATTCAGGAAATAGGTATCAGCAAGCATTTTTATGTTTCTCTCTAATTTACTAAGAAGCCTTTATCTGAAGTAAGTAACATGGCTTAAAATTAGATCAAGGGAAACAAGAATATGTATTCTCAGGTGGGTTTTCACTTACTCTAAATATATGTTTCTAGCATAAGATACATATTCAAAGTTTAAGACAGAAACAAAAAAGGAAGAGAAGACAGACATAGTTGCACTGCTTTCCTTGAACAAGTAGTTGAACTTCCAAACATACAGTCTCTCTCTTCAACTAATGAAGTCACCTGATTGAAGGTGGTTCTATAACATTTAGGAGGTCAAATAGTGTATGTAATAGAACTATTTCAAACCTTTTCTCAGGTAAAACCCCATAAAAATAAAATCTTCAAACTATTGCAGAAGAACTAGTTTCTCCTCTCTCACACTCACTAACTGCAAAAAGGTTCACTTCAAAACTTGGATAATTCACATTTTACTGTATGTTCTGTAACACCTTAAGAAGTACAAGTGTTATGCACCATTTCATTGGTTTTCAGCAGCACACTTGGAAAAGTATGTCAAATGAACTGTTTCTCTGCACAGTGAGTTAGATGCTTTCATACTCATGTCTCCACTCAGACTAAAAAGGGATTTTTTTTTTCCCCTGCTTAAAATGCACACGCACAGACTACAGGGCTGCACTAGCCAAGGATATGAACTGTCTTTTTGAATGGTCCACCCACGGTAATTTATAGCAAAATTTCTTCTCCCACTTCATCCCTTAAGATACTGTTCTAAATTGTTCATGTGCAATGACACTTCTATCAGATTAGTTTAATAGCCAGGAGCATGACTGTAATCACAACAGCCACGTGTGACACGTATCGGTTTCTTCATTACAACCTCTCATTTAATCCACACACCGTGCACTTTTCCTGGAGGTCTCAGAAGAGAGTCATTTCACAAATGACTTTTGGAATTCCCTTCAAGCTTCAGAAAGTTTAGGGTTTACCACCTTAAAGAAAAATTTAGATGAAAAAGAACAGAGATTTTCCCCACGGCTTTGAATATTTAAGGATATTTATTTTACATTTTCTCGTGTTTTACTATAAAAGCATGTTGCAAACTTGCTTTTGTGCAGGCAGATCCAGAGCTTTTTCCCCAGTCTGTGCACTCAGAAACAACCCAGGCACTGCAGGTAGGAAAAAGATGAGATTCTACCCAGTAGACACCCACGGGTACCTCTAGTTAAGGCATGTCTATATAGAGAGCCTAGAGAACACCAATGTATTATGTAAATCCTCAAAGCAGGATTTGAGTGATACTTAAGAGGAGTATTAACCTTGTGCTGGCCCCTTTCCCAAGCATAAGAAAAGACGAATAACAAGGAAAATGGAGGAATATGGTTTCTTTTTCATTTTGTACTGGGGAGCTTGCCAGATCTCTTCATGGTGGGAGCTTGAGAAAAGATAAACAGTGGTGAGAGGAGATGGAATTATCACCTGAATTTTTGGTATAAAAATTGTGTCATAATAGTGTCAGCTCATGCTTTCATGAATACATATTTCATTATATTTAAAAGATACATTGTCTCTGGCATCATAAAAAAAAATTAAAAGAAGATTGCTTTTATACTCACATCAAGGCCTAATTCATAACAACCACAGAGATTCATCTCTCCCAGTATTCTGTGGCAAAGAAAAGCAATTACCAGATATTTACAGAAAACCTACAAGAATCATGGCAAGTGTATAGTGACTTTTCTTCTGATACCCCTCCATCATCCAAAGATAAGCCGCTTATGTCTTCTTGGACTAGATGTTGAATGCAGACCATGGAGTTTAATTCCTCACCTATAGCAATGAGCCATGTCCTACCCTTCGCTACATCATATTCCCACTCTGGAGCACGTCCTACAGCAGTTCTAAAGAGCCAAAAATCCATGGCCGATCACTTTGTCTGCTGTCCAACCTGTTGTCAGATTTGTTATTACCATCATTCTTAATAACCTCTGGCATTTCACATATTTAGAAAAATCTATTCACCCGTAAACATCTTTTGGATATTCAGAAATTAAAACTAAGTATAAACTCTCTAGTGGATTTCCTCTTATTTCCATCTTCTGAGTTCGGAGATTTTTCAGAAAGTCACTTATCTCACAGCTTCTGAAGTAAAACAGGAAGGGGTTTGTGATACCTGCATGTGCCACGATAAATTTAACAGACTAAATGAGTCAACCTCACCTCATATCAGGACATTATTCTTGCCAGTATACAATAAATCAGTCTTTCAAACAACAGGAACTTATTATGAACAATAACAACCTGAAAACAATACAAGCAGGCTCCTATAATTTTATGGGACCCTAGACCACTCCATGTCAGGAAGCCTCATTGCAGCTGAGGTGGTTTTCAGGTGAACTTTTTCAGCCAAAATATACATTTAAATGTCAGAAGGAATGGCAACATTTTGGTTTGCTAAGATTGACTGTGGTCTCCTACAAATTCAGTGTCCACTCAGAAAATCAAATTAGATATGGTAAAGGAGCACCTCTTATTTCTGAAAAGTAAGAGAAAGGTAAGAGATATAGTTATAAAAACAAGCATATAGAAATAACAAATGATGTCGTTTATTTACAGTGGACTTGGAAGGCAGGGAATGAATCATAATCACATGAACTCTCTATTTATTTTCAATTCATGTTATGCTGTCTGCAGGTATTAGACTAGAATCAATCAGAAGATAGAACAGAAAATATGACAACCAGCTATTGCTTTTGCTATTTTTGTGAGGCAAGCAGACTCAGCATTTTAATATCCTGCTCTCCCAAGCCTATTTAAAAAATAAGAAAAAACAACTGACAGAATGGCAAAAAATGTTTTCTCTAAAATTCACAAGAAGAGAATATTTTTCTCTTAACCACTGGGTATCAATTCCCTTTGCAATCAACACAAGCTGTGACAAGAAAAAGAGCAGAGCTTCATTCAGTCACTTGACAGTTCCCAAAGTTTTCTATCTTTCACTGGGGTGGAATTAAATTTGTTTCATGCTGGATAATCAATACGGTACTGAATTTCTAGTCAGGTAAACAGTGGCATTTTCCCACATGCAAGGACAAGCCTAAAAAACAACCACCACCCAACCCTCTCCCCCTGACCCCCAGATGGAGCCTTTGGCATGTAAAAGAACATTGTCATTTACTGTATTTATAGGGGAATACACATTTTCCTGAAAAGAAAACCTTCTGTCTCTGACAATGTTCCCAATAACAAAAGTCAGACATCATTCTGTTATAATGAATTTCCCATAAATCTGAAATCCTTTAAATCCAAAATTATTTCCATATACTATCAATTCTTAATATAAAATCCACTTAAGAAGTCCATTCTAATATACTGACTTCAGACAAGTACATTATAAAATGCAGATGAAAGGAGCACTTCAAAGGTAGGAATGGGTCAGATAAATAAAGATAGCACAATCATATGATTCCAATACACCCTCCAAAGATGAGCAGTAAATGTAGATGCTGAAGAGACTCTGAGCCCTGTTGTCTTTTCCTTTAACAAGCTTGCAAGCTCAAACTCATCTCCTCGTTCTACAGTGAACATCATAGCATTGCACTGGTGTTCAAAGTGATAACATATTAGGATTATTATTGCAGACTATGTATATAAATAGCTGAAAGAATAGGACTAGGTTTTACTGTTGCCCATTCCAGTCATTTTAATGGCATGAATCTTGAGACACTACCTGCCCCAATTTATCCACTCTGGTTCCTTAGAAAAAAAATGAGTTACCTGCCTGTGCACTACTGACCCAGGAAATCCTCTCTGCTCTCTCTGAAGTCTCCAGTTATCCCATAGATTCTGTGCTAGCAAGTCTGTCTTATGTTGCTTATGTCCTTGACCACTGGGCAGGATGACATGTCCTGCCCCATGACTAAGCTGACCCCATGACTACTGAACTAAGTTGAATTAAGAAAGAAACCCAACGGAACCCTGTTTTTTAACATGGACTATTTCAGTGATCTTATGCACATAGTCTCCGTGCAGGAAGGTTTTTTCAGAACAGAGCGGGTGGTGAACTGCAGCACGGTATAGGAAAGAGGGGCCAGAAACTTCTGAAGTCAGCTCTGCTGCTGAAGAAACTGTTCTATGAAACTGTAACAAAAGATGCTTATTGGGAGAAGAGGCAGAAGCAATGTAAGTCATGGCTAAGAGAAACCCCCTTTTTTAAAAATTCCACGAAAGAGGAGATGAAAAGTTCACAAAGCTTCCAATTCTTGGAAATCTTGGAAATAAACCTCCTCAACATCCTCAGTTGAGACATTTTGCCACAGATCTGAGGCATGGCCTTTTGAGGGACAAAGCTGAAGTGAGTTTTCAGGGTTTCTCCCTTGTCCTCTGACCCTTCAGAAGCTGGCCTTGGCCAAAAGGTCAGTCCTGTGGGATGGGAAAATCTGAGAAGCTCGGAGACTATTGTTCCAGAATACACCTGGCGTGGTAGAAGGCTTATTTCTCATCCGCCATAAATAAACTCAGAATTATTAAGAGACACACCATTAACTCAAAATTTTATGTAGCAGCTGGGGAATCTGCCGAGAATATACTTATCAGTTGAGGTCTATTTTACGAACTCTGCACATAACTCAAACCATCAGCACATATTGGCTCAGCCTTTCACTGACAGGGACCATGTCACGTATCCCACAGGGCGGCTGGAAGCCGCCGGCGGACAATGGGGGTGAGCAGCTGACACGGGCCGCCGCGGCCCTGGCGGAACAATGCAGCTGCCGCGGAGGTTGGCCCCGCTGAAGGAAACTCGCTTCTCCCAGGTTGTCTGAGGGGAGGGACACTGAAGCAATGGAAATTCCCCAGCAGTAAAGGAGAACAAAAGAAGAGGTGTTGGAAGTTGCTGTTAAAAAGAGACAGGCACTCTAAACCTGCTGGCTGCCAGACTTGGACAGCTTCTTCCAGGGCCTGAAAGACGAGAGGAGGGTCCCCTGGCTGACAGAAAACCACACTGCTCTGCAGGACGCAACCCACCGGGAAGCATAGATTTAAAACTACTCCCTTCCACAGAGGACCGGAGTTTTACTGTCCCTCGCTGGGGCGTGGGATTGAGAGCGCAGCTGCTGCCAAGGGCCCTGCTCAGCCCAGGGGTGTCCTGGGGCTCAGCGGAGCCCCCCACGCCCAAGCCAGCCACAAAACCCCCCGCTGCCCCACAGACGGGACCTGGGCTCTGCACGAGCCTGTCTCTCTTGTTTTTGCATGGATCTGGAAGTCTCTAGATTTCCTCCCCTGATTAAAAGGCGTGGCTGCTGAAGAAATTATTTTACAGAGCCTCCAAATTCCTTACTGCCGTTGTCATACGTCTGCAACAGGAGTATCTGCGAGGCCAGAGCGTGGGGAGGGGCGTGCTGCACCACGGCTAGGGCTCGGCACTGCTCTGGGACCGCCGAATCCCCCTTTCTAGCAGGAGTAACTCTGCAAGGACTCTGCACCTGGAGAGGAAACTTGAGGAGTAATCCACATATGCTAGATTAAAATATCTGTTAAAAATCCCTCAAACCCACACATATCCTTCCCTGAAAAAAATTAAAATAAAACCTGTGATTTTACAGCTTACTTTCCTTAGTAGTACAGCCATAACGGGTGTTTTTACTGAAACAAAGGGAAAAGTTACATTGATTTATAAATTCCTTAAAACACCAGGAGAAAAAGCAGTGGTTAACTAAGTACTCCCATTGACTGCCATGGCTGTTGGAGCAGGCCCAGAAGAATACTGGAATAAGTGGTGAAACATTTTATTTTCTACCTTTTAAGTGGCTACTGCAAACAATGGAAAATACAAGCACATACTTAGAATAACTCTATCCTTTGCAAAATGAGATCACACCTAAAAATACTTCCTCTTGTTGCTGTATAACTTCAGTTTATGATAATAGCTATTACACACATATAGTGAAGAGGAAAAAATAGCTTCCAAAGTGCTGTGTAAAAACTTGATATTGTATAGTAGAGTTTCTGCTACAGAAGAAACTTGAAGATCTGTAATGATTCAGGCTCTTTATTCAAACAGCAGAACGGACAATCCAATTATTGCATGGATAACATGAAATAAGGTAGTAAAAAGCCAGGGGTTTGAGTTATCAAATTATTGGTTGGAGACAGGAAAAGCTATATGATGATGACAATTCTTTGTATCAAAATTATATCAAGTATTAAGAAACAACTGCGAAATATATCTGAATTTTAGTTTTCCAGTTTGAAACAATTAGTGCTATTATTTACATCCCCACACATAAGCAAGCCCACACAGCTTGAATTTCCTGGGATATACATGTGCTATTAATTTTTAACTTCACTCTAGGATCCAAGCCTGAATCACCAGGCCCTGTCACTTTCAGGCGCAAGGGTGTGTTTTGTCCACTTGTATCAGAGACTGTTCCAGTGCCCTGACTTCTCAAAGTGCAAAGGTATTTTTCAGGAGTGTACATTTTACTTTTTAAAAGCATCTCCTACACTTAAATTTCCTTAGCAACTTCCGAAGCAGCCGACTTTTGCAGCTGTGTTGCCGCGCTACGGATTTTATCATTGCTTGACCAGAGAAAAGAGCGTTGGTTGAGTTAAAATCACCATTTAGAGTGATTTTCTCTAACACTGCATCAGTTCCCTGCTGATTAGCACAGACCTAACAGCAAACAGTATTTCTGTAACCTGAAGAAGAGTAAATTAACATTTCTAGAACAGCTCAGCGCTGGCCTTCTTAAGACAAGAGCAGCATTTTGTTATGCAATTTCCTCAAATCCATTACATATAGACAGAATTGGTTTGGAGTTTAATTCTAAAACTGCTAGAGTGATTAATTTCGAAGTGTGGAATCCCAACATGCCTCTCAAAATATAGAAAAACAGACAAGAGTAAATGCAAAGCTGCTGCACGAACAGAAATACATGCAATTGCTTTAGAGAGCACAGAGCTGGACCCTGCTCCCTTCTCTGCCAGTGGGAATTTTACCACTGACTCCAGTGAAAGCACAGCTAGGCTAGTGATTTTCTAACACTTGAAGGCAATTATTTTTATTTTAAAATGCAGGAATAGCCTCCCGCTCTGGTCCAGTTCTCAGCCTGAGGCTGTAGCCCTGCCAGCACTGTTAATGTCATTGTTTGCGAAGCATATTCCCAGTCTCGCGTACACCCACGCAGGGCTCCCAGCTCCCGGCCGCGATGTCCCCCCCGTCTCATTGTTCCAGCTCCCCCCGCTTCCTCGCCTCCCGCCCCGTCCCCCCGCCAGCCCGGTTCCCCAGCACCATTGTTGTCCCCCTGCACCCACCCTGCATTGTTCTCGCCCCCGCCCGCCCGCCTGCCATCCCCACCCGGGAGGGACCCTTCCTCCCTCCCTCCCACTCCCCGCAGCAGCTCAGGCTCCTTTCTTACCTACTTCCATATATTCCGCTGACCTATTGGCATCAAAACATTTTCCCTTTCTGAAAGCGCATTACATAAACTGTCATTACTAGATCCCACAGCTATTGCGAGCTGTGGGCGCTCTGCCTTGAGAAGCCCTGTCCAAAGTCTCTTAAACAAGAAGATTCTTATTTCATTGCTACGGACTTCAGATCAGGCCCAAAATTAGGACTCTCAGAAAGTGTTATTGCATTTTCAGATAGGATATAAAAGGCTAGAGCAAAATTATGTTGTCACTATAGAACAGAAATATGTAACGAGACAGATACATAGGGATCGATATTATTACATATTCACAATATATATGTACAGAAATGACTGGCATGATTTACATGGGCTCCATTGTTACAATAAATAAAAGTTAAATCCTTTCTAAACTGTGCTTTTTCTCTTTCACATATAAAAGCAAGTAGAGTTAAAAGTGTACTGCTAAGAAAACCAACAAGGCAAGGCTCGCATTTACGTAGTCAAGTGTTAACTACAGACAGGATTTCTAACATATCTTATTTACATATGTATATCTATATCCGTATATATAAAAATACAGAAACATTTTTATTCATTAACTAGTTAAACAATGATTGAATGTTTAAAAAGATTTTTAAAAACCCACAGAAACAGATGAAGTTAGCCAGCTGTCCTGTCATTATTTTGGCCACCTTGCTTTTTACCACCCTCCATTTTGTACATCCACGAGGTTCTTTTGAAATAGTTATCTGCACTGTGCTGTGTTTTTCGTACAGGCATATAGGGATACTAACCCTAAATTTTTATGCACTTCCTGATTTTTTTCCTATGATACTTCACTTTCACTGTGATACTGTTTTCAAAATTATACTCCCTCTTTTCACAAAATCACATTTATTGTACAGAGTATGATGTATAAACTGTTTTGCATTCTCAAAGTAAAAGTGAATCTTTGCTAATCCTTGGGAAGAAGAGCAGCTATATATGCTTAGAGTAGATTAAGTACAGAAACAAAACCAAATACCTCATTTTATTAATAAATAAATATTTTATATTTTAACACACAAAAAACTGGTTAACTCTTACCATGGCTTATGCGATGAAAACAGTAGTATGCAAAGTCCACTCCCAGGAGTGTCAAATACCACGTCCATGGCGAGTCCCAGGGCAGTTCAAAGAGTCTGTAGTTATTCCATACATAGATGTAACTAATTAAGTCGACACTTCTGAATAAAACACTGAAATAGAGATCCAAAAAGTTTTATCAATAATTTTGTCAACTTTAATTACAGAACCTTTTTACTATGTATTTACCATTTATCAGATGGGAGTCTTTTTGTAACACATAAAACCAGCCTCCAAATTCTGCAATCTCTGTCAAGTAATACTACTGTTGACTTCAGTGGAACCTTTGCTTAAGGTGTATGAGGTGTTTAAAATCAGCCCTCACCCACTCACCACCTGTGGTGTGGCATTAGGCATGCTCAAAGGCTGAAGCACTCCTGTGCTCTGCAAGTGCTATGGTGTTCCTGTTCTCCCAAGTCTGGAAGAAGCCCATCCCTGCTAACTCACAAGTGACTGAAGTATAGCAGCAATTATGCTCAAACGTTAACGTATGATGTTAAAATACCTTGACTATTTCCACTGTAAGGAAGGGCACAGAAGGTGACAGGACTTTGGGGAGCAGTGAGATACTTGATCTGTTCAGCGTATCATTTAGCTTCACTTTAAAAGAGGATAAATGCAGCAGGAGGAGTCAAAGCCCAGTGCCTTTGAAAAGAAGGGAAAGGGCAATTGGTAGAGAGAAATGGCAGGATTGCCAGAAAGGGGGAGAAAAAATCATGAATTTGCAAAGGCGGGAAAGCCTTTGTTGCTGCTGAGTTCCTGGACTACAGGGAGTGAGCAGCTACCCCTGACCTAATGCAGTGATCGGGAAGCATCAACCCTAGCGTGAAAGAGATGAGGCCATGGGCAGTGGGGTGGCCCAAGTGACAACTGACTTAGGTAGCTGTGAAATGGCACCTCAGCTGCAGATTGATGTATGTTTAAACTGGCATTTTTGTAGAAGAGAGTAGACCACAGCATGATTTGCAGCAGCTTCCTCACACCCCCTCCTGTTACCCCCTTTTTGCTGTACTGCTGAAAATGTTTGTGGGACTGTGGTGAACTGAACTGGGGCAACCTCTGAGAAACAGCAAGTAGAAAAATGAAGGGAAAAGATACTAATCGTAGGAAAGTCACACATATCCTTTTTTTAATATATCAATAGGTTAAATGCACCTCAGTTTAAGGCCTAAGAGTCAGAAATAAGGTTATCATTAGCACCATCTCTACACACAGGAAAAACTAATCTAGTTCTCCGATGTTTTGCTGCTGGTATTTTTTTTTTTGGGGAGGTGGAGGAATCATCAGTAGAACACTGCCTTTATGCAAAGCTGTGGAAGATTTTAGAAATCTATAAATCATATTCATGGTTGGAGGAAGACTGAGGGATTCAAATTCAGGGTACTTCAAATGGAGATTGCAAATGCATACCTGCAAGACACTACTTGAATAGAGGTGGTAACAAACTGTACGTAGGTGTCAGAGCCTTGCAAAACCTCAGCTGAAAGACTGTCACAGGCCAACATCTCTCTCTCACTTTAGTCTCACCTGGAATTTCACCTTACATTGAAATCAGCCAAAAGACTCTCCATGTGTGTCTCTGTCCACGTCTGCTCATTCTTGTCTCAGTGCCACTCCTCAATGGTACTTCTTCTCAAAACCTGCCTTATTTTTTTTTCCTTTTTTCAGCTAGATTATTTTTTACATGTTTTCAGTGATTTAGTTTACAGCATGGCCCCGAAAATACTTGAATCTGCAAAACTAAAAAAAGGACGTATTATACTCCTCCTCCCTAAAGCCTTGTTTCACACACCTGGGAAACATCCCTGAAAACAGTCTGGCCATGTCCTGCCCTTTTGGGTAGCTGCACTGAAACATGAGTGAACCTCAGAAAACATGGCTGTTTCAGCTTGCTGAACTTTGCGGTCACCTCCGTATTTTTGCAGAGATATCCATTCGGAGCTTTTATGCTTCTGGCATTAGCATGTCTTCCCATAATGGTGTTTTGAATAAGGCTAGAAGGAAACATCTTGAGCTTCTGTGCTGCTAGTTTCTCTATTAACGAGGAACAAAGTCAGCTGAAAATCCCAAGCTCCCAATACTAGCCTGCAAGCAGGATAGTATCCCATCCACCATTTTATCCTGAGAAGCTGAAGCTGTACAAGGAGTTGTTGCTTGGGAAGAAGAGAACTAATGTCTTTTCCACAGCCAGCTGTCACATCTTACCTGCAACTCATTCCTACCTTTACTACAATCATCCCAATTTTTCTCTTGGACAAAACCAAAACACAACAAAACCCATGAAGTTTCATTTCAGCAGCTGGCAGATGAAGAATTTCTCTTGACTAGCAATGACAGGTGTATCTACCACTTCAAAAACAACTTCGCTATGCCCAGAAGTTGGACCATACACACCTGGAACATGTTTAATTTTCATAAGAGCTGTGTTCTATAAATATTTTTAAAGAAGATTATATGTGTCCAACCAGATTTTTGCAATTCACCTCATGAGGCATCTGTAAAGTTCCGTATAAATTCTCAATCCCTTTCACAACAGGTCAGAAGGGAGCTGATATTATTCAAACACAAAGAAATGGGCATTTCTTAACATCTTTTCAATGACCAGGAAATTTAAAACACCTCTTGCAACATAGAGTATCACTTATTATTAGGTACTGTTTTCTTACTTTATTCTTTTGCTTTTATTAACATATAATGCCTTTGCAGTACATCCAAAGATATGTGAACTGGTACATTTCCTCCATTTTTGATCAGCTTTCAGTATTGCACCCTCGAGTCCTTTTTTTTTTTTGCCCCCACAGGCTGAGGCCAAGGTGTAAAACTTGAGCTAACCCTGCAACACATTTTTTATATATGTAATTTGCTGTACAAGTCAGAATTTGCTTATTCTTTCCTTCATGCTTGAATCACAAGTCTACAGCACATAACACTAGCTGATTACTGTAATTAATTTAGAGTAATCCATCATATCACTATGCAATGCTGCAGAAAGAAGAGTTGCTTAGCTAAGTATTTTTTAAAAATTTACAGTGTGATAGATAGGAAAGTCCAGAGCTTGCATTCAATTACGATTCTGAAAGTTCACTTGGAGTTTTAAAGGTTTATATTGCTCCTTTTTTTCTCCCTCAAGTTCCATTTTCACTTCTTGAAAATACTGAAGAGAACTTAAGAAAACTTTTTCCTCATTTAAATGTTAGTTTTTAACTATAAATATGACAGAAGCAGGTAGGTAAGACTTTTGTCATCTAGTCAAATCCTCTGCATAAGGAGTAATAAATCCCAGAACAGACAGACTGTATAGAAAACCTTATTATATACATTGCATAGATTTATCTTGTTGGATTTTGAACATTTCTGCTGAAATTTTCTTATTACGTGCAAAGTATGCACTTAGGCCACCGTTTTGACTTTGAGAGAGGATTTTTGTCTCCTTGTTTCTAAAGTTCATACATAATTTACTCAAAGGTGATAATACTTGTTTTAATAAACCATTTCCCCCCTTCTCCTTCCACTGGGCCAGATTATCATTTCTTCTAATTAAAGAAGTTTAAGAAGGAAATTCTGGGAGATGAACTCTCCGTGTGGACATGAAGATCTATTTATGGTAGATCCCTATGGGATAATGAAGGAGGGAAAAGCTGGAGGAGATTCAATTGGAAGAAAAGGCAGCTGCCTCTTTTCAAAGAAGACAAGGTCCCATTTTGCTTCCTTCAACTCACAGATCAGCCTTAGGGCCTAAAACCAAAGTTTTACGAAACTCCTTCCATGGTGCTCAGGACAGTCACCAAAAGGGAAAAGGGTCAGAGACAGTAGCTGTTGTCTCTCTCCTGAGCATGGAGGAAGATCCGTGTATCAAAAGCAAAGACCTCAAGGAAAGCACCTCGGCTTTTGCCACTATTGCAGTCACCACCTTGCGTC
Source organism: Pygoscelis adeliae (assembly GCF_000699105.1). Classification (NCBI taxonomy): domain Eukaryota; kingdom Metazoa; phylum Chordata; class Aves; order Sphenisciformes; family Spheniscidae; genus Pygoscelis; species Pygoscelis adeliae. Next base: position 2,540,849 of record NW_008824988.1, on the reverse strand, counting down.
ACACTGGGAACCAACCTGGGGCCCCTGAGCTAAAAACACAACTCTCCAGCTGGACCTACAAAAGCTCGACTCTCAAGGGCTTTAACAGACTTGCATCCTTGGAGGTCAGACACAGAGGGAAACATGTTAAGACACCCTGGTCACAAGGTTATATTATCATTAAAAATAGTGAGTTATTACTAATACAGTTTCCCTGGGTTAAATAAATTCAGTTTTCCTAGCCTGATTCAAACTACGTGAATGTAAAGTTTCAAAATGTTGAACAAAGGCAGTCTCTCCTCAATAATTTGAAATTATTCAGACCATATATGTAACAGCAGGATACATGAATAATTAAATGCTCTGTAAGCCTTTGTTTCCGAGTGGAAAGTATAAGGATTTCCATTTCCAAAGATACTCATAGAGCTTTCTTTTCCAGATGAAAAACTGGCTCCAGTCACAATTGAAATAAACATTTTGATAACACGATTTCAGTAAAGAGAAGGGGGGAGGAAGTAGAGGAGCCTTGAGAAAAGGTCCATTTGCAAAACAAAGCAAACCTCCTGCAACTGAAATCCCCTTTTATTTCCTGTACAGGTGCCAGGTCTTGAACAGACACCCAATTTATTACCTTGTCAGCTGACTTATTAGGGTTGACACAAATCGAGCTGAAATATGCCTGACATACTGCAGTCAAGGCTTTTTTCACGGTTTAGCACAAAGCCAAACTTTCCACAAGGTGGAGGAAAAGGGAGAGGGAGCTGTGGGAGTTCTATTCCCTGTTTTCTATCATCAAGATGAATATGATCCTCTCCCATTCTTAATATGCAAAACCAGTCATTAAATAACCCAAGGCTAAAAAATAATTCACTAAAATGATACAGCTGGGAAATGATTATCAGGCTCTGGAAAGCCCTTGATTACAGGAAATAGCACCTACATTTTGAGAAAATGTTCCCACCAGACAAAAGCTGAATCAAAGTGTCTCCTCTTCCTCAGTATGGCTTTCTTCTCTGGCATTTTAGCCTAAATAATGCAAATCCCCAGTTTTCCTCAAGGAGAAAAAAGCTATCAAATGCAAAATTAAGTAAAATGGAGGTGAGTCTGGTATCCCTACTAGCTGTATTGTACGCAATATTGCATAACGTTTTATCTGACAGAACTGACCTTTTCTTCACCAAACCTATTCCTGTTGCACTTCACTTTTTATCCTCTAATTTAAGACATGAATATTAATACGCAGTAGTGGGTGGAATAAAACATGAAACAAAAGGTTTTGGAAAGAAAAGAACAAAAGTCAGTGTTACGCTTCTTTATTATTAAGTCCAAGTCCTGTCTATATAATTCAAGTCACTTGTAGTTTATCTTTGTTCTTTCATACATAAATAAGCAATCAATTAAAAATCCAGCACAACTTAAATATGTTCATGAGAAGTTCCACTGCCTTTAGTGATATAATCCACAGTAGTAACACATTTTGCCCTAAGTTTATGCAAGGTCTTCTGGTAAATTTAGTTACATGTGATCTTTAAAAGATCCTAGTTTAAAAACTTCGGTACAGCTGAGGTTCTGGCATTGTAGCTTACTCTTCTTCCTTTATGAGAATGGAAGTTATATTTCTTTAGACCTATTTATACCTGCCCAGCACACTGGGCCGTAAATTCTGTTCCAGTAAATTCAGGACACACAATACTGGGAGATTCTAGAACGTCACCTTCTGCAAGGCAACGGACCTGACTTTTCAATATTTGTATAAATAGCACCATATAAGTGTAATACAAATGCTTCCTTAGTACCTTTTTCCAATAGAGGATCTGATTTTGATCTCTCCTACTTGGTCGTTCCACTGAAGTCAGCAAATTTGCATTACAGTTTAAGTTAGATTAGGAACAAGCCTATAATATTCTCAAAGGTCACATATAAACAGAAGAGGAAAGAGAAAAGCGTATTCTATTCAACTCAGATTAGTTCTTCTGAATTTATCTAGAACAAAGGAACTGGTAACAGATGACTGTTCCTACGGTCTATAAAAATATAGTGAAATAACTTCAGTGAGACATCATAGCACATCAAATGATGAAACGAAGAAAAATATTTACATGAGAATTTCTATTGAACTGCTTTAGTCATACTTCTAACTTTTAAAATGATTGTTTTTGTCCGTGATACACACGGTTGTGAAAGTCTATTCTTTTCAGATCTGTAACACTGATTTACAGAATCATTAAGAGACATTTTTCCCCAATTTCCGTAATTTCTAGGTGTTGACCCAGGAAACTAGGTTGGCCAGCTCGAAAAATGCTACCCCTGTGCTCCATCTAGTGGAACACTGATTTAAGCTTAATGCATCTTTTAGCAGAGAAGTGCTTCAGTTAGAAGTGTACTCTACACAGAAGAGGTCCTTAGAGTTTTTTCAAAATGCGTGCAAACTGACACAATTTATCTTAAAGAAAAATACAGAAACATGGAATAAAAATCTACACAGCATTTAATGGGTTTGAGAAATTGGTATATTTTGTGAGATACAGAGACTACTGAACTTAATTACTAACATATTTCCAATAAGGGTAAACTCAGTTCACAGTCTGTACTTTCACAGAAGAGCACAAGAATATCTGAGAACAAGCACTGATAGCCTGTCTTTGTTTCTGAAGACATGGCAGGTGCAAAGCTGGGCTCTGAGATTCACAAACGGGAGATCACCGAGCCATTTACTGGCCCCACTGTATAGAAAAAGGCAATGATGGAATACTGAGGATGTAGACAAATATGCATTCTGCAAACAGCTGTGTCTGTGTAAGAGTTTACAACCTAAAAGAGTAATTGGCTCCCTGACAGGCTTGTGTGAAATACTGCAATCTCTAGAACATTATGGTAGGTAGGGACTACCAGTTGTTTCAGTCAATTAGTTTGAGAACATCCTGAATCTCCCAAATCCTTCTTTGTAATGTTTAGTAGCTTATATATCATTTCATTAGAAACTCCAGAGTTTTAAACTCTGGCTCAGAGCTTTCCTTAGTCATCACCAAAAAGTAGCACAGGCATGCCAGGCTGTCTAGAGCTGCTCATTGGTACTCCTGTGCTCTGTCAGCAGCTCTGCCCACATGGGTGCTCTCCAGCCTGCTTCACACAAAATGAACCAGGTTAACAAAATTCTACAGTTTAAACCACTGAAGGTAATGCTGCTGATATGCCCGGGAAGGACTCACCACTGAGAAGTAGAGATGGTAACCGGGGATTGGGGAGGTGGTGACGAGCACCTGACAGCAGGCAGGAAGCGCTAGCATCTTTACTGGGCATAGCTGGATTTGGCCCAAGGCCACAGCATGATTTTCACCAAATTTATAAAACCGCGTTAAACTGATGCTGTGAGAAGATAGTAACTCTTGTGTGGATTAATCATCCTAACATTTACTGATTTAGTTCCACTCAATTCATCGATGACAAACCAGATCAAAAAAAACTAATTAGACCAAACAAATTGTTCATGTATACAGTCACTGCCAGGACCTTAACTGAACCGATTTAGAAAATCCCCTTCCAGAGTCAGGTTTGCCTGCTGAAAATATTACCAGCTCCTACTGCACAGCACTACCCCCTTATTGAAACTGTTTATCCTACTCTGACTGCTTTACCTACAGAAGATCAGTGAGTTATTTCAAAACCTGTTCCTCTGACAGAGCTGTGAGGGCTGTGACCTTTCACAAAATGTGGGAACAATTAGCGGTGTATATGGGACAGTGCAGCCAGGAGGGTGCTCTTACGAAATATATAATTACCCAGTGCTGCTTGGAGAGTGGAAGGAATGGGGAGATAAGTAGATTCTGTCTCTTCAGGCTTGCTACCTATTAAAATCCTATTTTTTGGAAACAGCTATTGACAGGTAGTGTCTTAAATTGCCATAGCTAGCTGCTGCAGGCATGGTCATGACTGCAGGTTCAGTACAGCCTAAGCCAATACAGCTCTTGGCTGCCACGTTCCCACTCACTTGCCTGTCTCTCTGCCTTAAGCAAATACCTTTTTGCTCCCATAGTGTACTGAAATACCTCTGCACAGGATCAGATGAGCACCTGAACCAACACAAGAGAAAGGGAGGACTACGTAAATGAGTACAGCAAGGACAGAAGTGCAGTAGCCAGAAGTTAGGTTGGTTTAGGGGCATGGCATGGCACAGCAGCTTTACTTGCCATTTAACCAGGTTAAGTGATTACCTTTCCAGTTTAGCCCCATCTGCTCATCACTGCCCTAAGTGTGGTGGTTACCAGCCCTCAGACCTGCCAGCATAATTGCATGCATAGCTGCTCCTTGACCTGGCTCTGTCAAAATGAATGCAGCTGAGCTTAAACACCTCTTTTATAGTTCTTGGGGGGCTTTTGTTTCTGCTTTTAGCTGGATCACTTTGTCAGGACCAGGTTAGGGAGCAATTAAGTGTGCAGTTATGTTGGCAGATCTGAGGGGGCAGCTGGATCAGAAGCAACACATCTGACCATGCTCTAAATAAACATCTGTCCAAAGCCTTAGTCAAACAGATGTGGAGAAAAAAAATGTACCTAATAAGTCTTGAAGTGAAAATATAATTTACAAGAAACTGCATGTATCAAATTTTCTTCTAAGACATGCAATCACTAGCTTATGAGATTATAATTTTCTACAGTCATACGTGAAGTATCTAGTAGATACTTCAGGAAACCAGGACATACTGTTAATGGATAAATCCATGCAGGCAAGTATTTTGTGTTCTATCAGGACACTGCCAGCTCCACAGGGTTGTGAACTGCTTACACCAGCTTGAACCAAGTCCATTCTAATCAGTTCTGCGTATTGCTACTCTTAAGAATTGAAAACTTCTGGCTTCAGACTGCAAATTTATGTATGTTTTAAAGCAGATAACTCAGTAATTCTACAAAAGAATTGAGTATTTCTTATCCTGCACTGCTTTTTTCTAAGCCCATCTCTTGTTCTGGTACACGATTTTGCACAGTAAGAATTGATGAAGGTTAATATGAATGGAGTGGGGGGGGGTGCTGGATCTGCTTGCTGGGCCACTTTACCACGGGGTGACACAAATGCTGATGCTGGCAAAAGGGGAGAGAAGGTGCAGAGGCAGGAATGAGCAACCAGCAAGTACAAGTCAGTCAAAGGTGCTTCATTTGAGAGCAGTGCTGGTCTAAAATGTACATGAAACTGTCTCTTCAATCTAACTTCTGGAAAAAGATTATTTAAGATCCAGATGACGTACAAAACTGTGAACCACACTGCGTTACAGGAGAAACAGGGTTTGTACTCCTTTGATTCAATTACTGCTCATGTGCAGGTATCTTAAGATGCGTAAGAGCATGAAGTAATCAAAAAGCATTTTCTCATTCCTTTCTGATGTTCAACAACACTTCAGAGAACTTTAATCTCCTCTGTTTCAAAAACCAAAGAATGTATAAAAATTGTAATGTTCTCTTTAGAAATGGAGAAGTTCATTACAGACTTGACTGACAAAACTCTATGTTAGACATATATATATAAATACACACTCTCATACACTGTATGACTGTGTTGCAGAGTTGAACACTAAAAATTAGCAATTGAGCATGACCATAAAGAACGGAGACTTTCCCAACTAGTTTGAAAATGTACCTACCTCAGTTATCCCCCAAACACTTTTTGATTTGATTTATGTTCTGCTGCTTTAAAAGAAGAAATGGGCCAATATGAAATAATGCACATACTTGTATAGTGGATATTTATACCCAAAATAAACTTTCTCTTGGGAGAATATTTTTAAAGCAGCATTTCAAGTCTCCTGGCAATGGTTAGTTAGAAAAGTTACTTATTTATTTAGAATAAAAGTTCTCAGAAATTTTTTAACCACCAACATTTAGGATGCTGGGAGTAAGCTGAGTAATTCAAGTTTCTCCCTTTCCTCCAAATTACTTTTCACTGCATATAACATTTAGTATTCATACATGCAGAGGAATGCATAGTATGCATTAAGGCAGAGAAAATTATATTTAGGAAATGTATGGGCTATTTTACAAGAGGCGATACGTACACACAAAGCAATTCGACTTACTACATGCTGTTGAGTCTAATAAGCCTAAAAACAAAACACATTGCCTTGTCCAATTAGACTTTCCTCTTGCACCTACATTTTTAATATTTGGCATATGAATATCAACAATTTATGATTTGCATTTTCTCCAACAATGAAGTAAGAAACACTGAATAAATACTGTTTTCCCTCAAGATATGTAGTACTTCTGTTATACAGACTGTGAAATGGAAAAACATACTTAGAGGCTGAATATGGTCTGTGACTCCCAATTTTTTCATTAAATGTAAAGAACTCTTTGCAATGATGCATCTGAGGCTTTATTCTAATAGACTGAAGCCCACCATTTTAGATTCAACGACAGATTTTTTTAAGGAAGTGGCAAACCATTGCTGCTAGTTGAGAAAATGAAAATTAGTCCCTGGGAGAGGATACAATCAATGGTGTGTTAATCTAACCTTCAGCTGTTAATGATTTGCACTACTATTTCCCCTGATGCTGTGGGTTCTGCTGAAATATTGTTTTAGCAG
>NW_008824988.1:2524530-2534264 GCF_000699105.1 Pygoscelis adeliae | reverse complement strand
TTTTTTCTGCCTGAAAGAGAAAGACTGAAGTAAAAGTCTTAGCAACGGATTTTGCATGTGCTATTTTTTTTTCCCCCTTTTTTTCTGACCCAGTTCTTTCACACCGTGGAAGCAGAAGACAGAAGGGTAAACTGTTGTTTGGCCAGTTCAAGCCTTTTTAGCCAGTCTATCATTCACACTCCTCTTACTTGCAAAAGAGCTGTTACACTAGGCAGTCACCATTATAATTCTGATATTAACATGCGATTAAATAATTTAGAAAGTCTGTATTTTGCCTGTTTCTTTCACATTCAGCCAGAAAGTTAGAAGATTTACAGAACTCTTTTTTGGAAAGAACTGCTGAGGAGGGTCTCGTGTTTCCAGCCATGAGAGCCGCACAAGTGACCTGGAAGAGACTTCTTGTGCTGGTGTAGCAATAAATAAGTGTACCGATCCTGCAGATTTGCCTGATCCTGCAAAGTTTGTGTCCTTAAGGATCATTTGGTTCACTCAGTTGCAACAACCTTGCAAAATAATTCTTCTCCGAAAGAAAACTGCATAGCCCGCGAGCCAAATTCTGCAGCAAAGTACTGAGTGCCAAAATAATAAAAGTACTCAGCACCTTGCAAAGCTGCATTCCACACACGCAATGCTAGTTTCCTTAGCAAGCATTTCTTCCAGGAATAAGTGCATCTGAAGCATTTTAGTATTCTCAAACTGAAGCCAAAAGGCCTCGCAAAACCATTCAAACTTACTTTACACGTATCTCTGTCCTCCTGTTTAACTTAATCAGTCTTGAATATTTCAGATGGAAAAAAAAAGTATTTAGCATGGTAAACCTGTGAAGTGTGTGACTGTCTAGAAAATTTGGGTTTAGTTGAAGAAGCGACATTTGAACTAATTCAATTTTAGCTGCATGCAAACTAGAGTAAGCCTTCATTAGGGCTGTGAGTTGGTGCACACAAGTCTAATGTATTGATAACTTTAATTTATGACAGCTTGAAGTATAATGAAAAATGGAATGTTTCTCTTTCAAGATCATGCTCTCAAGTCATTGAAAGCAACAAAATGGTTTGAATATAGGTTGTACACTGGCTGCAAAAATAGCTTCACAAAATTCTCAAATAACTTAGACAATACTTTATGTTTGAAGACATTACTTTATGTTTGAATATTTCTCATGCTGAAAGTTCATGCCTCTTATTTGCAGATATATGAAGAGTTTGGGACAGTGTCTCTAAGTGACATTACTTATCTACCAAACTCCTTAAAAGGTTTCATCTATGATAGTTAGTGGTAACTAAGATAATCCATCACAAGTTGTCTTTGCACCTAATTTAAGGCACACACATAGACTTTGTCAAACCTTTTCTTGACTAGAAAGTTTAAAAAAAAAAAAAATCAAGCAAATGTCAAATATTCAATAGATTACAAAGTGGGTGATTTACACATTTCAGAAAATGGGTGCTACTTGCCAGAAGGGATAATTGTTTTGTTGCTGTGCTCTTTTAATGTATTTTATCAATAGCCTGGATTGAAAGAGAAGATTTCTAGTAAAATTTGCAATGACAAAAAACAGGGATCTGTAAGTAACAAAGACAACATTTCACGGATTCAAACTATTACAGGACGACCAAATGTAAAATCCATGTATTTCTATGTGGCCAAAGATAAGAACATATTGACTATGAATGAGGAATGTAAGCCACAGAACCTAAAAAAATATCTGGGGATGAAGGATGGCTCAAAGGACCTGGGATATATAAAGGGAGGAACAACAAGTAGAAATAGAGAACAAATGACTTCATTATTTGGCACTGATGTAGTAATTTCTGAAATATGGAGTGCACTTGAGACATCAACACTAAGAAGGCTGAAAAACTGCAAAGGATTCAGAAAAAGGACTGTGGGAATAATTGAAAGACTTGAAAATACACCATATAGTCAAATTCAAAAAATGGAAACTTTTCTTCATGTAATGAACAGATTATATGCAATTTAATGGTAATCTGTAAATTCATACATGGGGAATAGAAATGTAATCCCATTCTAACAGAAAAGATGTAATAAAATCTATCATCTGGAAGCTCATATCATGCAAAGGCAAATCTACACCATGATATTCCTTAGAAGTAATTAGAGCTCCTGAAAAACACTTAGAGCAATTTATATAAAGAATTTGCTGGATTCCCTGTTACTGGATATTTAGTAGTCCATAGTGGATATTTCTTTAAAACACAACTCTGTTCACCATGAACTAATTCAGGTAAACCTTATGGCCTTTACATTGGAGAGTAGATTGGATGATCACGTTTGCAACAATTCTCTCAGGCATTAAAATCCACTGAAGTCAAACACAAGCTTATGACTGAGTTCAAAGAACTTTGATAGAATTGTGAATATGCATGTGATCCAATCTGGATATATACACACAATTTTATTTTTAAAAGCGAATGAAAATAATGTTTTGGTTTGTTGTTTTTGTTTTGTTTTCTTCTTTCTGAATTTTAATGAAAGAAAACTCAGATTTTAACATACAGTCTAACATAAGATATGGGCAAGTCAGCTGAAGTCCCAGAATCAGCAAAAGGTAACAGCCAAGATCAAATATAGATGAATATCATTGGAGCTGGAAAATATCCTACAATTATCATATTTAGCCTTACAGATTAGAAAGGCATTTACACTCTTTATGCAACTTCATTTTAGCAAAGTAAGATCCAGTTGCCTTGTTTAATCATTTTGGGTTAGCCGTAACAACTTCAATATATAATTCTCTTTTCTTCCTTCTTAGTGATTAAAAACAACCTTAAGCTAACAGAACACGTATACTTACTCTGGCAGTCGAGACAGAATACCTAAAGAAAGACAACTTATGCCATCATTGATCCGACCTGACAGCTTACGCTTCTGAACCCAGCTGACAGCAAACTCCAGCCCAATAAAAGCAATGAAGAATGGAATACTCTGAAAAAGAGTTTGAAGAAAAGAAGTCACAACACAAATAGAATTAGATCCACCCTTCCTAACAGCAGTTTAGGTAGCTGGATACTTCTCAGGCTGGCTGGCACCTTACTAGCTACTACTATGATAAAGCTCCACATGGACCTTACGAATCAGGACAATCAAGGCTACCATTTAACCCACAACACCAGCATAAATCCAGTGCACTAACCTCCTCCCGTATTATTTTCTTTTGTATATTCTGCACATGAATTGTTAAATGGCATTAAAACTAAACACAAAAGTCTTTCCAAACTCGTATTTCTCATATTCAAGTAAATCAGCGAGAGCAGCAACATTTGTGGACTCCTCTAACCACAAGGTAAAACAGAATCTGCTTTCGATTTGATATGTAAGCGGTTTTTTAATGTGTTCAGCCACTGAATTTGGCATCCAACAATATTATCTGGAAGACATATTAAAGTGAGTTTCTTTCTACTCGGCATTTCTGCTGCCATGCTTTTTGCCGCAGATAGCAAGAGCTCTTCTGTATGCGTTTTCATCAGAGAACCCAGTAACTATGCAGCCCATTCCAATTTGGGCCATACAACATGTTCTCCTTCCAGACCAAGTAGCAATGATACAATGTTCCCTTTTTTCTTTTCAGTTGTACTAACTGTAAAATAATTTTCTGCCTTTCTGAAGAAAAGTATAATGATGAGTGAGACTGAAACATTTCTCACTCACAACACTGCTTCAGTCTGGGATTCAATTCACACCGTCCATCTTGCGTCCCAGATCAACTGGCAAGTTGAAAATGCACAAAAACAGCACCCGGTAGAGAAAGGTATGGCTGTGAGTAGTGGTAGGACTGGTCACATTATTGTGACAATACCACGTTTCATCAGTGGAGGAAGATTGTTACAGCTGTTCTCAAATTTCCATCAGCATAGGCAAGAAAAAAGGACTGAATAATAATAATTGGTAAAGCATATGCTTTTTTACTGACACTGGAGTCCTAACAGTCCCTGCACTTCATTGGTGGAAGGAATGACGAGGCAGTAGTAGCGTATCAGCCACCGCCACCAAAATCTAGAAGGCCTGTGGCAAGGAAAATAGGAAGGAGCTATTTTACTTGCATCAGAACTCTGTGCACGTAAGTTCAACTCAACTTCCTCCCTCGCTCTGTAGAAAACTTTTAGGTGACCTTGGAGACATTCAGACAACTCCTCCTCAGTGGTATTAAGGCATAAAATTCCCACCATGTTTTGCAAGGCTAGAGAAATCCAAGACCAGTGAGACTTTCTGCACCATTATGGGAGGCATCGCACTGCCAAACTTGCCCTGTTAGTCTTCTTTTGCTGCCCCCTTCAAGTGACCTGCAAACACGTATAGATTCACAGACTGAAACCCTCCAAACTGCACTGCTGTAGGAGAGGGGCTGCTCCTGCCTATACATTTTAATGGAAGAAGCATGTTGCCTCTGCAAATGCCATTGCATTTTGGAGAGTGCTCATTTTTGTTGCCAAGTGAGATATGATCCGGGAATTCCTACCAGGCTGGGACACTAAAGAGACTAAGATGGATATAGACCAGATTGCTCAGTGGAAGAAGAATGGGATGATTCAAACCATGCAAGCAGTAAGAGATTTATAGCGTCTAGGAAATGTGAAAGTTCATAAACTTCAGCAGCTCAGGGTTAGGTTACAATAACAGATGAACAGAGATTAATATCAACATGGCACTTTTTAATTTAGATGCCTAGCTTGCTCTTTAACAGCATTTTAGGTATCTAAAAGCCTGTTTGGGATACACGCTAACTGATGATATAAAAATCTTTGAAAGCAAAGGAAGACCTATGGATAAAGCCAACAGCACCCAAGAAAACCAATGTGGTAAATCTTTGGATATTTGAAATCAATAATAAATAAATAAATGAAAACCAAACCCCACAACCTTCCATCTGAAATCATTGAAACATTCTAGGAAAATATAAATACTCCTTGTTTTGCTCTAGCTGCTTCATTTCTAAGTAGACAAGACTTTTAATGTACTTTTCTTAATTTATATAATTAAAACACAGATTCCTAACTTATCAAACAAAGGTTGATAATAAGTCAGATGACCACAACTGTACATTCCAGCAGAGATAAAAAGGGTCTTATTAAGAACAACAAAGAAACACTTGACCACAATATTAGGAGCCAGGTCTAGCACAGACTACAGGCAGTTTGAAGTTATGGAACAGCAGAAGCTGCACAGCAAATTGAATGGGCTCAGGGCAGAAAAAGTGGGATGCTTTATTCATTAAATGAAAATAGTGAATAGGAAATGTATGATGCCTGTATTCTGTGTGGCAATTCACTTTACCTAGCAACCTCTGAAACGGTTAAAATACTTGACTTTATACTAATATGCACTAAAATAACTTCTTTCCCATTGACTTCATTAAATATTTTCTTCCCACTGTGAAGCTGTGAGACAGCCAAGCATTTGACAGCACTTTTTGACTCACAAATAGGGAGTGTCATAGCAAGGAGGATAGAGAAACATTCAGACAGTCTTAACCTCCTGCCCATCAAGGAGCCTGCAAAAGCGAAGATTTATGGCATACCTCTTAGTAGCTAAAAAATTACTACCTCTCTCCCACACACCCACATTAAGCTTTGTCCAAAGCAGATCAAAGGGATCAACTATGTCAAGACTAGTATGTATTATTTATGTGACCATAACACCTAACAGCTATTGTCATGGAGCAGGATCGTACCGTGTTAGATGCCATACAAAGAGAAGGAAAAGGCACTCCCTGTCCCGAACAGCCTGCAGCCTAAGGATGAGATGTAAGACAGCAGAAAGATAATGCAAATAATTCAGGAAAAAAGGAGACCGTCAGTAAGAGAGACAACAGTCTCACTAGCCTAACCATTACTTTTGTTTGTTTGTTTAAGTTCAAAGGACAGTGAAGACATTATAAGGAACCTGTGGAGGACAGGTAGCTCTGCAAAAGTTTTCAAGGATTGCCCCTACAAACAAAATGGCACAAAGTTAAGAAATAGCCATGGTTGGCATCACAGGTCAGAGACAGAAGCTGGATTCTTTTGATATCTTCTGGTCTATACATGTTTTACTTTCTTCCTCTTTCCAGCTTCCTTCTCTTCCCCCATCACAGAAATACTTAACGGAGATTTGCATCAGCTTGTAGTTCACTTGAATAACTGATCCATACCTTGAAAGTCTTACTCTGAGCACTGAGTAGGAGGGGTTCCCTTATAAGTAACCAACTCTTACAGAATGCAAAGGACCATTTAAAAGCAGTTTCTGCTTTATACAGTTGCAAAAAATAATACTCTAAGTTGAAACTCAGCATAAATTTATGGTTTTATTGCAAGTCTTGAAACAGTTTCTGTTTTCTTAAAGTCCCAGGTCCTTGTAACATAAAAATCTCAACTTTCATGTAAAACTAAATAAGAAGGTCTGTGACTCATTATTTAGAAGCAAAGCCTAAAATGTGAATTGAGTGTAAATGTGAACTTAATCTTTAGGCTCTCAAAAGCAGAGAGTAAATAGAAAAGAAAAACAGTGATTACCAAATTTAAAGCTTTCATTTTGGGGGCTCACAGCAGAAGAAACAGTGCTCTCTCTTGAGTCTGACTCATGGAAGTCTTTACTGAACACAAGTGATAATTTCAGAATGTAACAAGGAGCAAAGTAAAGTTGTTGCTGTTCACGAAAACTATACACGACAAGCAAAAAGAAGCACTCCATCTGCCCATCTATAGAATATGAGAGAATAAAAAAAAAATGGCATGCAGAGCATAATCTTATATCCATAGCAAAAAGGATGCTCATGAAAGGACAAGGCAAGCATCAGTGTATGTTGTAAGAGTCAGGATGTTCTGCCCTGGAGAAAAAAAATTGACTGCTGCTTTCTCTTCTCTTTCTAGAAATAAGGGAAAATCAAGGGTTTCAAAATCTACATGACAAAAGCTCACATAAAAATAAATTATATGGTTATGATCCAGGATTTGGACACCTTTTCGCAGAGTTTTGGAGACTAATTAGAAGGGTGATTTTTCCTTGGGAACTGCTGCAGAGCTTTGTTACTAGTCACTGAAAGCTGAGCAGTCCATGTTTTGAGCAGGACTTGGGGCCTTCATGTACAGAGCACAATGGAGGCACCGGGATCTGTCCTGCCTCTGGAAATGAAAGTAATACAACCACAGCCAGAAAGTACACTGCACAAGTTAAGCTAACTAAGCTATTCTGTTCTCAAAAGCAGAGCTGCTTCACCCACTGCTCTCATTGGCTGCCCAGATGTAACAGCACAGGTAGGAGTAGTTCCTTTGAGCTAGAGTTATGAAGTGCATATATTTTGTAAATCACCAAAGTGCTCAATTTTGCAGATCACTAAAAACATGAATATTTGAGTGAATTAGGAGGTTCTGCCACCTGCCTAATGTTGGAAGGTGCCTATCCCCACAGCTGTAGCCATGTGATCTAATGTACTAGAAATACCTTCATCCATCTGAAACACGTGATAGATCATGGAGTCAAAATCTAAATCCAACTTCTATATGGTGTCTCAGGAAAAAAAAAACAAAACAAAACAAACACAAAACTGTTTAGGAGACACTAATGTAATCAGTAGTTTATTTCACACCCGCATCATCATTGTTACTGTCTTTTAGAGTGAATTATTTGAGCTAAGGCCCTCATTCATTACCAGCTCAACACCAGAAATTTTTTTGTTCTGTGTTGGACTGAGCTCAGACATCCCCTTCTGTTTGTATTTGTACCAACTCAAGGGGTTTCCATTCCAAGCCCCCCTTGAATGGCTCATCAGGTCACTAGTAAATCTAGCCCTGCTGAATCCAATGGATCTGCTGCTCTTGCAACTGTTCCCTAAACAGTCCGAAAGAGGCTGCCAGACTAGTAGGTCAAATAGACAACAGTGACAGGCAGCTGGAGAGGGACTGTAGATAATGACCTTCTGCCCACAAACACATGGCCAGAAGAAGAGGTACAACCAGTGCCTGAGCTCAGACCAAAGCTGTAGAGTTAAGACCGTTATACCACTACAAGACTTTTACACGCCCACCTAACCAAGCATCAAAAGACCTCTTCTGGCAATAAATGCACTATGGGGAGTTTCTAGTACAACTAACCCAAGATAGCAATAATGGGAAAGTATAACCGTAACGGGAAACCTTTTTTAGTGTAGTTTTTTGCAAGGTACATATTCCCTTACAAACTTATCACAACAGAGCTCCACAACAGTAGAAGCCTGCAGGCACTTCTATAATGCAAAGAAGCATTAAGAATCCTTCTGCAAACTTTTACAGCTGTATGCCCAGTAGCAGAAATTCCAGGTTTGGCCAAGGTCTGAGCTGAATATTGCACAGGTCTGCATGGGAGAAGAAAGCCCAGGGATGTTAAGGAATGCTGCTGGCAAGAAAGTGAATGATACTCTGTTGGAAATGGGGGAACAGTAAAAGGGATTGAGATAGGTAATAGATAGAGCTGGAGGGAGAGATCAGCTGACTAGGCAGAACTGTCAAGCTCCAGACAGACTTCCTCGATCATGACATTACAGTTCAGTTGCAAAATGCCTCTGAGGAAAGCTGTCCATCGACCAGACACTGCACGCACAGGCTGGCTTTGCAGCAGCTGTCTGCTTACCCTGTCCAAAAGGGCAAGGTTTGCTGATAACAGCCATCAGCGAGGGGCTGCTGCATCCTGCCATTCCCAGAAAGCTGCTGACAGCGCTGCACTGCTCTGCGCAATCCATGACACCCCCATTGCAGGCCAAAAGCAGCTGCTGCACAGCAGTCCAAGGTTTACCGGGCAGAGGAGCTAGTCAGAGCTACCAGGACCTGTATAAAAAGTGTGGATCTTCAGTGAAGCTGGACTGAATTTACTTTGAAAGGGGCGAAATAGTGTTTATCTGCTGTCTCCATGAAAAGCTCACACTGGTTCCAGGCTCAGCAGGAGCTGGGCACCAAGATATGTGCAATAGGTAGGACAGAAGGGAGCAAAGGTACTTTCATGGAAGTGGATAAGCCGGCAGGGCAGGAGGGGAGGGAGGGATATGCTGCTGCCTGCTGACAAGAGTTCTCACCCCTGACCTCTGTACTCTTGTCTTGGAGCTTTAGGAGACAGCGCTGTCCCAACACAAATATTTGTTCTCTATTCTCTTAAACAACCTTTATTTTTTATTTTAAATAGAAATTTTTATTTTTCTTTCTTTGACTGAGCTTGTAGCACTGGCCTTAAGGGCACAAAGAGACCTGACTTTTTGCTTGCTTTAAGAACTGTAACAGCCAAGCACAGTATCATGTTTTCTGGTTTACTCAGTTCAGTTTGCTGTCACTGTATCCAGCGGCACTGCTGATCTGAACAAGGTTAGCATCAAGCCTCAGATACTTGGGGTACTTCTCCGAAAACTTCAGCTCCTGGTATCAGGAGAAAGCATCCGAGCCTTCATTTAAAATACATTAGAGTGCACGGTTACACAGGCAGCTTACACAGGCAGCTTGCAGACGCAGAGCCCAGGAGCGAAAGCCGTCCGAGAAAGACAGGGAATTTAACCTTAATTTAGGTGCCCTTTCGCGGACATGGGTTCCTCGGGCCGCCCGTGGCTTTTGCAGAAAGGCAAGGCGGCAGCTGCGCGCAGGCCGGGCGGAGGGGCCGGCGGCGGATGCCGCCGGGGGAGGGGAGGGTGCTCTCACCTTCTCCACGTAGTCGGGCACCTCCTCCACCGTGCGGAAGGAGCTCTCGCCGGGCGGCAGCACGTAGAAGAGAGCGCGGAGCTG
>NW_008824988.1:2511023-2524397 GCF_000699105.1 Pygoscelis adeliae | reverse complement strand
TCGGGCTGTTAGGGCGGCCCGGCGGCCTTCCTTCGTTTCCCCGCGGCGCTGGGGGGCTTGCAGGCGGCTTTTGGGGAAGCCTCCAACCTCTCGTTTCTCTTCGAATCGTGATGCTGTGGAGGTTTTCCTGCGGGTCTTTTCGTACGTGTCGTCACGCGCGTGGCCCGCTTCTGGGAGTGGAGAGAAAGCCCCCGCGCACCGGCCCACCGCCTGTCCCCGTTCCCTTCTCGCCCTCAGAAATCCCTAACCGGCCGAGCTCGGGCTATCCTCTTTCATTTTTAAACAGGTTTCCACACACACAAAAAATACCCCTCAGGTCTTGGCTTCTGCATACAAAGCAGAATTTTACAAAACCAAAGTGTTAAGGGTTATGAGAAACAAGCTGAGGGCGTGCTTGTTGGCTCCTTTGTTCATGGGTCAGTCCGGCACTCTTCCCGTTAAAAGTGGGGATGTTTTAAACTTTCAGAAAGGCTTGTCACGGCTCAATTTTACAGAGCCCCAATTAACATGACTATACTGACGGTAGCCTCTAGAAGCCATCTATTATGCTTCAGTTAACAACGGAATGAAAACTCGGGAAATAAGAAGAAACAGTGAAAACAAATGTATGCTAGATCCTTGTAGAAAATTACTTCTAGAAATGGGAATAAGGGCGGGTTTTGTACATTCAAACCTTCAGTCTGAAGCTCAGGAGCATGCATTTCCCTGTCAAATGTTTGTCAATCACGGTTGATATGTTTGGCGTTAGTATAAATAATAAGCTTTGTGATAAAATAGATTAGCCAGAAATAAAATAACACAATGTCCCAACAAGCCCTTCATCTCAAATGTTCGGTTCCACTTACGGTCTTTGCAGAAGAAATGGACTGTAAATCCTGCTGTAAAGGATTTTGCCACAATTTAAATCCTGCCAGTCATTAAATTAAGAAAAACTTTGTACTTTGAATCAACCCTTAGTTTTGGAAAGGAACTGTGACAGGTAATTTCAGCTGGAATTTCTGTTTAAAAAAAGAAACACATGTAAAAATTGACATTAAAATAATTGAAGTAATGCACATTTGTGATGTTTGTATTAAATATGTTGCCATTTAAACAACAGCAGGGTGGTAGATTTAAACAATATTCTGCAGTCTGAATAATGTAAAAATACTGTAGTGCATGAATGTCAGAAAATTACTGGAAGTACCAATAAAAATACTCTAAGCTGAACAAAGCACGAGTATTTTAAAATGGCATTAATGGTGGAATAGATTCGGGCACTCTCTTAGTATGTATAGTTTATACTAGTACTATGATATAAGTAAAAATAAACTTATTAAAATGCTTAAAATTACATCCTAGTGTTCTCAACTTCAATGTTGGTTTATACTAATCTGAGGTTCTTACAGAACTCTACTTATTAACTTCTAAAATCTGAATTCATCTAAATGAAAATTCCAAATTTACTCAAAATCACACAAATCAACAGCATTCTGACTAGATCTTCATTGCAGGCAATAACATATGGTAGAAAACGTTTGCTTTTTCATTTAGATTAGCCTAAGTATTTCAATAGCATTACTCTGACGTTCAAGCTCCTTGAACTCACCCTAACCTCAGCCACGACATCCCAGCAGGCCACCCTGAGCCCTTCATTGCTCTGGTGCTGGTGTTCATCTTGCTCCACTACCAGCTCGCAGAGTTAAAATGACCAAAACTTAATCTCACAAAAAAATGTTATCAGTGAACAGTATCATCTGGGGACCACTCTGGGGTGAGAAGAATGATTAGCAGGGCAAGGGAGCCCATGGCCACACAAGGTGAGATACATTTCAGGTACCATGGAACCACTACCTCATATCACACCATTCTGGGGAAGAAGAGAATCCATCCCTTTTTTTGGACTCTATACTTCCTTAAAAAATATTATTTTGGACCCCCATTTCAGTGTAAATTATCACCCAAGTATCACTATAGTGAAATTCTTGTTTTCAAAGCTAAAGGAAAGAATTTGGACTTCATTATGCTTCACGGGGGAAACAGATGGGTTGTGTTTTCCAGCTTCTGTGTCCCAGGAAAAATAAATGACAGCACTATAGTAGCCACACCTCTGGTGAGGAGAACAATTTTAAATCCTACCTGGAGCATCTATGAGTTTTAGACAAGCTTGAGTAATCTGGCTGTACAAATGTAGTTGCTGCTGTCTCTTTAAGCCTTGAAACTTCGCATGCAGTTTCCAGCGCTCGCTCTTTTCTTTGTCAAGAAAGGAATAGAAAATAAAGCATTCAGGAATGTTGCTTTAGTGGAAGCTCTAACCCTCTACCAGACAATGCTCCCTCTATTCAGTGACCTTGCAGAATTGTTTTTGCAAGATTTTATTTTTTTTAAATTATTTTATTTTCTGCAGAGAGTTAAATAACCTACTTCTTTTTCTTTCTACAACAAAAAATAGAAAAGTAGATATTTCCCATCCTATGCTGCCATCAAAAAATGCAGAAGGATGTTCTGTCTGGAGACTGGGATTCTGCTGTTGACTAGTAGATCGTTCCAGTAACTAAGGCAACAAAAGCCTCTGTTCTACTTAGAGGAAATTGGGGAGCTGGCCTAACATGATCTGTAGGTGGATCATATTTTGTTTTCTCTAAAGAACTCCATCCCACCCACTTCATGAACAGAGAACGCCCAGAGGCTTCCTGTTTGGGTCTCTCTGAGCACTAAACCAGCACTAAATAATAAACTCATAAAGGGAATTAGGGCAGGTTGAAATTGGGATGGGCGATATAGTCTGCCTTGGCAATCATTCACAGCAAACTGAATCATATCCAGAACCGAGCTGGGCTTAGTATGCTCTATTTACGTAGTAGTATCTTTGATTATAGGAACACTTTAAATGAGTACATTGTGATGAGCAGATGTCAGAATGTTTTTGCATCACTACTCCAGGTGTTCAGCACCTATATTCACGCTTGGCGATGGATGTCATGAGGGGAGAACTAAATGCATCAGTGTTATTATAAAACTGGTATTATGAAATATTTTGAACGTTGTCTTTGCCAGTGGTAAACCCTACATCATACAGTACCTTTTAAACAAAAATTATTCAAGTGTTTATTTGTTCATGTTACATAAACTATATGTATTAATACACAGTGCTTAATAACAGCATAATACTGACTCCAGAAACCTGAAGACAGGGATGTTCTGCATATTAATCAACGTCATGCCATGCACTTGGCCACTTACTGCTAACTTTCCATTTCTTCTACACAGGACTGCTAAAGATAGAACAGTGCTTATATATGCTCATTCTAAATTATTTAATTCAGGGCAACTTGTTAGCAAAATCAATTTATTCAAGGGTTGCCAAGATGTCCAGAGAAAATAATACACCCTTCAGGCAGTCTGTTGTGGAAACTTACTGTGGTAAATGTACATACTAGTCTTAGAACTTTGTCCTCTATGTTTATTTCTTATTAGCGTCTATTCTTGATCCTATAGCAGGTTGTTTTTTTTTTTTTTCAAACACAGTGATATGTCTGATATCTTTCTCCTTTCTCTTATGGAGAAAATATTATTATTATTATTCTTAAAATTCCTTATCTTCCTTCTTATGTCCCCTTGTGTATTGACCATGGGAATCATTTGCACCTTAGACTGTGGTCCCCTACTTAGCTGAGCCATATGCTGACTTTCTGCTGGAAAATGGGTGGGCAGCACCGTTCTCTCCCTCCTTACTTCTAACAGGCTTCCTCCACCATTTACCTTGCCCTGGCACAGAGGCTGACAGGATTCCTCCATGAGTTGATTTACCTCACAAACTCACATAGCAAGAAATTAAGCCAGAAAAGAAATAGCTTTACATTTTTCTACTGCTCTAGTGAGCTAATTGGCTCATGAGAGGGCCCAGGGAGTGCAGGCATTGGCACGAAAGCCCAGGAGAAAGAAAGCAAGACCACACAGCTACAAACCAGAGATGGGAGAATGAAGTGGAAAGAGGACTTCTTCATTTCAGCAGCAGCAAGTTATTAGATAACTGAACAGCTCATGGAGTCACTGCCTCCGGTGCATTTGCCAAAATATGGCTTCAGCAGGCTATCATATGTCAGCATGCAACTACATCCAAACAGTTGATGCTTCCTTTACATCAGCACTTCAGTAACTGACTTTTTCAAAGTTATCCTTTTTTTCTGGAAGGCCGGTCTCTAGCAGGATGGAGGCTTTATCTTTTATTTGCCTGTTCGCATAACTATATATGTTATATACTGCATTTTATGGATGGGTTTTGGCTGGACAGGAAAGCTCCCTGGTAGTCCATGTTCTAGCTGCCACACATGGATGGGGTCATGGGGCATATTCTGGAAGGAGAAAAAGATGGTGCTCTCCCTGGGATCCACAAGGGATCCTCAGGCTGCAAGGAAGCCAGGAGGTGATAGTTCAAGAGGTGTAGCAGATGAAAGATGTAGCATGAGATGAGGTGACAAGGGCCTGATCAGGCAGAGGACAACAGTGGCTAAGAGCTGCAGGAGGGAGGTTCTCCTGGAGACCAGAGGAGCTTTGCAGAGGTTGCTGCAACCCAGAAAACCAGCTGAGATAAATAGCTGAGACATACAAGGTCTGAAGGTGATGGCTCACCCTATTAGGACACAGTGAGCAGCAGGGGAATTGGCATTCATGCTCCGTATTTTTATTAGTCCTCAAACAGCAAACATTCAGTTTTCTGTATTTCAGAAGCTACTTTGGTTTAGTTTCTATTCTAATAAAACAATGTTATAGAGATTTTTGGTGTGGCTGCATGTTCAAGCAATGTTCAAGCAACCCTTTTGGTGTGGCTGCTATGCTGACTGCAAGGAAGACAGACAGGGAGGTTCATCCTGAAGCTCTGACTGATTTTGGGGAGCCAATCACAAGCAGAAAGCCCTCTAACATGTTTGCATGTTAGCCTTCTTGAACAGTGCTGTAATGGCAAGAAGTTCCCAAGAGAGCCTAAGTAGTGGTTTCAGCCCTCCCCCACTTCCAGCTGCATGTTGTGCACTCTCGGCACTTTCCTTGTGCAAGCTCTGGTGGTCATTAGACACTGCGCTGAGCCATTTTAACATGCTCCATCAGCAGAAAAAATAGCCCAACAAAACAAAATGCTAAAACTGGCTTGAGTTGTTCTGGACTGAAGTCAAGACAGACATTCACAACAGAAAGGATGATCAGGACGACATGGTAGTCTAGACTCTACCCTGCTGAGGAAAGCTTGGGAATTTCAGAACATTAAACTTATCTCGGTATCTCATGCCTAAGCTCTGTGGAAAGATTTGTCAATAAGCAGGCATGTGGTCTGACTAAATGATTGTTCATCCTCTGTCTGCATGCCTTATTGCCTGGGCTGTTCAGCTGCCCATGGGTGGACTCCTAGTCTGCCCCATCTATTGGGTGTTCAGCTACCAATCTGCTTAAGAGGTGAACTCTTTAATAGGTCAGTTATTGGCACTCCCTGAAGTTGGCTTCTTGGGCTGCTTATCTCTGCACAACCTGAAACAGCTCCAAGAAGCTGCCTTTAAGCCACGAGCAGCCCCACACCAGCTGACTCGCTCATGCCCGGTTCTGATGCAGACGACACAGCTGCCTAATGAGTCAGGAAACAGTCATCAGGGTACTCAGGCAGGCTGAAGAATAAGGCAGAAACTTTTTAAGGGTATTTTTGTATTATTTTTTCAGCATTTTCTGCTCTTGAAATACTTTAACCTTTTGTTCCTACTGAGGAAAAATGTGTTTTGTTTTCTTGGTGGGAGAGGGGATGGGATGGGAGTTACTGGAAAAATAAATTCCATCTTCAAGGCAGGCCTATCAAGTAACTTTAGAAGAACAGCCTGCCCACCTGTTGTGAATGCTTCCAAATTTTATTTGGCATGCTCTGCTGTGCAATTTCTTGCACTTTTATTTCTGAAAAATCTTATTTTAGTTTAATTAATTAGCAACACCAGGGTTCAAGTTGCTGTATGCTGTAACCTACATGGTCAGCATTATATAGCTTACAACCTCAGATTCAGGATAGATATCTTATACATCAAGAACATTTGATCAGGCATGTTATAACCTATTTAATAGGTCTTCGTACTATCTGACCAGTGATTATAACTGTTTATTTGTTATCACCAGAATAGTCGCTTTCATGTTGTTGAATTAGGAGCATGCGAATATCAACACTAGGTAGATCCAAAATTATGAAACATCTCATGACATGAGCTATAGCACATGCTACCATTTCACTGCATGTGCGCAGGCAGGAATCGTTTGGGTCATTTTGGAGTGGAAGCATAGGAAGTACCACCTTGCAAGCACGACTAACCAAAACACTGTTTGTTTGGGGTTTTTTTATCATAAAGAACAGTCCTAGAGAATTATAGAGATTATGCACATATATCTGAACTTCAACAGAAAGACAGGTGTCATAAATTGACACTGAACATCTTTTTTAAAGATAAATCTGCTGCTGGTACTAGAATATACTTGATAAAATCACTGGGTAATATTTTAAAGCTTGAGATCTTCAAGCATCATCTGGCCTTAAATCAACTATTTTTCTTTATCATGGGAAACAGGGAATAATTTCTTTTTCCTAGGAAAATCACATAGTTTCTATTTCTTCCTAGCCTGCAAATCCCTAGTCCTTGAGGGAGAGATTTTCTGTGGATGACTCCCTTAAATAAACTGCAGTGTGTTATAAATGCTGAGTGCAATTAATATGTTTGAACAAATAAAACATATTTGTTCAAATGCTTAGCTACCAAAGGTGGTAGAACACCTTTGGAAAGGTGGAAATCCCCTTTTCTTTTCTTCTAACGAATAAGTTACCTGGGCCTCTGGGAGGCAACAAGCCTCCTGTGCCAGTAAGCCTGGTAGATGGACACTGCTACTCCACCACCCCCCAAAGGGAGTCTACAGCCACTGTCCCCTGTCACTCCGGAGCTAGTGCTCACCTCTGGTCCAGCTGCCTGTTGTGAATGTGCTCCTCCTTGGTAGAGTTTGTTCCCCTTCCTTGCCTTTGAGCCACTGCATCAATGCTGCAAATTCAGATCTGAGGGCAAAGAAGGAGCCTTTCTCCTGCTGCCTGGAGTCACAAGCTGCCAGCCTCCTCTACCCAGGGAGTCTCTACCCACCACTCATCCACAAGTAGCCTCTTGCTCTCCTTGCCTTGTTACATCCTGCAGCTGATGCTCATGCTGCTGCAGGGGCTCTGTGAAGACCCTGTTCATCACCTGCTTGTCACCCTTGAAGCTGCACAGTCACACACTTCCTCCCACTGCTCCCTTACCCAGTGCCTGAGTACCTCTGCCAAAGCACATCTCCCACTGTGAGACCACCCCAGGAAGAAGCACCAAGTGCTCCCCGCAGACCAAACCTGCATAAAGGCATCCTTCGTTGCTCCAGTACTTTTGATGCACTCCATGTAATTTATCTGTTACATGTTGAGGACCAAACCTTACAATAGTGTGCAATCCCATCCTACCGGGAGACATTCCAGCATGCTCTTCACACCCCAGCTAGCTCTCTAATTGCCAAAATACCTACTAGCTGAAGTCCTACTGACCTAAATAGATTCTTTCCTAATCAGCAGTCAGATAAAGACAGAAGTTGCAGGCCCTTTTTAACCAAGTCTCCCTTTCAGAAGGTAGCTAACTGAAGCTGTTAGCTCTAGAAGGCCCTGGAAGCTTTCAGAAACTACTAAAAGCTGAAATTTGGACTGAAGAAAAATTAAAGCCAGAGCAAAAACTAATTAATAAATACAACAAAATCTGCAAATAATTGCTAGGGGTAAAAAATGTTATGGAAAAAAAACTTAAAGGAAAGCAAGCAAGTGAAAATTCATAGATACCCCGAAGTTGCTGGAATATTTGAAATCCAGAGCAGAAATCTAGTTAGAGGTCCTGGTACAAAGTAGCATATGATGAAGTAATTAAAGACTACCGTAGTGCATAAGCACTGGAACTGTCTGTTAAGGATAAATGTTTTCAGTCTTTGAGTGCTTTTCATTTTGCAAGCTTGAAGGTCATTTCATGCCCCACAATTTTTAATATAGTATGAAAAGCAAGAATAGCTCTAAAAGTTATTTGATAAAATAAATGATTGAAATAAGTATCATCAATCAAATTACAAGTAATATATATGTCACATTTTACCATAGCAAAAACTTTTTTTGCTTTTTTTCTCTTTTTTATATGATGAATATAAATGAAAAGATACATGAAATTTCATTTATGCATACACATCACTTTGAGAATAAAAAGACTAGCCACTACAAAATTCACTTATGAAATGCCTATTTTTTCCTCCTTCATTCTAGTTCCAAAATTTAGTTCTCCATATATTCATGAATGTTTCTAATCTCTTCTTATGTTCAGGGAATGAAATAGGCTTCAAATTTGTATGTCATAAGTATGGAATGTATTCCCTGATATTTAGTTGTGGGGAATCCTTCCAGTGTTACAGAGTAACTTACACAGCAGCTGTGATCAAGATGTCTGGGAGATTTTCTTTGCTGTGCTGTTTACCTGTTCTGAAACACTTACTGGTTTAATATCTGAGCCAAAGCCCTATCAGAATAGTAAGATTTGTATGTGTAGTGTTTGGGGGGATGCTTAGGGGTTTGTGGGGGTTTTGTGGCAATTTTTCAAGATACTGGGAGACAAAATAGTGGAAAATTAGAAAAAGATTTGCAAGAGTCCAGATGCAACTATCAAGGTCAGTTCTGTCTACTTAGAGTAGGTTTGCAATGAATCAACTCCATAATTTTGACGTGAATCATCTCTCTAGCTTTTAAGAGACTGATGAGCTACCTGGGGAATGCATGTTCATTCTTAAAAGATTACAAAATCTAGCACAATCAGAATAGTCGATCTGAATAAAGCAATACCATTTATAAAATACATTATTTTGCATTTTTCAGTTTCAAAAAAAAAAACCTACATTGACCTCACAACTCTCTATAGTTACTTGTAAATTGGTGAAGATTTTAGACCATGGTTCTCAGTCAGTAAACTGCTGTTGACATGTTTGAGCCATTTGTGTAACATCATTAGTCCTTTCTTTTGGGCCATGGAGAGGTATATCTTTGGATTTGGAATGCAGTGAGAGGAAGGGATGGGATAGGAAGTTGGGAAGCTGAGAAGAAACACAGACTTTCCTCTACCAACTCTTTAGAATTCAGAGAAGAAAGTTAATATTAACTTCAGACTCTCTTTGAGAAGTGCCACTGAATATGGGTGTACCTTTGGAGTCCAGGTGTTGTCACAAAGCTAAAGGAATTTGAAACATGTTGATCTGTGTCTCCAGTTTAGCTCTCAATATCTTTTTGCCTTTATATTTTTTCAGCTTTTTTACCTTTCAATCTGAGCAAACCCTGGCTTTTACTCTAATGTAGTGAGCAAAGGAAATTGTCACTGAAAAGGCTTCTTAGAGGATTCTTTCCCTTTTTTCTGTGGTGGGTTTTTTTTTCCTCTGCTAGACGTTAGATGTAATGATCACATGCAGATCTGTATTTCTTTTAGCATTACAATACTGTAGCTGACATTAGGGTCTGCAATGAGACATTTGGTGTGTGATTCTGAACTACCAGGTATGCAAATAGTGTGTAAAATGTTGATATCTGTCACATCCAGTCATTCTGCTCCAGTGAAGCACATTCCTACGTAAACTTCCTTCACAGACATCTTGTCTCACTGACATTATCATATTAAAAATGTCTTGGACCTTATGCCAATTGGCATTTCAGAAGCTGAGAGTTTTCTTTTTATTTGCCCAAATGAGAAGGGGAATAATCTCTACATTATTTTTCTTGGCTATTTTGGGCAACTGAAATTCTCTGAATTGTTCCACTGCTTGCATCAGTACTTAATCTAATTTTGTTTTTCTGAATCACACCGATGCAGGATGCCAAAGCCACTGCAACAGTATGAAGACAAACCAAAATTTTATCAATTTCCGAATTTAAACAAAAAATAAAATGTGAAAGTAGCATTCTAACTCAAAACATTTTTCATACGTATGTTCTCTATAAGTTTCAATTTTGCTTTGTAAATGTTTTCTTTGTTAATGATTTTGTTATAATCAGGTTCACTTTGCAACTTGATTTAGGGTGAAAACTAATTTCAAATATCACATTTTCCACAGAACAAGAATTACATTTTCACAGATTCATAGAGTTCACAGATTGAATACTCTATGATCATAGATATGTCATAGATATAATAGATATAATCTATGAAGAGTTCTGATGAATTAGGTTAATTAAATTCAGAGGAATGATTTGATTTCATCTCAGATATGTCATTAACTCTTCATTTGATTTTGTAACTCACAAACACACAAAAAAAGATCTTAAATGTCCTTAAAAATAAGATATCCTTATTGCCTTGAGCACCACAGCATCACTTGTAAAATTAAATCTCGTCTTTTATGCCAGGTTAGGACATGCTTGTACTTGAATTGGAAAAGATCACTGTGGGAACTGAGCTGATCAATTTTTTTCCATACATTGTCATCCTTTCTTTGCACTTGAGAGATACAATGCCCAGGCATGATTTTATTGATGCTAGTCTGGGGAATTTGCAATTGTTCAGTTGATATGTGAGACATACCTGCCAATTCATAGTTACTAAAAATCACAAACTTTATTTTATATAAGTAATTGTTGCAATCATATTTGGCTTTCCCAATTCACTTGGAAAAAAAAAAAAAAAGATCCACACATTGTTTTCTTTCCAGATAGGAGAAATTAAAAAACAGAGGAGTGAAATCCAGTGTCCCGATTAAAATCCAGTTTGTGTAATTGCAGTAATCAAAGCAGTGCTAAGTAAGCAAACTGCAGTTGCGGTTAGATACATCATTATTCACATTCACTTCTCCGTTGTCATTCTCTGAATTGTTATACAGCTGTGAAGTTTCACCTCAGAGAGAGCTGCATAGCAGTGATAGGCAAAAATACCGATGATAGGTGCTTATGGTTGGCATAAAGCTGCATATACCTTTCAGCATGATTCTTTAGATGCCAATTTAAATACCTGGATGATAATACAGTCTTTTGCTGTCAAAATTTCTGAGAAACCTATATCCACCTTGGTCTTCAGAGCTTTCTCAGACTCATCAATGACGACTCCAAAAGGGCTGTTCAGTGAAAAAGCCTTTTTTTATACCGTTGTGATTTTCTGCTATTCTGAGGCAGTGGAAGGTGTTCACATGTATCTTGCAAACATGTTAGGAGACTATAGTCTCTTGCTAGACTTAAAATAAATCTCTGTATTGAACTGTCAAATGCTATATTCACAGTCATTCAAAAGGCCACTGTAGGATGGACTCAGTCACAAAGTTATGGCTTCATCCTCATTTAATCCATAATGTGAACAGGTGTGGGATGGATTTCAGCCATTAATGCATTACAGCACAGGAACAATTTCAGTGCAATTTTCAGCTTTGTTTTCCTTTCTTTCTAATCAAAATGTGTTTATCTAAGCCCCCATTCTGCAAATTTAATGAAGAACCTACTCTAACAAGTAAACACTTGGATTTTGGTAGGTATTCAACCCGGGCCAAGAAAAGGGTTTAGGGTTTTTTGGTTCTGTCGTGTAATGAAATGTCAGTTGTATATTTCAATAAATGTATTCATACAAAGTCTGGTTTTAATTTCATGAGATCCTAACTCCAGCTTCATCAGGCTTATCTTCGTGCCATTGCTGGATCTTTAATTCTTCTTTTGTTAGTCTCTTAAGAGTCCGTATAACTTTTAACAGGATTCTGGCTGAGCCAAAAAGGAAATCATCTCAATAATGCTGCATGCCAGTGCTTTGTGTACATCTCATTATCGCAATATGCTAAGTCAGTCAGAGGCTAAGCATGATATTGAAAACACAAGAGGAAGTCCTTATGAAAGTAAAACTGTTCTTCGTAGTAGAAGACTGGTAGTTCAAAATCATCCAGATGTCTCAGGGTTGATCAAAAATGTAACAGCACTAGATACTCAGTTACTTACAGGACTGCTCTTTATCTCATTGTCATATCAATCTATTGTAAATATTTTGTCAAGGGTTCTGCATAAGGCTGGGGAGAAAGCTGGATTACTTTCATCACTGATAAAGCAAACAATGCAAAGCCTTACTGTCAAAAGGAGTAAATGTGCCTGTGCTTTCCTCATCCTCATTTTTTTAAACCACTAACAATGTCATTCATTCTGAATGCCAAGATTATAAAGAGTAAAAGGACTGTTTATTCAAAAGACCTTCTGAAAACAGCATAGGAAATAGGAAGCCTTGCATTTATACTGGTAATCCCTCACCTTCTAACAACACTCATCTGCTAGGGAGAGAGAAGTGTTGTAACATCTGGCTCAGTGTGGTGAGTTTTCATCTTCTGTTGGGAGGGCTGATGTCATGTAAGGAACAGAGGAGCAGACTAACTATTGTAAATGAGAGGCAGCAGCAGTGCTTATCCTGGGAGCTGGGGCTCATGGATCAGTTGAATGGCTGCCTGCAGCCCCCATGTGTTGATTCTGGCCCATTAACCGTCCTATTAATCTTCAAAAAGCTTTAAAGCACGAGTGTTTCGGAGAGTGAATATAGGTGAGAATTTGCAGGTGTTATTCACACAGTGCAGCCATCTTCCACGCTCTTTTCAACAAACAGCTCTCCCAGTCTATTAAAGCATTGAAGGAAATTCTTTCCACCACCTTTTACCCCATCTGAAATTTCGGAGAGCATCAGGATTTTTAACATTTTGCAAGATGGCAGTGCAAGCATAAAAGAACAGAAAGTCAGTTTATAAGAATCAGAAGGATATTTGTTTTGGAAAATTTATACACTTCATTCAACCCACATCCTTTAACTTTCAGTTTTTGAGCGTCACCACAATATATACTGCTGCATGAGTCATCTCAATCCCGTATCAACCAACATTTCAATTCTCTGTAATATTCTGTTCTGTTCTTTTGGGAAAGAACAGCATACAAGACCACGGCAATTTTAGGCAATTTGAAGGTTATACCATGCTTGACACCTGACTTCACTTTAGTAACACCTGCCTGAAGAATAATTAGCGGGCCACTTTTAAAGAAAGAACTTCCATACACCACAGATGGCATTTTTCATACCAGACAGGCAACGATGTATGTTGGAAGTGAGCCAAACTGTCTGCAAAAACTGTGAGAAATTCAAGACAGACATCTGAGTGGAAGGAAAGTTTTACCTTCCTCGACACCCCTACCCCCCTGCAACCATTCGGGAACATCTGTTCAAACCTACCTCTATATATAATGTGCTTTATTTTTCTTATCTACTAATACCACAAATTACAGGAGAAGGAAAGCAGCATAGTGTCATGGTTTAACCCCAGCCAGCAACTAAGCACCACACAGCCACT
>NW_008824988.1:2466217-2508620 GCF_000699105.1 Pygoscelis adeliae | reverse complement strand
TAACGGTTACTTGGGAAGACAAACGCCATCACTCTGAATGTCCCCCCTTCCTTCTTCTTCCCCACAGCTTTATGTGCTGAGCATGACGTCATATGGTATGGAATATCCCTTTGGTGAGTTGGGGTCAGCTATCCTGGCTGTGTTCCCTCCCAACTTCTTGTGCACCCCCAGCCTACTCGCTGGTGGGGTGGTGTGAGAAGCAGAAAAGGCCTTGACTCTGTGTCAGCACTGCTCAGCAATAACGGAAACATCCCTGTGTTATCAACACTGTTTCCAGCACAAATCCAAAACACAGCCCCATACTAGCTCTTATAAAGAAAATTAACTCTATCCCAGCCAAAACCACCACACATAGCAAGTTTCTTTTATATTGGTTATGAAACCTAGATTTAATAACATAACGTGATGATTTGCCAGCTATAGAAATCCCTTATTATAAGACTCTTCTTAGAACCATGAACAAAATTTTTGGGATCCTCAACTCACATTTCCATTAAGTGATCCTAATTTTCACTGTGTACTCAAAACTTTGTTGAAATCAGGATACTGTGTGTCCTAACAGAGGCACAAAGTCAACAGTCACTTTGGAAATTATTGGTTAATGTCTTAATCCTGGACTGTTCACTGATTTGTATGAACTTTTGTGTGTACTTTGGGCTAAATCCAAATCCCTGTGAAATCAATCGTAATCTTTCCATTGCCATCTATAGGCTTTAGATGAGGTCCTTTGCTTTCTTAGAATCTTTACTTCTTTCTTGCAAAAATATTCTATATAAAAGGAGTCGTGAGAACTCTTCATAATATTGCCATCAGAATCAAATGTCTTATGGAAATATGCTAAAATTAGAAAAGTAACAGCTCTATGTTGTACTTAGTATCGCTTATGAACTAAAAAATTGTGCATTTTAATTCCACAGTTCCAATGAATAGGTGCATAAGTGAGAATTATAAGAATACATAGACAAAATTATTTACAATATGTTGTAATTCCAAACTAGGGTTTTTTTCCTCCCCCAGTAGTTTTTACTCTCTTAAATACATTTCTGTGGTGATTGCATACAATTTTTCTAAGGGCACTTTTCAAGATAAATTTTTAATTTGGGAAAATGCCCATTTCAGTATTTTCTCAGCTGTGCATGTGACTTTCTTGGCAAATAATGTGGTAAGCATTCAGAATAGGCATATTTCTAAAAACCCTGCAGTCCATAAGCAAATATAAGTAACATATACAGTGTCTATATATTCATGGTGACACTAAGGATGAGAATCTGTCCCTAAATACTGAACCACTTTTATAGATATTTGCCATGTTCATTGCTTCATATGGTTTTGGAGTACACTTTTATAACACAAAAACCATGATATTATCATGTGCTTACAAGACAAGAAAATTCCTACAGAAATAAATTATTGTGCTGTTTACTTAAAGGATGAGTGAATCTGAAACTTGTTGGTCACTAATGTAAAACAGCATTTTACAAGGTTTCTTTTAATGGATGCTAAATTTACAAAATTTACAAATAAAATCCAAACGTTAGCAGAAAAGTACTTACTGCCAAATTTTGTCTCTCTCTCTCAAGAGAGAAGTCTGTCTGTGGACTTGTAATGTTATTTTGTTAGACATCAGAACCGAATATTTAAATTCAAGTATATAACCTTAATAGATATCAACATAATAGGTAAAAATTTCTGAAGTAATCACATTGGTACACAAAATACAAAACCATTTATGGAAAGAACAGGGATGTGGCAATATGCTTTATTCCAGTCAATTAGTCCTCTAAACAGAGCTAATGCCACTTTAATTATTAGTTAATGTCCTGGATCACGTTCTTACACCTTATCTCAACTGTATCTTTCACTTCTGCTTTGAAGAACCACATATTTACTCTTTTTTTGCGAATCCTGTTAGGGTAAGGAGTCAGGGTCACAAGAGTTGGAAAAGGTTGTCATAGAAAGCATTCAAGTGCCAAATAAGATAAAAAAGAACAGAACCAAGTCCTCACAGCACATTTAGTAGGGCAATGACCTTATCCTAAAAGGGTTACTGGGCCTATGATACAAGGTGGCCAGTACATATCACTTGAGTCCCTTGTTGTTTGTTCATTAAAAAGGCTGTTTCAAAACTTCTGCCTTTGTTTAAAAAATCTTTGGAGTCTGTCTACAGAAAAGCACTGCAGAAAAGGGAACTATGATTATTTCCTACTACAACTACTATTTAACGATCTCTTCATTTACAACACTTTTTGGGGTCTTCTCTGTTTGTTGATACTAACCAAGTCTACTGCCCAGGGGATTGTTTTCAACTGAATGAAAGCAAGTTTCACCAAATTTCTGCAGGTAAGAGTCATGACAGTTCAGATGCCAGAAAAAGGACAATGGCTAACAGATCTGCGTGCATGACTTGGACAGAAGTAATAAATGGCTGAGAAACTTCTAATACATTTGCAGTTTGTACAGATGACTGTGATAACCTCTTACTATGCCATATGGAGACCCTGACTAACAGCCAGGGGCCTTAAATTACATGGAAATTGATTCCTACACTGCAGCTTTCAGCTGTAAATGGTGTCAAAAGACTATGGGCTTAAAATGAAAATTAATGGAGATAAATAAAAGCAAATGAGCTCTAATAAGTCCTTATTAATATGAGGTAATAATGTGCATCATCACTGAAGCCCTATGCCAGTTATTGCCGGGTATCGGCTACATGGCCTTTTTTAAATGAATATAGACATCAGGTTGTGTACAGAATTCTCCCTTTCAATCCACACACATTACATAACGATATTAAATTACAGTACATAATTGGTTAAACATTACTCTCTAAATTTTTCTTGAATCTTGTAGCCGATCTTAAATACTGCATGTACTCTATTAAATACAAGCTCACCCAGGAGACATAAACTGACTGAAGCCAGGAAATTCTAAATGAAGGCTCAAGCTGACATTTTGTCCCTAACTTATATAACTATGTTTCCTCATGGCTACTAAGAGTGCACGTCCTAATGGTGTTTCTTTCTTTATTTGTACAAATAATATTATTGCAGCAGTCAGAGCCTTCATTTAAGAAAGCAGGATACATAAACTAACTTGAAACTTGGCCCGTGATGGAAAGACATAGGTATAGAGTCTCTCCTTTTTGTGCTCCTTTTTTCACTACTTTTGGATCCGATGAAAAGAAAAAGTGAAGAAAAGGTAAGTGTTTAATTAAATTCCCAGACTACTTCCAATTTGTGATTTAATAACTTCAGCCAGCTTGCAATGGTGTTATTTTAACCACATCTTTTGAACTGCTATTGTCAAAATTAATCTGAAAACAATGAAGCCATAGTAAACAAAAACACAAAATAAAAATTCAACAGCCATAAAGGAAGAGAAAGAAACCCTGCAAATAATGTATAGCCTTGTACCCCAGAGACAGCAGAAAAAAGAATTCTTATCATCCATCATGTTGATGGATTAAACTGTTAACATCACTGCCTTTTTACAGTCAATTATATTTTCTGTGTACGTTTCCTAAGAGTACGCACTTCTGTGTCTGACTCAGCGATAACAACAGAACATCAAAGAGAGGTAGACTCTGGACAGATATGATATCAAAATTTCTGTAACTCAAAAAATACATCATTAGTCCTCAGAAGCAGGACTCATTGACAATAAGTCATGAAAAGTGATTAGCCACTATTTAATAACAGGAACTAATAAAGATAAATAAACCAAACTAGGTTTCATCACATTTCACTCTACCACTAAGCGCCTGCACAACTTTGGGCAAATCACAATCTTAGGGCTTGATTTTGTCCATCTGTTGAATGGTATAGTCTTATCTATACCATATGGCTAGATTGGTACAAGAACCCTCTGTTAGTCTGCAGACAGATATAAGCCAATGAAGATAAAACAAAACTTGAAGTTATAGTTCAAAAGCCTTTATCCATAGCTGTTTTCAGCAACAAAATTATGCTAAGGCTTTGATACAAAGTCATAATATGTTAAAGCAGGTGATTGATCTCAGGGGCTTCCATAAGACAGTTTTTGAGTAATTGGGGTATTCAGAACAAGATGAGACATCATCTGCATTGATGATGTTAAAGCGCGGGGCGTTCATTGCTGCTATGTGTGGCTTGAATATGAGCTAGCTGAAATCTGGAAGAAGCATGTCTGTATTTCTGTGGGGCTGTACTTGTAAGTAAATTCCTTCAAGACCATGGTAGGAAGCTCACTGTGCTTAGACTTCATAGCTTCAACTTCTGCCAGTGTGGGATCTCTGCACCATATTGCACTTACCAATGGTGTATCCACAAAACAGTTGTTTAAAGCCACCAGAGGTCTTTAAGTAATCGGAGAGGTTACTACATACAGTTAGCACCTTACAGCCAAATTCAAAGTCTGAGCTGCTTTTAAAGCATGGGAGATGATCAATTTTGTTAGTCTTCTTTTTCTTCTGTAATATAAAGTTACATAATTTGGTCCTTTGTTTGAAGGTTCACTCAATTATCTAAACAAAAGTACTCCTAGCACTGTAAATCCATTTGCACATGTTTCTCTCTCTTCAACCTGTGCTTTAAGTCTCAACAGATTCAGTTAAAACTAGGAAAATGGAAAAAGACTGTCTTTCTCAATAGGAAAAAATTCTTCCTGGTAATGAGATTATTATGGCTCACCGATTGCCATCATCACACATATTGGCTGCTCCCCCACTGCAAGTATCCCAGTCAAATCACGGTGCCGCTAACAGAATAATACACCTCTCAAAATGCCTTGGGCTAGGAACACATGGCTGGTTCATTTCAGGTAATGTAAATAAAGCCCTTCCATTTGTTTTGTGAAATGTCAGCTCAAACTTGGCTGATCCCTTCTCAGATTCAGTCTTAAACTTCTTATGAAAGACAGCAACAAACAATTCTGCAAACCTGAAAAGGCATTTTTAGCAAACAGAGTATTTGAAAAACAATAATCTTCTCTTGCCTTTTTACTAGCAAAACAAGTCACATTACATTTGACTAAATCTGTTGTTAAAAAGTGTTATTTGAAAATTCAAGATGCTTTTTTTCAACTTTTCATTCTAATTTTTCATTTTCAAATGTAGCTATATTTCATTTAAGAGGGAGAAAAAAACAGCCAAGAATAAAAAGCTTTAGACTGAACCACTGAGGGTTTTTTCCTGATTTGATAATCACCACCACCACCCAAAAAAACTTTCCTATCCAGCCATGAAATCAAAAATACCAAGTATTCACAAGTAGTGGCCTTACTTCTCTACCCTGCTCCCATTCTTAACAATTTTGTGTGACAAAGGCGTTTGAAAAAGAACTGAGAAACAAATGCAAACCCCCTTAACTGCTGGAATTAATAAAATGCTCTGAAGTCTTTAAAGAAACGAATTACCCATTGCTTGGATATTTTAAACTAAAATGATCATGACAACAATTAATGTGCAAGAAAGATCAAACCTACAGTGGAAAGGATTTGGAAAACAGACACAGAGTTCTTGATCGCATTTAACTTTTATGATGCCCTACTGCTCCACATAGCAGAGCTTCAGTAAATGTTCACAAGCATTTACTAGGATATGCACATTTCTTTCTCACTCTTTCACTCAGCTCCTTCTATCACACTACCAGTCCAATTCATCTCCAAAATTTTTGGAGATATTTTGGTTTTTTCTCCTGAACAGCTTTATTGAACAAAGGCACGATAAGTATGCATCCCTTCCTGATATTTATTCCCTTTCATCCATTTCAACAAGGTCCAACAAAATAACCCTTTATATTTGCTCTAAATCTGGAAAAATGGTTGAACAGACTCTTGTTGTTTTTGGCTGAAGACATCATTAGCCGCTAGATGCCTTTTTCCTGCTAAAGGAAAGAGTTTCCCAAATGGATCAAGGTAGAAGGTTTATCCAAGATTAAAAGCCTAAATTTGAAAACATAGCTTTGTGTTGTCCACAGACAGACTAAGTTCCGAAAGACCCAAAAAAGGCAGAGCTGCTTAGGACTTTTACAAAAAACACTTTAAGTATCCTATGAAATCAGTGTAGAGAGACCAGAATTATTTAAAAAGGATTGTTTATTAAACATATTTCTTTACAAAGTACAATCAATGGTTTGCATTAAATTTTGGGTTTTGGTATTTGCCTGTATGTACACAAAAGCTTATAACAGAAAATGTGTCTTGATTTTACACACGGGACACAATACTGAGTTACCTTCATATTTTGATTTCTACCAACATAAGCAGTTGATAATAGCTTTCAGCTTATCCGCTGTTTTTTTTTCAACTGAAGATGAAGCGACAACATTTCTGCAGAGTGTCAGTATTTATCAATGTACTCAATTATGACAAAGTAGAAATGAATAATCCTTTGGGAAGTTTCCACCAAGCATGAGTGGAACATGACATTTTTTGGCAGGTTACTGGACTATCCTTATGATCCTAAAAATCATTTTTTGCAGTTCTAAGATAAGAAGAATTGAGGAGCTAGGTAAGTTTAATAATACCCTATTAGCAGCAGTTGATAGTAAATGCAACATAAGGTTTGTTTTGTCTGTCATACAAGGACGTGTCCTAGCAGACACTATTGTATTGTTCTCTACTTGAACAAAAGTATCTGCATGTATTGTATGCCTTTGGAAAAACAAAACAAAAATAAAGAGACAAAAAGCCATTTATTGTCATGAGTGACTATTGCCATCAGCTAATATGAATGCATTGCTAAAATTAGTGAAGACAGGAAAATGCTGTAAGGTAAATATATACAGAGTTAAAATACATTTCTTATCCACTAGATAGTGATTTTGTGGCACTGTGGTTTTCAGAATATAACGTCTGTTGAGAGCAATGTAATTTTCAGTGCAAGCTAAAGCAAAAATACCTGCCCGCTGTCATAAACATGACAAACAAATCTGGAATGTTCAAAGTAAGTTCGTCTTCCACTTCTCCACTCTTGAGGCACCTTTAAGACATGGCACTTACTGTAAACCATCTAAAAATCAAGAAAAGCAGACACAATATGCCTGAATTTTCCATAACAACTTTAAAAATCACTGCCAGAGTCACTTGCATACGTAAACGATGCCTGTGTAAGGCTTGCCAGCAAAGCATCTTTCCTGAGAACGGAGCTGGGACACTCTCTGTGTATCATAAGTGTGCGTGCTCGGAGCTGTGATCGCTGTCGTGGCTGTCGTCGTTCGCTAGTGAGTCCCCCGTGTGCTGGAGACCAGCTGCACCAATGCCAGAGAGCTCGGAGGGGAGCAACGTGCCCTTTTTCACATTCACCAGTTCCTTCTCCCGGGCTGCTGCCCCTTGCTGGCCCCCTTTTACCCGCTTCCACTTCATTCGTCTGTTCTGGAACCAAACTTTTACCTTTGCGGAAGAAAAGACAAAACAAGAAAATAAAGATGGGGTTGTTGAAGATAATAATGATCTTTCTAGCTGTAGCACAGCGCTTGAGTTTTTGCTTTTTTTAATATGCAGCACGCTGCCATTCTGTTTATATGGTAAAAAGCTTAGCAAGCCTTCCCTGAAGAGCAGGTGATCCAGTTTTGGGTAGGACATGAACCCTGGGATGTGAGGATAAATGACTGCAAAGGAGGGAAAGGGGTTACCGCAAGAAGGCAGCCGGGCTATCTGCAGCAGATAGCTCCACAGGAAGATTTCAGAGTCCTTTAGAAAACATTAAAAAAATTTAAAAAACATTAAAAAGTTAACATACGCTTGAAAAACATATTAATGCCATTTCACGGGCAGAGAAACAGGGGCAAAATGAAATGCACTGAAAAGTTTGCATTTCTTTCTGCCTGTTTGTTTCTGTAAACTGGTGGTAAGTTTCAGGTGGAGCATTTTAAAAGCTCTTTTTTTTTATTTTACTTGCTGAAGTATCTGAAAGAGCATTTCTTACTGTCAAAAGTTACAACTTCCCTGTCTATTTCACAAATGTATTTAAATGATACTAGTTGACTGATCCTCTATTCTACTACATTTAGCCATAGACCCTGGTCAAGTTTTTCAGACAAATAAATACCCCCAAAGCCAGAGGGCAAGACATTTATGAATTTGAGTCAAAATCAGCAAATAATTTCAGATGAGAGTGGAAAAGAAATTCATAGAATGAAAGATTAAAAATGTATCTGTATTTAAGTCACATTAAACCCCAAGATTTCACTCCAGCTGAAACTCATTTCCCCTCCTCCCCTTCTCTGTATAGAAAATACGGGGGGGGGGAAGTAAACCTAAATTATTTGCACAGTTCTAAAGTACCAGCACTGCAAACCACAAGGACTTTTTTTCAATAGCCAAAAGAAAAGAAACAAAAAAGATGTTCATAGCATCTGTCAAATATATTAGACCAGATTAAAGGCCGATTTCAAATCAACTTAAAATATTGTCACTGAAAACAGTATGAATAGAAGATTGTTGGGTCTGATCCATTTAGAGTTAATGTTGCTAAAAAAATCTCGTGCGTGTGTGTCTGTGCAGCTCTTCACATGAAGGTTCCACAGAAAAATAAACAATGTCTGCAACTTTTCACTTGGAAAGAAAGCAAGAAAGCTTGCAATGTCGGTGTATCCTCTGCTGCGTTTAGCAGAATGTGTTTCAGAGTTTTAAAAGAAACAGCAAGGAACAGGCACAGCAGGACATATTGTACAACATGAGTAATAGAGCCACAAAAATGCTGTTTTGCCGAATCTGTCTTATACATCCAGGAAACATTGCAGTGTTTAACCTTTACTATCACTTTGAATTTTACATTAAAATTTTACTACAATTGAACTGATAGTTAACGTCACTATCTCTATGTATGTATGTGGGAAGGAAGAGAGGTATATTTATTTTCTTATACTCTATATTCCTGTTAAAGCCAATGTGAGCTGTTAAAGCCAATCACTTGGGAACAGAGCAAAATGATTCCAGGTTAGTTAAGAGCCTCAAAGCACAGCATTTCCTTTCCTTTAGTCAACTCATCAGAGCCAAAGAATCTGGCTTGTAAAGTGAAATGAGTGTAAAGGGAAAGGTATTTATTACTGGCTGCTGTGATGTTGGGAATTATCATACTCGGGTCACGTATCAGAGGTGTCCATGGAAACAGTTGTCTTCAAAAGGGTACAGCATTAGTACAGCATTGGCAGCTTTCTGGGGGAAGTTAAGATGTCATTTCATTTGTTTTTGTTTTTTAAGATAATGAAGTTTCTCTTGTAAAAGACACTACCAAACTGGTGCCAGACAGTGCAGTAGATGCAACTGCACTCATAATCTAAACATCAAAAATGATAGACTTTGGATTCAACCCAGTACCGCAGAATATTATCACTCTTCTTCTGAAATAAGGGACCAGAGAATTTTATTCGATAAGTAGAAATGACAGGCTTGGAGTGATGTTTAAAAGATCTAAGCAATTCTCTGAATGTCTTTACGTCCTTGAAAATAATGTATACAAAAAGTGGTTTCAAGAAAAATAACAGCAATGCATTTGAAGCAAAAATTTCAATGCACGACCTGGATTCAACCCACTTTAACTTACTGGAACAGGAGAGATCCAGGCAAACCACCTTCCAGAGGCATCCATTTCATTTTTGGATACTTGAGAAACTGAAGCTAATACTCCTACAGTCATTGTCAGAAACTGTTCTGGCTGGGACAGATGTGAGCAGGATGATTGCTGCCTGGCTCCTGATGCAGGTGCTCATTTCTGTTCTCCTCTCACAGACAGAGCTAAACTCTCACATCTGCTCGCTTGACTTTTTTGACTCCAATTTAAAAAATTATTCTTTTTTGTTTTCCATTTTTTCTTACAATATTTTGTTGCTGCTGCTTTTTATAATTCAGGTCCCTTCACAAATCCACAGTCGAGAGCAGTCTCTCTCTTTGAGCATTAAACCCAGGAGAACCGAGTCGCACCAGCTTCCAGGTAATGAGTAGCCGAGGACAGGCTGGGGAGTACCTCTTCATTCAGATCATCTCCCCTCAGACTAGCTCATCCAACCATGCCCTGAAATGCCTCCACCAGGGATGAGTCTAGGTCAGCGTCTGTATATTAATTGATATAAAACAATTAAAGGACGACGATTTCCCTTTTCAAGAATAAACGCAAGATACATTTATAAATTCCTCAGAGGATCCAGCATGCAACGCTATGTCTGCACGTGAACCACTGTCTGGGAAACGTGACATTTAAGGAAAGTAGGGCTAAAAGGACTCCGGCTACCTTTGCATGCACTCTCGTAAGTGTAGGGGAAGAGAGTAACCCTGGCACTCCCATAGGAGAATATATACTACTGACTGGCATATAGCCTGTCAGGCTTCCCATAAAGAGAAAATAGTAACAATTTAAAAGAGAAAAAAGAAAAAAGCTTTAGGCTGTTTTATTAATGACTTCAAATAATCTGCATGTGATTTACTTAGAGAATATCAAATAAGAAATTTCTTTATCTGGTATGTGAAAGATTATTTTCAAAGGCTAGAAATCAATTATAGGGAAGTTTATTATTGAAAATGTTATGGATTTATTTTGATATCATTTGGTGCATTAATGTATAGAGGGACTTCTATATGAGGGAATACGTTAGGTATTTTTTATATCGATTTATGTCCTCCCTTTTAAAGTACTGAAATCCACTTTTGACCTGATCCAAAGTACACTAATGTCAGTGTGAGTTTTTCCATCGAGTTCAATGGACTCTAGATGAAGTCTTTAATGCTAATAATATGAGACAGTGCTAATAATATGAGACAGGTCCTTCACTTGTTATTTCCTCTAGAGATCAAATTCAGATACTGGAATTCTGAACTTCCTTTGGAGCTGAAGAGTCAATTATGGAGGGTATAGTTGTTACTGATACGTGATCCATCTATATTTTAGTAATGGGAAGGAAGTGAAGCAAACTTTGTGTGAAGTACTTCAGAGTGTCAGTTTATCTGGATTCATGGAAAACTGTGCTTTTCAAATGTACAACTCATTTGAAACTTACAGGTGTTGCACAAAACATGCATCAGAACAAAACACCCTGAGAAACAAAAAGGAGAGAGGAGAAAGAAAGAGGAGAGAGAACAAAAGAGAGAGAGAGGGGAAGAGAGAGAAAGAGCAAGAGTGAGAGAAAGGAGAGAATGACTGAAAGGAAAATAGAGAAAAAATTAAAATAAAAATAAAGGAGAAAGAAAAAGCCCTTACTGAAGTGAACTTGAAAAACTCTTGAACTTTTTTTCCAGTGAAAGAACTAGCTTGTGCCATTTACAACTTTTGCAAAAACTATATCCTTTTAAAGTAGTTTAAAGATCTACTGTGACAAGCTTGATACCGTACGTTTTATGAACCTTTTTATGCTGTTTTTCAAGTCTAAGTTAGCTCCAGCAGGAGCTGAGAGTGCTCACCACCTCCCAAAATCAGGTCCTGATTTCCTATTATTTATTAAAATGCACTCCCTCTTCTCCACCCTCTGACTAGCACAACTTAACTGTATAGAGCAAGCATATGTACAGAAAACAAAGGAAGTGGAGGGAAATGAACTATATTAAAGATGATGGTAGCATTAACAGCTGTTTCTAAATCAGCACTTATGAGCCAGTCTATTGAGCACATCTGCTTACTGGCACGAAAGCACAGTTTCTTTTCCCTTAGTCAACAAGTTGTTTAGCATCTGCATCTCCACATCTGATGATTAGACTGTTACTTAAGATACAAGTAAATGATTTCACATTGCGCATCTCCTGATGTACAAGAGAAATGTTTTTGCTGTGACCAATTTGTTTTAAGGTCTACTCTATAGGAATCACGGGAGGAGATTCAAAACAAGGGGGTTGACATTGTTAGTGTCTACGTTACTAAAGTAATCATTATATACTTACGATATATAGGTCTTTAGTAGGCTTAAGGGCCACATTATGTGCTGTCTTGCATGTATATCTTTAATACAGCTTCATGATGTGGACAACGCATCATTTGGGTTCCAAATGAGCATATCACCTGAACTTCTGATTTAATACTCCTTCTTCAATAGAGACCTTCAGTCACATTAACTTTAAGAACAGTTGACTTCCACCATGCTCTGCAGAATGCAATTTCTTCCTTTTGATATGGGATTTTAGCATTCTGTTCTTACAGAGAAAAACTAAACAAATACTTCTATAATTAATGAGTATTTCTTAATAAAGACATTCTTGTCTGAAAAATGAAAGCATGACTGAATTCAAACTACCTTAGTTGCACCGTCTGCTGTCTTTCTTCTTTTAAGGAAAAAGACATTTCTCTTTAAAAAAGCTCTTTTCTGAAATGAAAGATTCTTTCCTGAAATTAGGTTTTCTATTCCAGGTTTTAGTGGCACGAGTCCCAAACGAGATTAAAATTTGAGGCCTGATATCTCGCAAACCTTAAAAATTAGAAACAAGAACACTGTGCCAGTTGAAACTATTATTTTGCTACAAGGGATGCATATTTCTAAGTATGAGTCTTTGAAGTCAGTATCCCAAATTCCATGTTTTATTACACCTAAATGATGTGTCAGGAAGACCACATCACCAAGCCTTTTAAGCATTCTGCCCCTGGTCAGCCATTGTCCATTTTCTTTCATTATTATTTTTTTAATCTGTCAATTTACTTTCCTCTAATGCAGACAAACATATGGATAACAAAAAATAACCCTGAGTTTTCAAAATTTTAAAAAATTGACAAGTTTACTTCTCAACTTTCTTTGGCTCTGAAAACGTTCCTGTTATTTTTAGATAGTACATTTACGCTGCCAAGTTTTAAAGAAAGTCACACTCCTGAACTTTAGAGAAATTACTGGTGTTATGCAGCTGAAACTTACCTTTTTCACATATATAGAGATAGTATTTTTGTGATAATTTATTCAAAAAACTTATAAAAGCAAATAGGAATGTAAAACCAGTAAAGTTTCTTTTCCTATTATAGACTATGAATAAATAAAAGGGTTGGAAGAATCAAATCTATTATTTAAAATATTTACAGAAATGGTATTCAGAGTTATCAGTTCACTTCAGTAACTAAAGATAACATGAGATTTTAAATAGTTCAGCTGGATTTCAGTCATGCTGGATATATGATTTAAAGGAATTCCAATTTCTATTCCAAAAAACCCCTCTTAAAAATCTTAAATATATTTTGAGCTTAAAACCAGTTTAAACAAATCTGAGTATTAAATGTCTTCTTAGTTATTATAAAATAGTACCAAAATATCTGAATTGGAGGAAATTAACTTTTCTTTGGAAATTAATAAGTGGTACCAGAACCTTCTGATTAAAATTGCTTAAGTCACCTGCTCACTGATTTAAAACAATCTGCTCCGTGTTACATTACAGGACTTTGCGCTGAATGTGCACGAGTACTTTGCAGCAGCTGTTGAGAAAAAGGGGAGGTTTTGGCAGGTGCACAAAGGACAGCTGGAGCTTTTGGCACCCAGGAAGGTGTAGGAGTGAGTTCTGGTTTTTCGTTACATAGAAGTCAGTTGAGGTTTGGGTACTGCTTAGGTGATACATTCTCCTTTCTACCTCCCACGTTTAGACAGGGATGGAATAGACATTATATTTCAGAGGAGAGCAGTGATAGGAGTATTTCATTCCAGTTTCAGAAGACTCTGAGAGCACTCAGTTT
Organism: Pygoscelis adeliae; assembly: GCF_000699105.1. Classification (NCBI taxonomy): domain Eukaryota; kingdom Metazoa; phylum Chordata; class Aves; order Sphenisciformes; family Spheniscidae; genus Pygoscelis; species Pygoscelis adeliae. Next base: position 2,495,014 of record NW_008824988.1, on the reverse strand, counting down.
ACCTCCCTCTACTCCATCCAAAGAACTGCCACCTTCTCCACCATCTTCAAAATTAATTTCATGATCAAACAGCTAACCCTCCCTATTCAAAACCTCTCTTAATTAGGCTTCAGGGTTAACATACTTTAAGCAGAATGGGACACACTATTTCAGGTTCTTTCCTCCTACTGGCTTGTTGTACATAATCTAAGGGAGTATTTTTTATAAAATTAGTCTCTCTTTTTTGTCCAGAGGCAAAGAAAGGCAATCTGTGGAGCTGCCGCTAGAACTGCCTCTACAATATTCTCCTATAGTATATCTTTTTAGAGTCTACCTTCGTCCAATTTCTTTGCATATATATAGAAATCTACAAAAGAAACACATGGTGGAAAACTAATTTGTGGGGAAGATCACCTTTAGCTAAACTTTGTATCTTTGTAGAGGCATTTACCTGCATGAATTACTCACATGTAGAGCATTTTATTTCATGAGAAAAAAAGTCTAACGTGCATCATTCTGCACCCATTTTGCACAGGTCAACTGAGTGTGAAAGTTAAAAGACGGTGGGTAGTCAAGACTGGCTTTTGGCTGAGTACGTTGATGCTTTTTTCTGCTACTACTTAAGTACGAAGAAAGGCAAATGTCAAGAAGTGGGACTCAGCAGAAAGCAACTGACTACCAGCCCATGACAATCCTCTAGGGCTCTATGGCTATGGAAGCCATCTCCCTGCCCAAGTATGAAGCACCCTCATTTGTATTCACTTAAACTAGTTCCACAGTTCATGTTTCAAATCTGGAGGGACCCTTTTGCCTTCCAAAACAAGCCAGTCATGAGTCTTTTGATGGTAACCTAGCCTCAAAATCAACATCCAGTTTTAAAGCTAGTAAGCCTCAAGAAGCTGCAGCTGTTTTCAGCAGGGCCTGCCTTGAAGAGAAGGAACTAGTGAAACCAGAAAGAGATTCTACATTTTTCAGTGCCCTGCATAAAAAAAACCCTCCTTATTCTACATGTTCATTTGTACCTCTCCAATACCATTTGTTCCTCACTGATTTCTTCTCTCTGTTTTTTAAAGTGACCATGAATGACAAACCTTAAAAGCTCTTATCTCCTTAAACAGGTGACAGAAGAAGCTGCATCTTTGCTGACTTGTGTCTAAGAAAGGGTAGGGGTAGGGGACAGCAGAGCCTTACTCACTTTGTAAAAACAGCCGTATGAGCTGCTAATATTTCTGTCTATATCACATATGCAGCTTGGCACAGACAGAGGTTTTTTCCCCACCCTGAACGCCATGGGGTTTTTCTGCAGGTGTAGGGTCCATTCAGAACTAACAGCTTAAGGCACTTGGATCTTTGCACATGGAATTGCTTGTCTGAATTCAGTCAATACTGCAAAAGTAAATATGCCGTTTGAAGTTTTGCCCTATACTTTTTTTTTAAAAGAATTATTGTACAGATCAAAATTATGCATGAGTTATAATTAAGTTTGCCAGGAGAATTCTTTCCTAAGAAAGAACAAACTGAGTTAGCACAGTAACTCTTACTGCTGGTATTTATATTGCTTAAGACAAATATAAAAGTATTAGTGAGTTTTATTTTATTACGAGTGTTACTTTAAATAAAACAAACAATCCAAATGATTTCAAGCCACACAGGCTCATTATTATAGTGTGTATAGAGAGTGCTTAACACATGGAAGCTTGGAATGAGCAGCTGCCTTTCAGAGAAGTTGTGACAGCACAATAAATCAGACAGATACGGTCAAGCTTGTCCTATCAATCCATTGTTTGATTTTGTTTGAAAGTATACAGGGGAATAGTTTCACCACCTAACCTTAGAAATCTAGCTTCCTAAAGTACGAAACTAGACATGCTGTGTGATGCATGGAGAAACATTGCCTCTTCCAGAGGTGGTTCAGAACAAACACCTAGTTGAGGAACACTGAACTCCCTGGTTTCTCACCTAGGTGACTAAGGGGAGCTTAAGCTCTTACCTTACCAGTCAAGTCTAAAAAATGCAGTGATTAGCCTCCCCTGAGCTCTGCGATGCTGAAAAGGATTTTAATGAAGTCACTGGAAGGATTGAGGTAACCTGGTCTGGAGGAAACTTTTCTAATGGAAAACTTCATTTATTTTTTGTATAGTCATAACAATGCAGTGCTACAATGTGGGTTATGGCCCCATTGCCCTATGTACTATACCAACATTGCCCAAATACATTTGAATAATAATGCTGCCTGCTTCTCTTTCTGGTAGAAAAAGGGATTACAAAGCTTCTTCCTTTGTCACTCATCCCATGTTTTTACCACGTACATGGAAGCCAAACACAGATGCAAAAGCACTCTTCGTTTTGACAAAATTTTGTCCTTTGTCTATGCAAAATCAACGGCTTCAGGCCTTTTATAAATGATTGGTGGCTTCTGGGCGGGTATTGGAAATTAAAGTTAAGAAGAAATAAACCTTGTCATTGCCATCAGCAGAATTTAATCTGACTAGGTGGGATTTTCCATTTATGTTGGCAAAGAGAAGCATTACATATTTGGACTGTTTATTCCGGTAACCTTAGCTAGCCTGCAGAACTGCAACATTACTCTTTTGATTAGCTCCATGCAAAAAGATCTGTGAGGTGGAAAGATCTCCTACTCTTTCTATATTTGGCAGGACCAACTCAATAAAAATGTCCATTTTGCCACGCCTCTGATACCCCACTGCAGCTGCTTCCTCTCCTCATCCCACAGTGAGATACTAAAAAGTTTGCATGGAACCTTCTCCAAGTTTATCTGGATGTACAAAAAAGCCAAGAATGCGCTTGTCAAGGTTACAAATATCCAGGGAGCTAAGATAGTTTTTAGTCTAACTGGCTCTCCAAAATATAATAGAGGCCTGCCAGCTGAAAATTATTAACTGCTGCCTGAGCAGGGATTGCGAGTGTGCTCTATAAGAGGTGGAGCAGGAATTATATGTACCTATACTGCTGGAATTCTTACAATACCATAATAGAGCCATCCTACCACCAGATGCGCTTATAATGCTCTCAAAGTGCACTCTTAATATCTAGGCAATTGAGGCACTTATTTCATTTCATCCTCCTGTCTTGTAACTCAGGTTTCCTTTTTAGGGACTGATAGGATTACTTCCTTCTCCTGATCCATATGTTGTCAGGGTTTTTCTTCATTATTATTTTTGTGAAATGGCCTTCCATGAGTCATTTATGTTTGAACTGATCTCGTAAGTTATTTCAAAAGTCAAATGGAGCCTTACTTTGATGACTGTAGAAAACTTTAATACCCTTATATAGCTTTTTAAATATGATCAGACATATGGTTTTTTTTCTACAGCTTGTTTAAATGCCAGAAAGGTAATTATGAAGTGTTGGTTGGTCAGTGCCTCTTTTAAGCTGCGGCGTATGGTTGAAATTATCACTATAGTCAAGAGGAAGATAGAGCTTTCTTAAGATAATAGGCTCTGTGATTTATTTCACAACTTGGGAAATAACTGAAAGTTGTAACTTTAGGATGACCCAACAATACTTGCCCCAGGTTAGTTTTTGTTCTTCTGCCCTCTGAATAATATGATGCTTGTCATTTTTTAAAAATCTAGGAAAAACAGTTATGCTAAACAATTAATTCCATCAGGGGTTAGGTCTGCTCTCAAATCTATTTTCTGAGCAGATATGTTAGTTCACCCAATACCCACTGCTGGTTTTTGTCATTGTATTATCTGAAGCAAGTTTCAATTCTCTGTGTGCAAATTCAATGTTTCATAAGAGATCAAGAGAGCTTCCATAGGTCTACAGCCTGTGATGAGATTGAGTTTATCACTTGTGCGTTCACTTACTGCAAACAAAGGAACTACTGCCTATCAGGTACCATTTTCTGCAATGCAGCCTTTGGGGGAAAAATAGTAAAGGAAAACTGTTCCAGAAATAGCAATTTTCTAAAAATGTTACCTCACTGGAGAGTCTTTTTTTGGAATTCCATCAATATATTTTAATTCAGTGATAATAATTTTAGAGAAAGGATTGTTTTTGTTGCATCTGTTTAAGATAGGTATCAAATATGATCTCCTCTGTTGGGACAGCTAGTAAAAGAAAGTAATAAGAGCAGTAAGTAAACAAATAAATGCTGTTATCCCACTCAAGAATAATCATTCATTCTGCTAATGATGGAAAGACAGGTCCTGAATATGAGTTCAGTCATGTTGGAAAAAAATAAGAAATACTAGTGTCACACCACGTTAACCCTGGAGTATTTTTTTTAAGTCACTGAAGGAATGCTGATGTAAAACAAGTATGCAAGAAGAGTCAAGCCTTTTGATTTACTGCATTCAACTTCTGAAGACTGCCATATACCATGGAAACCCACAGCCAGTTCCATGCCTATTTACACCATTTTTCCATCAAAGCAATACATTTGATTTTAAAAAGAGACATTTCTAATTGACAACATTGGAAATTACATCATTACTTGGCCTAGTAAGATTCAGAAACTGAAAAATATGTCCAGAATTTCCTCTCAATTTTCTTTTTGTTTTCAATTAACAATACAGTTTTTATGCTACCTTTTTTTTTTTCTCGGACCATTTTATTGTGGCAAGATACAGAATTGGACTCTATCAAGCTAAAAATCTTAATGCTTTCCTTTTTTAAGCAAGGGTGGCTTTAAGCAGGAAGGCAGGAAGGCAGGCAGGAAGGAAGGAAGGAAGGAAGGGAGGGAGTTATCTCTAGCAGCTCAGTTGTCGCTCTGTGATAATCTGGGGAAGCAGAGAAGAATTAGATTACATAATTAGATAGACTAATTATAATTCTATAGAAATTATCACAATTATCAGCAGAATGCTTAGAACCGATATTATGTGACAGCTAGAAAACAGCAAGTGCTCCCATGACTTAAATGAATTCTCTGCACTTGTGTAGCACAGGCTGCCTTTTCTCCTCCAGAGACAATATTCAATATTTATCTGTCCCTTTTCAGTATGTTAAATACTTTTAGTTTAACTATTTCCTTTAGGATAGTGAACTGTCTCTTCATTTAGTTGTACTACCCAACCTGATCTTTGAAGAAAAGAATAAAGAATTTATCAGGGAGAATAGTTAAATTCCAGGCCAAATTCACCATTATTAAATATGGGGATATGTTTTCTGAATTCAGCTGACTGATTCCCATCAAATTGGCGAGCAGATATTTTTTAAAATTTATTTATCATTGCTCAGTTCCACATCGACTCTACCTTTGTCACTGAGACACGAATTCATTCCTCCTCCCCTTAGCTGTCAAAATCAGGTGTGGAAGTTAATCTAATTGTCTCAGCTTACCTTAGTCAGTGGAAATGAAAAAGGCAAAATTTTATCAATTCATTGATACAAAATGGTGTGCTTTACAAATATAACAAAAGTATTTAAGTAACTGAAAATGACCCCAGTGGAACCTGGCAACGTGTTCAAGTCAAACAAGAGAAATTACTGGCCTCTTCTTGACAAGCTGGAAGGGACAGCTATTCTCTAGAAGACTTCAGACTAAAAAACTGTTTCATTTGCTTGTGTGAGTAACTGTGTGTTCATATGTATAGAAAAGGCTGGATTTTCACTGAGATGTCTACTTATAGCAGGTGTTAATGAAACTCAAGAAAATTGCAAAACTTCTCATATCTAGAGTTCACAAATCATGACGCTATTTTGATACCTTCCCTTGAATATATCATCATCTTACTGATTGTATCTAAAGCAATCCCTCAATCTAATATTGATTCCTGAAGAAAGGATGACTGTCTATCAGTGGGAAAAAAGCTTTCAATTTTAATGATAAAACTGTAGGTAATATTTAATCAGATTTGGTGTACTTGCATCCAGTATTCTAAATGTCTTTACTAAAACACATTTTTTAAATGTGTATGTTGATGTAATTATTATTTGAAATGTGACTTGACTACCTATTTAGTGTGTTGGGATGAGATCCTGAAACACTTCAGTACATGCTTAACATGAATATTTCTATTAGAAATCAATGTGACAACATGCATGATGAAACTTGAGCACGTGCAGAAGTGTTTCCCGGACCAGGGTTTGGTGAGCAGGAAACCTATAACAGTGATAAGAAATTCCATCGTCCCCTCTGCTTTCACAGTGCAGGGTAAGATAAAGTGGTTAAAAATGCCTGAATTCCAGTTTTGCTGGTGTTCCCATTCTTGCTGCCATCTGGAAACAGGATGTTCAGAAACTCTGGACAAATGGCAACTGCATATATTTAATAGACTAAAACAAGATGCTCATATTTGTTGCATGCATGCAAATCAACTGCTTGGGCATGCAGTTTTTGGGACCTACCGCTTCTTCAGCCACATCAGTGTGGACAGATTAGAAAAGATGTGCACCAGTTTAACAGATGTATTACTCGTGCTTTTATCTTCCATCTCTGCCTACTAGATGAAACTAATCTGTAGCTGGTACATAGAAAAATATAAATTACTTGCATATCATTTTGCTATAAACATTCAACCTGATATATCAACATATCTGTTAATAACATAAACAAGAGCTCTGCTGTGAGGAGCTACTAACCACTGGTAAATATTGGGCAAGCATTTAAAGTCCATTATTTTCCATCGGTACCTGTCTTTCAGTGAGGTCAAGGTTTACTGCTATCTCATATCGCCTCAGCCTGGTCAAATAGTTATGATGAGCAAATTCTGCTTCTAGCTCTCTGATTTGCTCCTTGGTGAAAGCTGTCCTTTCCTTCCTGGGTTTACTGTTGACCTCTGACTTGTAGTTTCCTTCTTGGGAATCTGAAAAAAGAGATGAAAAAATGGAAGTAATGACAAGTGTACAGCTAAATAGGAAACAAGCCCAAAGATAACAATGTGCTTAAGTTACATTCTTCAAACTTTCTTCTCTCAGAAACACCCCCTTGCTTTCATACCTATGGATTCCTCACTGTCAATCAGGAAAGCAGCAGTAATTCTGACAGACGTGAGCTGCTGCTTCCATTCATGCACATCAAACTTCAGCTTAAAACCTTGCAATGTTTCATTTCCTAACAGTTCTCTGTAGAATTTCTGCAAAGCTTCAACTCCTTCCCAATTCTGGCAACTCCAACCAGTGCAGGATGTGTATCATTTGACTAGTGTCTTAATGAGTAATACTTCCAACAATCCCTCTCCTATCATTTCACTAATACTTTAAGCCAAAGCTCTATTTTAAAGAACACACTTTAAGGTTTAGTCTAGTTACACTGTCAGGGAAAGGTAACAGAAAAAGCATAGGAAATTCAACACGCATCAAAAAAGAAATCGGTGAGCACGTCCTATGTGATAATGGGATCTCCTCCTACTCATGCCAAAGTGCAGGTAGGGAGGTTATGCCACAGCTGGTATCAGTATAGGAAATTTGCTACCACTACAGCTCATTACCTAAGGAATACTTTGGCCACACTCAGAGGAGCTTTGCTGAAAATTTCATTACCACCCTCCTCATTCCTTTTACTCTCAGAAACAGGTACATTTGGTCCTCAGCCAAACTACTGAACTCAGTGACAGTCATTCTGTTGCTGTCAGTGAAGTCTATTTAAACATGTGAAAAGAGATCAAACTGTAAAAAAAAAAGAAAAAAAAAACAGAAAAGAAAGAGAGAGTGGAAAGAAAAAAAAAAAAGGACCAGACATTTATAAGTTTGGGTATGATACAACACCTATAAATCCAAAATTAGCAGGAGATCAGTAGGAGTATCATTAGTCAAATTCTGGCCTCATGAACCATCTTAAAAATGTCACAGATAAATTCACACTTCAGCTGCTGATTTAAATAGAAACCTGCATCAACATCCAAATGAACAGGCCCGCAAGAAATCACTCCCTGGGACTCTGTGTCAGATGAATCATCACATGCCTGAGACTGTCCAACTGGCCAGTGGGTCTGGTTTCAAAACTACAACCAACTATCTATGTTTTCACTTTTCGTCAGTTACTCTGTTGCTTGGAAAGGAACTTTTTTTTTTTTTAAATGAGAACTGTTGACATTTGACCCAGTGCTTTAGTCATTAATTTAAAATGTTTTAAAGCTAATGGATTCAAATCACCAAGCCTCTTAACTTTTGCTGACATGAAACACAGAACTTTGCTTCAGATGTGGTTGTACTGCTGGTGTGTATGACTGAGGGTATCCACCAACGTTGTTGAGTGGGTTTAGGAGCTGTTCAACCACAACTGGAGTACGGATTTTCTAGGATAGGACTCCATTAGATAGCACACCAATTGACTGTAGTGTGGGGCAAGGTCCATTATCCAAACTCAACATAGAAAACTTGATAGATCAAAACCACCTTAAACCTAGAAGTTCACATTTCTTCCTTCATATTAGTTGGCAAACTAGAGTCACTATAACTTCTCTCCACATCCTTCCGTTGCAGGAATACGCATGTTGCTTTTCTTCCTTGAAATTTCCTCATCTGCTGCCTCATCATAAGGTCCAAATACTATGTAGATGACCTGAACTTATATACTTAAACCCCTATATCAGCATTCCAATGAATCACTGAAGAGAGATACCAAACTCATTTTCCTTAGCATTTGGACTTACCATTCTTATACCACCAGAGACATGTTTCATACATGTTTGAAAGTAAGTGGGTGTGCATACTGCTTATCTGCAGTACAACACAGAAATGTATTTCATGCAAGTCACTGCTAAAGTCCTCTTAAGTGTCTTGGTAAACCTGTGCCTGTGTGTGAGGCCATGAGCCAAGAAGTCTTCCCATGTCAGTACTTTCTGTAGGAAAGGTCCATGGCTCACTGGTTTCCAAACTAAAGGTTGCAACCTTAAATAAAAGTAATGCACCTACAGATGACACTGACACCATATTGAAAATTAAATACCAGAAATGAAGACGTAAGCCTGGAAACGCAACAGAAAGTGAGGTCAAAGGTGTAAAACCTTGGTAGCTACTGCTATCGTGAATGATCAAAGGGAAAAACTTCAGGAGTACCCATCCAAACATCTCTCAGGAGGATACTGATCTCTATAAGTGACTGCGACTTATAACACAAGCAATTTTTCTGCAAACAAATGGTTCCATGGGGAAAACAGAATTACTGTACAGCCAGTAAAACCATAATGAGCCAAGTCATTGTTCAGGTTAATACTCATGGTTCTGAGTTCCCAATTTACAAATGCGGTTAGCACCTCAATTCCAGGTTCCTGGGATACTGATGTAAGGAAAGGGAAATGTAACTGCATGAGTAGCATTTGTCCTTCATCTTTGCCAGCACAGAGGATTCAGCACTGCTAGCAATGCTAGCCCACACAGGTCCTGTGCGAATATAAGCATGATTGGACAGCTGGTTATTTAGACATCTCTGCCATTGCTACCTTTAAGTGAATGCTGCAGTGTAAGTGCCTGGCAGCCACAGTTTTGTCAGCAGTATGATTTCACCAGCAGACTGACACAGTGGAAAAGGTTTTTATTTATTTGTTGTGAATGTCATTGAATGCATTTGTAACAGTCAAGACACTCCAAAAAACCCCACGATATATTCAAATATTGCTGAAAGCAAAAGTTGAAGAGGTACACAGACACGTGAGACAGGTACAGAGAAAGCTGACTCCCTCTCAGTACTGAGGTTCATGTAACAGAACTGTAATCCTAGGAAATCTGTTTCAGCAAAGATCTGGCCAGCAAGACAATGGTATTTTGCTTAATGCATTTGAGATATTGAAAATATATCTAAAAAGAGACTTAGATGCATACCAGTTAGGTGAACACCAGTTATGAACTCTTGCTGTCATCTGACTTTCTCTGCTGCAGTGTTGCTGTGGTTCATGTACAGATTGCCTTTTTTTTCCTATTGACATCATACTACTTGGATTAGTAGTTTTAGAAATTTTGGTTGTTTTAATTTCCAAAGCAGTAAATCTAGGTTTTCTGACTGTTTCTTTTTAACAGTCTCTATAGAGCCAGGACTGGGAGCTCCCATCTCTTTCTGACCTTCAGGTCTCTGTTCACATCACCTGACTAGCTTCCCTTTGGTGGAAAATGGGTGGGAGACTTGGAAGAGATTTTTGGCAGAACTCATGTCAGCCTACATCTGTTTTGCAGCTGTTGCAACTAAGACAAGAAAAAAGTCCCAACAACCTTAGTTTTCTTCTACTGGCTACATCTTATGCCAAATGGTAGGTGTAGAGGCAGAGAACAAAGCCGAGGGGGATCTAGGTTACACTCCTTGTCTCTCAAAAGGCACACATAAAATACATACAGATGGTACAAACCACTTGATGAAAAATACAGCAATCTATATTGCCTGTCTTCCGCCTTCTCCCAGACAAATTCTGGCACACTCTCAGAACATGTAGCCTACATGCAGGTATTAGTACTTTATCAGTCTCTCTTTTGCAAACATTTGTTCTTTCGATGTCAAGAAATGTAGGCAGTTAAACACTGCTTTGAGGGATGCAGGTCATACCTCTTTCTCAGAACTGTTTTTAACAGTTTTCAAAAACTCTAGGCATCATCTTTAACATCTCCTGATAGACAACAATGCTTCTTGTTAACTGATGTAGAAGGTACCATTTGGAAAGACATTCAAAGCTATAAATGACTGTTCTACAGATCTTTGGAGGCTTAGATTTTTCCTGAGTTTAATAATAGCTTAAATTCTTTTACAAAAAATCATTATTAATTGCACTACTCCCCATCTTCAAAAGTTACTTCTACTTTACTCTAAGGAAAGGATTGCTATCCCAACATTTGTATTGTCCCACCAGAGTTCCTATTTCCTTCTCTCTACATCATTGAGAGATGAAGCATACCAAGCAAACACAGGGTCTAACTCCTATGTGTAGAGTATGAAAAGTGGTCATTTTGGTATTTTTGCTTGTGATGCATGCCTAGGAAAAAAAGGACTGGTCACAGAATAGGGAAAAGAGACTGGTCAGAATATCCGTGATACAAAGATCTGCTGCTAACTGTGTAGGGTCAGAATCACAGGCAAAATGTGCAAGAAGCACCCACTATTTTTTCTTGGGTTAGTTCAACAGCTGACGTACCTTCATTTCTCAGACAGAAATGACCTTTCAGTTAATACCTGCAATGGAAGATCCCAGACAAGAATTTTCAAAAATAAGTCAGGTTGGTAGTGCTCTATTAGCAGTTGCAGATGGTTTTCAGATCCTGATATCCATACTGACAGTGAGTAGTGACAATAACCACTAATGATTTGTGACAAAAAGGCCATCGGTATTTCACCCCTAGAGTTGTTATTCAACATCCAGGTTTTCAACTTCCACTCACATCTTCCAACACTTACTCTCAGAAAGCCTCTACCATGAACAACCTATTTCTAAATTTATTTCACTATAAATTTATAGTGAAGTTGGTTAAATTAAATTTTCTTAATTGCGTACCTTCCTGTAAATGGTGCTCAAGTGTCTGCAGAGAACAACTACTACGTCATTATTTACTTTAAAATGAAGCAATCTATACAAAGTAATCAATGCAAAAAGCTTGTTACTTCTGAGTAGTTTAATGCTGTGTGAAAGAGCATTTCTTTCAAACTTAACTCCTCTACATTTGTTTAAATCACTAACATGTAAACAAAAGCTTTAGAGCTTCTAAACATCAATAGGACACAACAATGATGTGATTCAATGCAAAATGCTTTTCTTTTTTTTTTTTCCCTTCAAGATATTGGCGATATGAACTTAGGGAAAAGTACTTTAGTATTAGAGCAATAATCTAGCAAAATATCATTAATCTGAAATATACATACGAAGAAAATAAGCAACTTTGTACTATTACAGTTGCAAAGGGGTATTAGGGAGAGGACAACTATATTTTTTAATGTTCAGAAGTACATACTGGTATACAGCTGAATTGCCTAATCTAATTGTTTCTGAGGCTTTATAGTTAATTATATTTTCTGACAAAATGAAATAGTTCACTAAGACACAAGCAAGGAGCTGGCATGAAAGTCTCCAATATGGTTCCTATTGTTTCACCAGCAGCTACGTGTGAGAACAAGATTTACCCAGAAATAGTAACTTTCAAACATTTTTGACATATAATAGAGAAAACTATGCAGTTTTTCCATGACTTTTTTTTTCTATTTTCATTTCAAAGTTGCTCAGAATTCATATGTAAACTTACCCTGTGTCCAAAACATTGCCCATTGCTTTGCAGGATCCTAATTTAAATCCTTACTCCCTACTTCCAAGTATAATCTTTGTACCAAATAAATTATTTAATTCCTGGGCTATACAAAACTACATAGTTATGCTTACTTTGATGCACCTACTCTTATTTGCACCAGTTGTGACTATGCAACCAAATGCTGCAGACTTAATTAATGTATTTTTGGTTCATAATTTTTCTTCTCTTTAAAGTCATTTAAATAATATTCTTAGAAAATTTTGCTCAGTTAAAAGTACAGTTCCAAACCACTGAACATATTCAATCTGAGTGCCTCTTTGAGAATGTCATTAAAAGTATTTCTGGAGCTGCAATTCACTAAATGTATTTAGAGAATCCTTTCTGAAAATTGGAACAAACAGCATTGTCATTTCCATAATTCACAACTCTGCATGTGCAAATGGCCAAGCTGCACAGTAGCACAAGTACGACGTCAAAATTAGATGAATCCTTCTTTTCATTCAAATGAAAGCAAACTTTTGTTTGCTTATTGAGTTAATACTTTCTAACCCAGTCTGTGACAATTTACAATTTAAAAGAGCCTCATATCCACTCCCAAAAAAAACATGAACTGGCACAGCAAAACCTGTGGGTATTCTGAAACACACTATATACTGTCCTAAACCATTACCTACTAGTTGTTGCTGCCAACTTTTTTTGTTATTACTGCCTCCTGAAAGTACAAGTCTAGGAATTGTACTGTGGTATCGGAAACACTGATTCACAACGCTGTGATAGCTAATGCTGCAGGCTCTTGAAGATACCTATGCTGGAAAAGTGCTTCTGCCAGGTCATCTGATCCATCTAACTATATAGCATGTACATGTCACTTCTTCAAACCGTGCAAATATGGAAGACAACATATGAATTCTCTCGTATTATTACACTAGTATTATATTATCTCGTATATTACACTAGTTAGTAGATCTTCATGTGGAAGATCTACTCTCAGTCCCAAAAGTTTGTATAATTCCAGCTTATGTTAGGAAAGGAGACACAGGATTTCCCTTAAAGAAACTTTACAGGCTGCATTTTAATAGGACTTTATCCAGTGGGGCTTCCAATTTCCATTTGGAGTTCTGGAGATACATCTCTTACATGCAGCATCAAATAACATACACGTGGAGATTGTTTGACTATTTACTGAACCATTTTTACTATTTGCTTTCATGTAGAAGAGCTTCATTAAATGAAGGTGAGAGCTGCCAGCACCACCTCCCCACAGATTAACAGTGAGTCTTCCTGAGTAAGAGTTAACCTACAAAATTAAACCAAGAAATTTTCTATGCAGAAGCCTCTTAGAACAAAGACATCCAAGTGGAGAAAACGGTAGTTGAGATAGGAGTTTATATAATCTTCCTTCCCTTGGGTCTCACCTCCTAGGCATCTCCCACCAGAGGCTCTTTCCTACCCAAAGGAAGCAGAATAAAAGTGAAGAGCGACCAAACCCACCCCAAACACTGTGCATGCCTCAGTCATCTTCACTGGGCTGATGAAAGCCTTTCCCTGGACAGCAGCTGTATCAGAACTCCAAGGAGGCATTAAAATACTCCTTTTGGCCCTACTTTATTGTATAAAAATACGTAGGAAAATAGATTTTTATCTGCAAAGATGGTACATGAAAGATCTAAAGCACTACAAACTGTAGCAAAGTGACTGCTTAAGAAGAGAAAATAGCATATGACACGCAGAACTTAGTTAGATAATCACCTCTCAACAAGTCTTATCTCCCTAAAATGATGGGTTTTTAGCTTTGTGAAGCAGGGAGACCCTTGTCCTGCCAAAAATACTAGAGCAGCCAACATAGGCAGTGTTCTGGGACTCAGGTTTAACAAAAGGCCATATTTAATTCCTGTCTGAAAAAAATTCCCAAACCTAAAATACTTTAATGATAAAGAATGCACTCCGGATGATTTAATCCTTTTGGCCAGTGAGCTTTTTGAAGAGATGCTTTCTCACAAGTATATGTAGATCTACCTCTTTGTCATAGTTAAAACATAGTTGAGGTTGCTCCACTTTATATGACATAAAACACTAAATATTTAGCTTAAGATATTGCCAGCAAAAACAGAGATGAGGCTAAGGAATGGAAAAATAGGTTGTAGTGACTTGCTGCTAAGAAATATATAGAGAAATTAAACCGGTATGTATCCTGCATGTGCGATCTAGAATTTAAATATTGTGCAAATAGTTACATTATTTTTTTGTCTGTAAAGCCAGACTGCCATTGTTAATATTAAGAATCCAAGGTACAGTGGGGATGGGAACATATGCCAAGCAATGCGTTTTACAAACCTTGTTTCTACATTAACTTCTTTATATAAATGGCCATTAGTTTTACGTGTTTTCAAATTTACATTTGAAGTCCCTTGCACTTAAAGCAGCAGTACATTCCACCGTAAGACTAGCGATGTCTGCTTCCCAAATAACAATCAGCTCTTGCTAATAATTCTGTTGCTTAGAAAGTTCAGACCTTGTGGATATTATTCTTCGAATCTGTGAGTAAAACACTTTTAAGGAGGTGTTACAAACGTGGTTACTCCATGTAAAGATCTCAATTATTTAGTTTTCAGATATCATTTCAATAAATCTTCATTGTGAATTTCCAGATATCCTTCTAATAACCAATTGTTGCGTTATATGCTATTTTGCATATAACACAACGTTATATGTTGTTACCCATATGCAAATAGACTTCAATTTTTTTACACAGTCACTATAGTCACGTTATCCAAAGGTTGCTGAAATCAAAGTGTAATTTCCAGACTTCACCAAGTGTATAGCCTTATGCTCTTTCTTCCTTAGCTGACGTGCTGTATATACGCAGTGACATTGCCCCCACTCCTCACACACAAGACATTACATTAAGAAAAAGTAAAAGCCAGAATCAATAGTAATTCTTGTAGATCTTGTAACGGCCCGCATCATTGTGCCACAATACGTACTTCACTAGAGCAAATGGCCTAGAAAAGAGTGTGCCATTTGGGCCAGTTTCTAAGGATAGGCCAAGTCCTTCCCCAGATTACAGTGGGCAAGCTGGGGCAAGCTCAAGAATTTCAGTGGAATCGCTTCTCAGTCACAAGGGTCTCAGAGACGATTTTAATCCCATTGTAAGTCTTAGCTTACTTTGTGTATGATCATGAGAAGTCTTGAGTTGATTAAAGAAGAGTATTTTCTTAGGCTCCTACGTATATATTTTCTCAAAATATACATGCAGAACTTACAGTCAAAATCTTGCTGACTTCTAAGTTTGCTTTTTTAAAAAATTTTATTGCAATTGCATGATCTCCCGTCCGAACAAAAAAATAGTTCGCACATAAGCCAAAGAATCCAGACATTTAGTTTTCCATACTTAGCAATAAAAGTTGAAACACTCACAGAAGTTTAATACAGTTTCTTTAGGGCTCCATATTGCTTTACTCACCCGTCTTTCCAAAGCAGGTCTTCAGGATACAGTTACACAAAGGAAAATATAAATGGGTACCAACAATTCTGCTTTAACTCTTTCTAAGAATTATTTTGCTGCTACAGGAAACAGGAAGCCATTTCATAGTGGTATTTTTCAGTGTAGTTCTTCCACGTGTGTTACACTGGCTAATTTTTTTTTCCATTCATCATGGAACAGATTTCTTTGGAAATCCTTAATGATGTAGTGAAAATTTTATATATGTTGAACATGTGACAGAAAAAAACAGTGTCTGGAGCAAATCTAACATCCAATATTTCTGCTTAATCCTCTGTTAGTGTGTCTTTTCTCCCTTCTTTTTTTTTTTTTCAATCAGTCTGCCTCAAATGTTTTTACTCTTTCTAAAACCTGTCCATTTGACACACTCATAACTGGCCTCTGCAGTGTATGTAGCACCTTGCAGAACTGCAGGATCACAAATCACCTTTCATTTCACAGTCTTGATGAGTGTCACGGTCCTCACAAGCAATTTCACGTGGTCGTTCCCTGCCTTGGTGGCTGCCCCTGTTAGACATGGCTCAGCTAGTGTGGCATTACAGCTTTCAACATGAGGCACAAATTTAATCCCTGTCTGGGTCTTTAAGAAATATCATAGATTTCTGTGCAGATTCATATGCCTGCATATGTTTTAGTGACATGTTTTGTAAATCTTATTATCCCTCAGAAAGCATTAAAATGAAGCCAACAGGCCCAGCTGTGCTCATAACATACCTTAGTAGATATCCAGACTTTTTTTAAGAACAGAAAACACACACACACACGCACGCACTCTCCTACCAAACAGGGTTGCTGTTCTGGGTGTATTCTACTATTTCATTCACAGTTTACTTTACAACATTGTGCTGAAGTATAACACTAACTATAAAAAAGGAAAAACAGTGGAAAGTACTTTCCCACATGCAATTAAATGGAATTACCTGTCTTTCAGGGGAAACCAAAATAAAAAGGGTTATAAAATAAAATTTTTCAGATGTTTGAACTATTTATACCATTGGTTTTCAGACCAACCGCGAAAGGTTCATTTTTCACTTAAAACTATTACTATCTGTTAATACTAGATAGAAAACCTCCTGATGACTACTTTAGAAGTCCTGACTATCAGCTGTTTTTGACGTCAAGTTCTCCTACTTAGCGGCATGCCACATTTTCCTTTCTTTGTGTTTTCTCAAATGATTATCGTAAATGCAGAATCCATTAAAAACACCCAAAGGATTTGTCATGTTTGAAGCTAACACAATTTCCTTTTTCAAACCATAGTACAATTGTTAAGGAATGGAAAAATGCTCACATAATTAAACAGAAAGCTCAAAGTAGTTCTCTAAATAGTATATTGGGTAAAGGAAATAAATCTGTAAAAGAAATAAAATCTAACAGTGCAGGTTTAAGTTTTCTGCTAAATCTATTAATTTTACTATTAATTTTACAGTCTAGGAGAGCTTTTTGATGAATAATTTTTCTTGATTGCTAACAATCAAACTTGTATGGTTAAAGTTTGTGACTCATAATGGAAAGCTTTGGCCGGGTGCAATAAAAAAAAAACCTTCAACTTTGATGTGAGCAAAAAGCTGCAACATAATTGTTTGGAGTACTTCCTATTAGTTTAAGATTAGAGTGCAAGAAAATATTTACTATATATCTAAGAGGGGAGGTCACTTCAACTACGGGTTCAAGTATAGCTTCTGAGAAGCGAACTTTTATGCCATACTTGTACTGTCCCCTTTTGTATGTCTGTGATAGAGAGACTATAGTTAAAGTAACTAAGAGGTCTAAGCCTGCTCTAATCATCTAAAATGGACTGCTACTTCCAAAGTAGTTGATATTCCTTACATAGTCTTAATTTTTAATTTGGAAAGAGAAAGTACAGTAATAAGGGCCTGATTTTGCAAACGTGTACATAAAGTTCAGGTCTCAAGTGAGCACTTTGAGAACAGATATTTTTAGGAAAAAGGAAAAAAAAAAAGAATCCCCCAAAACCCAAGAGCATCCAATAATTAAACCACAAGTCCACAGTCAAATCAAAAGGTCATTTTGTCCCCAGCTTCATTTCCAACTCCTTTTCAGTAATGGAAAGTCTTTCTGTGGTCGCTATACTAATACAAAAGAGAGGCCATTTGGCACACAAATGTTAAATAATATGGCCTGACTGTTCCATCATTCACCTCACACAACTTGCTGAGTATAAGCTGGAGAAGAAAGGCCTTCCTGGTAAAGTAATGTGCTAGTGAAATAGTCTGACAATGCATGTCAAAGCATAGTAAATCCTACATATGTTTTACAAGTATTTGTTTTACTCTTTTAAACAAAGCTCATTTTAAATACCTACCTCTACTGGGATAAGAAAATTAAGAAACATTCATTACAATTGAAGATACAAGTTGGGTAGGTATAACTTTTTCCTCCATCCTAAAAGTTGTAACACCAAAAACAAATACAAAGGTTATTTAATTCTTCTGTAAAACAACCCACATCAGTCCCCACATTCTCCACTGTGATCGGTTGCCACCTCCAGTAATGGTTGGCAGGCTGGAGGTAAAACATCATCCCCCCTTTTGACTCTGAAAGTGTTGAAGTCCATCTTTCTAAGAAATTAAAATTGCTGTTTTATTTCTTTGCTCTTTTTCCCGTCCATATAATCTAGGGTTGATGCAATACTTGAGATTATCAGATCACAGAAATAGGGGAAAAAAGAGCAATAAAATTATTAGCACACCTACTGGAGGATGTAGGAGTGTACTCTAAAAAGCAGAGACTTGAAGCAACAATAAAATCCAGTGTATATACCAGTAACCAGCAATTCCAGGGCTGGACTTTGTGCAACGACAATGAACGCTGCATTTGCCAGTGCTAATGGGGTGAGGAGGGGGAGATAGAAAAATCCCCCTCTGAACCTCAAAAAATACCTCCTGAACTCTGGTCTGGCAGCTCTGAAAAAGAGTATGTAGCAGCTCCAAAAGGGCACAAATTCAAGAGGTATATTAAGAAGTGGAATAAAGGGCTGCAGCTTTCCAGCAAAATGAGTTACAGCAGTTAGACACGAGCTCGGGGGCGTTACTCTTTTCAATAGAAAACTTTATTCCATCTAATTTTAAACTACGCAGTCACGGAGTTTCTGCCCAACTAAGATGATTGGACATTATACTATTTTTATCCAGGGTATCTTATTTTAAAATTGCACAGCTTTGAAAAACCTTAGTGCCAAGAAAGGAGCTTTTCCAATCTTTTTTACCTATTGATAACCACCCTGAATATGGGCCTCTCATATCCCTGCTCAGGATCTTGAGGCAAAAGGGATGCCTGCGAATTAGGGACCGTTTGCTTAGCACAGCCATCCCTGTGATATACTGGCTGATAGTTTCTATTGATATAAAACAAAAACTGAAGCATCCGCTCTCCATTGTCTGTTGTGAGACAAAGTGTCATGAGGCAGATGTAAAGGTAAGAACTGAACAACCTCATTCCCTCTCTTACCCACTTTTCTGCTGAGAGCTCCTTAGCAACACAGCACTTCTAGGATTCATCTGCTTGCTGTCTGGTTATTTAAAACGTCCAACTAGCATGACTTGCATCGCCCTTCCTTTCTGCGGTCCCTGGTGACTCCAGTCAGTATAGCAAATGTCACTAAGGCTTGGATTTATTGTAGATGCTGGACTGAGCATGCTCCACTACAGCACAGCCCTATGAAAATGGTACTTGTTGAATAACTGCACCGGGTTGTTTTACACTGTCGCAATGTTTTCCAGGGGATTTATAGGCCTCTGGGGCACTGAAAACATGGAGCAATAGCTTCTTCCACAGATGTAAACATGGGTTTGAGTAAATAGTTAATTTATGCTGGTGTTAGAGCATTTCGTGGATGTTCCTAGTCATAAACAAGCTTTCTCCATCTTTCAAAACAAAACCAAAAACTGGATATTGACATTCTGTATTATCCAAAACCCCAGCTTGCTTCTTAAGCAAAATTGGACCCAGTTCATTTCATAGAATCATAGAATCATTAAGGTTGGAAGAGACCTCTAAGATCATCGAATCCAACCATCAACCCAACACCACCATGCCCACTAAACCATGTCCCTAAAGCGCCACATCTACACGTCTTTTAAATACCTCCAGGGATGGTGACTCAACCACTTCCCTGGGCAGCCTGGTCCAATGTTTAACCACTCTTTCAGTAAAGAAATTTTTCCTCACATCCAATCTAAACTTCCCCTGGCGCAACTTGAGGCCATTTCCTCTCGTCCTATCACTAGTTACTTGGGAGAAGAGACCGACACCCACCTCGCTACAGCCTCCTTTCAGGTAGTTGTAGAGCGCAATAAGGTCTCCCCTCAGCCTCCTTTTCTCCAGGCTAAACAACCCCAGTTCCCTCAGCTGTTCCTCATAAGACTTGTTCTCCAGACCCTTCACCAGCTTTGTTGCCCTTCTCTGGACACGCTCCAGCACCTCGACATCCTTCTTGTAGTGATGGGCCCAAAACTGAACACAGTATTTGAGGTGCGGCCTCACCAGTGCCAAGTACAGGGGCACAATCACTTCCCTACTCCTGCTGGCCACACTATTTCTGATACAGGCCAGGATGCCATTGGCCTTCTTGGCCGCCTGGGCACACTGCTGGCTCATATTCAGCCGGCTGTTGACCAACACCCCCAGGTCCTTTTCCGCCAGGCAGCTTTCCAGCCACTCTTCCCCAAGCCTGTAGCGCTGCATGGGCTTGTTGTGACCCAAGTGCAGGACCCGGCACTTGGCCTTGTTGAATCTCATACAGTTGGCCTCGGCCCATCTGTATGATGGGATCCAGCCTGTCCAGGTCCCTCTGCAGAGCCTTCCTACCCTCAAGCAGATCAACACTCCTGCCCAACTTGGTGTTGTCATCTGCAAACTTACTGAGGGTGCACTCAATCCCCTCATCCAGATCATTGATAAAGATATTGAACAGGACCGGCCCCAAAACTGAGCCCGGTGGAACACCGCTTGTGACCGGCCACCAACTGGATTTAACTTGTCTCAGATTTCACAAATCTGAGACAAAATTCAAAAGGAAAGGAGGTTAAAATGTTGGTCTGTTAGGGTTATGACTATGCTGAACTCATATAGAAGATAAAAGAGCATAACATGCTGATATATCTGATATTTTTATGTAAGACTGCCTTGTTTCCATTAAACAGCGAAAAGACAGCTACTGTTTAACTGAAGAAACTGATGGAAAATCCTTATTACTATATAAACAGTGGTTTAGACATAAAAAGTGTTTAGTTTATGCATCTGTGCATTTAGCTGAACACTAAGCTTTTTCTAAACACAAATTGGTGCCTTCCTACTCCCATCTATTTTCACTTTCTTTTTGAAAGCAGGAAATCTGTGTCTTCTCATTCCTTAAAATGTAAAACAAAAAGAAATTAATGATTTTTGTATCATGTGTTTTACCTAACCCACCAAAGAATTGCAGCACATTGCTCCTAGAGTTGCAGTTTCCCTTTAAAGTCTGTCTTGTCTTTTTTTTTTTTTTATCTCATTTCCAAGGAAAACTTTGGTCTACCATCACCTTAAAAGACCTCATTGGTTACATCATCTATTTATTCTATTTTGGGATTTAGACTGCTTGCTTATTTGGTGTTCTGTCATTCAGCTGCTTATCCAGACCTAAAGCTGAAGAAAAAAAACTCATAGTCATGCAATTACAACAGAATGTTCTCATTTTACTTCCTTTAGCTTTTAAGTCACATCAGTAAAAATGTATACATAAATGATTTTTTTTAAGGATGGCTTTCTTGATTCCACAAATTTCACCTCTTTCAAGCTGATCTAGTCCCTATTAAAAATTCAATATCAATCCCTTTCTCTCTTCATTCACTTTCATGATGTCAGCCCTTCAAGCCCTTGACATAATAAAAGTTGTCTTGCAGTAACTGCCATGCAAGTTAATCTTCAGTTTTGTGGACAAAATGAGAAGACATTGATAACACAAGGCTGAAAACATCAAAAAATCACCGGTCGTTCCTTATCGGTGACCAGATAAGAAGTTCAGGTTAACCATCCTCCTTCAACATATTAATGAGCATTAATTCACCCATATATTAACATGCAAGTCAGACAGGCTTATCTGTGTGGATGATGCCCTGTTTGTAAATAGGACCTGCCCCCAAAAGCTACTGAATAGACCCACACTTGCTTTCGTGTATCTTAATACATCAAAAATGCCTTTTAATCAGTTAAGAACAAATTCTGATTTGTTTTTATTTGATTTGCTTTCACTAGCACTGAGAGATAATAGGAGCCTATTTCAGACAGTGTGCTACTACTTGAAATTATTCATCATTAATTCTCAGAGAAGGGACACTATCAGGACACTAATGCATGACCCTACTAAGCCTTAAAGGGAAATAAATAAAAAAATACATTTTTATAATGCTACTTGGAAAAGACTAGAATTCAGTCAAAGACTGAAGAATACCTGTCTCAGCTAGTAAGGCTAGTTCCCTAGCTAGGAGGACATTTGTTTGGTTCAAAAACTGTAGAAAGAGCCCAGAAGCTCTTTCTTTGAATGAAAACATGTATGCACAAATAGAATGAAACAGAGAAACTTCCAAATATATTGTTCTTTAGTATTAGTGTAGCAGTGTTGCTTAAAGGGCCTCCTCGTTTTACTGGACACTGCATATTAACAAATGAAAGTCCATGCTCCCAAGAGCTGACAATGCATTTATTGTATGCTGCACCTCACTTCTTTGCGGCGGTAACAAACAAGTGAAAACGTTGTCACTGCATCCCAGCTATCATCATCCTGCGTATTATACCAGAGCAGGTTTTAAGGAAAAACTGAGGGAAAACATCACAGTTCTGAACATCCTTCAACTTAGTCTCCCAGTTCATCTAACTGAAAACAACAGTTCCCGTCTTGAGCAAGACTTTGATCCTTATTCTAGCAAGGTGTGCCAATAACTGGCCAAATTTGTATAGTTACATATTGTTTTGCATATAAATAGTATCACACGAAATTCACATTTTAAATAACAGATCTGGGGGAAAAGAAGGGCAAGAAGTCAGATTGTTTATGCTCCAGTCAAAGGTGTGCAGACAGGGCATAGGATGATGTTCAGGTCACGTCTCGCTGAGGTGCAACTGCAGAAGCAATGGCAACAGAGTCTGTTTCTCCGAGTCAAAATGGTCTTCTTAAGTGGTGCAATTCTGAAATTCCTTACAGTATGCTTATCACAAAAAAAAGTATAATTTATCTCAAAAGTTGCGGGAAATTAAAGAATCATAGGAAAAGGTCAAAATATGCAGTTTTGCATATTTTGAACACACTCAGACTTGTGTTCAGCCAAAGGGTAAGGAAAGAAAACATGATGGGGTCTAAACCAAGAATGAAAGGACAAAAGTGACATGAAAACGTATATATAGTTCTCAGCAAACCTTTGTAGATTTTTGTGAGGAGGTAAGCAAGCCTTTCGTGAGAGCTATGTCAACAGATACTCAGATCCACTGAGCTACACAGTAATTCAGTTGCTTTAACATCTGAAAGTACCAGTCTTTGTTGGTATAAATGAGCTTATCTTCTACATGACAAATTGGCAATATGCAATGCGGGTATGATCTATTCCTTTTATAAATTAGTAAGTCAAACAGATGAAGAGATCCTTATACATAGAAATCTGACCTAAAGCTCCAGAAATATATTTAGGAAGCAGGAATACAAGCCACAATTGCCCAAAAACAGGTTCAGGGTGGAAGCAAGTTCTGAAATTATAGAAGCATCATTGCAGATGCAAGATAACCATTTATCAGTAAGAGAGCTATGAAAATCAGACATTTATTTTTAGGCAACTCATACGTCAAGTTGCCCAGGGGTAAAATCACTTATCAGTATTTAGACTTTCATCTTCCTAAGCATATTTAGAAAACAGCCGTTTTGAAACTCCCTTTGCACACAGGAGATGTTTAGGGGAACCAAAATCATTTTTAAAACTTGGTAAAAGAACACACATCGTGTATGAAAGCCATTAGCTCAAATCCAGTTCTGAAAACCTATTTACAAATCACAATCCCACGGAGCACTCATACAGGATATGAACAATAAGTTATTTCACAACTCTCAGCAATGTGTGTGTGTGAAAAGAAAGAAGTGGTAGAAAGTGCTCAGAAAAGTACACTGCCTTTTGTACCCATTTTTCTAAGGAAAATGACCTTCAATGACCCACAATGCTGTTCCAGATTAGTCATTCTCTACATCTTCTGCTGCTATTGATCATCAGATTTATCTATCCCATTTTTAACTGGTTATTATACACAGACTTTCCTCTCAGATCCAGAACCTTGTGAACCATTATGAATACAATGTCCTGGAATATCTATACCATGCCTTTCTCAAAGCATTCAATAATTCTACAAAAGTACTTAAGAACCAGTAAGGCAGTAATGTTGAGATGCCAAAAATGATGTTCAGCTCCTCATTTACCCTAAATCAATATTAAGAAAAATGTAGGAGATGGCAATGTTATATCCGGTACAAATCATCACTTGGACAAAGCATAGCTGACTCTAGACAAGACCAAAGTACTTGTCTGAAATGCTTCCTTCTCTCTGAATGCCTTCCGCCTCACCCCCCCGCCTCCTCCTGATGTTAAGACGTGCAGGCAGATGCCCTTGTCACTGCCTATCCTCTGTGTATTTGCTTGGACTGATTCTCACTGTGCTTAACTCTCACTCCAGATGATGAAGACTATGCCCCGTCCTACCCAAAACAAAGCAGGCACCAATGAGCAGAGTTTGCTTACTGATGTAATGCATGTGCAGGTATTAAGTCATGCATCCTGAAAAAAAGTTTGAGTTGATACATAAACACACAAGTAGTCTGCTTAGCATGAACATTCACATGACATCATACCACTTTTCTTTCCTGTTCTGTGCACTGGCTCTCCCTTGAAGTAGAGAGTCCACCTCAAGGTCTCTCTCTAACTGTTTAAAGCCAGCTCCCCTGCTTTTTCTCTCCAAGATACGACTTTTCTAAGACAACTGTGTTCCACTGAAACAATTATAAAACTTAGGAGTATGAGAGGCTTACAAATGCAGAGCCAGGTCTTTTTTCCCACCAAGACTGAATCTCCATTCCCATAAGAAAAGTGTGGCTCCAGAATTCATGGCTTACAGGAGCATGTTAAGCTCAATTAACTCTGCTTTAATAAGTTATGCACATACATGCAACACAAACAAAAGCTGTGTAGTACACACAGGAAGAAATTAATTCTTTTCTGCCATATTAATATACAGAATTCATGAACATGACATCTTCGGGTTCTCACGAAGTAGCTTAAAAACTGTTAATTATTTCAATTCATCACACGCTAAAAGTACTCAACCAGCATAAATAGAAGTAGTGAACCAGGCTTGAAAAACTGGTTGTAGCTTTTGCTCTGAACAACGCCTGAAATTTTTTGATGCTTACCTGGAGCTTGCCCAATCATTCCAAACCTAGGTTTATGTAACTGGATTAATTCTTAGAAAAGAAGTATCTTTCTCATTGGATTTATACAGTCTGCATGATACTTTTTTCGGGGTCTTTTTTTTTGTTGGAAGACAAAGTAAACAGGAAACTCCCAAGCATTTAACTGTTACAAAACTAGCTATCAAACCAAAGACAGAAGTTTCAAAGTTCTGAGTTCCAGGATTATTTAAAATGGCTTGAAGATCCCATTTTAGCACTACCTCATCCTACTATTTTTGATCTGGAAAAAATCTGTTTCTTCACTGCCTTCTTACAACTTCAGAGATATTCAATGAATCAACAGGGAAAGTGATCCCTGTAAACTGTTCAGTAAAGTGTAAAAACATTCTTTACAGTTGTCATATAACTAAAATTCCTTGAAGTTCATGTAGTGTAGAGCTAAGTGTTTAGTAGCCCTCAAATTTTCCTTCTTCCTGTAACAAGGTGCTTTAGCAGTTACGTAAATAAATCATCTAAGGACATAATCCAGGTACCCTTATGCAATTTTTATTCCCACATCCTTTAAGGTATACCTGTGCTTATTCAATCTTATGGGGTTTTCCCCTCTGTTTCTTTTATAAATCAGCTTGAAAGTGGCAAACCCAGGATTTCCATCTATGCAGAAGTCTACATGCTACCAGACTGATAAAAAGATACAGGTGTGCAGATGTTTCTTCATGTGTACAGCCATCAGCCTTTATTGTTAATGATGGGCCACAAGTCTCTGGGAAACAAACAAACAAACAAACAAAAAAGATGACAACTGGAGGAGAAAACAAAGAAGATAAGGCATGACCAATGACCAGACTTTGTACCTTCTACTTCATATTACCTACATTCCCACCAGCTAGATTTGGAATACAGCATTTTCAGGAAATGCAACTTTTATAATCTCTCCCGTTCTCGCCAATTCTTCCCACTGTTTCATTATTTATTCCTAATGACCACAAACTATACCTGTGATACATCAAGACGTAAACAATTGTGTAGTTTCAACAAATATGCTGTGCTGGTTTTGGCTGGGATAGAGTTAATTTTTTCCATAGTAGCTTGTATGGGACTATGTTTTGGATTTGTGCTGGAAACAGTGTTGATAATACAGTTATTGCTGAGCAGCGCTTACACAGAGTCAAGGCCTTTTCTGCTTCTCACACCACCCCACCAGCGAGTAGGCTGGGGGTGCACAAGAAGTTGTGAGGGGACATAGCTGGGACAGCTGACCCCAACTGACCAAAGGGATATTCCATACCATATGACATCATGTTCCACATATAAAGTTGGGGGAAGAAGAAGAAGGGGGGGGACATTCAGCATGATGGCATTTGTCTTCGGAAGTAACAGTTAAGTGTGATGGAGCCCTGCTTTCCTGGAGATGTCTGCACACCTGCCTGCCGATGGGAAGCAGTGAATGAATTCCTTGTTTTGCTTTGTTTCTGCCTGCCTGGCTTTTGCTTTACCTGTTAAACTGTCTTTATCTCAACCCATGAGTTTTCTCACTTTTACCCTTCCGATTCTCTCCTCCATCCCACTGCAGGGGGGTGGGGTGAGCAAGCGGCTGTGTGGTGCTTAGTTGCCGGCTGGGGTTAAACCATGACATGTACCTTTTCAGGACTTGAAGCTACCAAAATCACATTTGAAAAGTCATCTCTAAGCACTTTTTCAGAGTGTATATGGATTCATTTTGGGATATTTTGGCAAATGCAATGTGGAAACTAATCCCAGTTTTATAAACAAGTA
The DNA here is from genome assembly GCF_000699105.1 of Pygoscelis adeliae. Lineage (NCBI taxonomy): Eukaryota > Metazoa > Chordata > Aves > Sphenisciformes > Spheniscidae > Pygoscelis > Pygoscelis adeliae. The sequence continues at coordinate 2,468,186 of NW_008824988.1, read as the reverse complement.
GCATATTTTGTAGGAATTGAACTGTTATACTTATGGCAGACAGGTACATGCCTTTCTTTGCCTCACTTTTATTCTGTTATTGACAGAAACATCACTTATGTGGGATTAAATGTGAGCCAGGAAATATATATTGTCAACTGGAGCCCCAAGTTATTTCCAGAAGTTTTCCAAATTAGATCTGGCATCTGGCACTACAGCAAGTGCCATACTCCTTTTGGTTTAGTTTTATACCATTTTACCATGGGTCTGTTTTTACATCTCCCTGTCACTCCTGCGATCAATTATAAGTCCAGAGAATAAGAAAGAAAGGAAGCAGGACAAACCCATCCCACCCTCACATGGTGTCATGTGATGGGGTAAGCTCCTGGCTCAGGACAGGGTGTGGTGAAGCACACCCCCCTGGATCCGCACAGCACCATCTTTCTCTCCCGTTCCCTTCAACCCTCCAGTATCTTCCCACCAAGGAAGGCAGAAACACTTCAGCACTGTGCTGGGAGCATGCAAACACCCAGTCCATGGCAGGAAAGGGACAGATACAGGAATGTTCCCTTAAGCCACTACTGGTAAAAACATGTAATTTTTTTAAAAGTCCATATTAACTTATAAAACACAGTATGTACACAAAGCATCAGAGCACAATCCGAATACAGGGGTTAGAATAAGAGTTTGGACAGGATATAACTGAAGCCTGTGTTTATGCTTGCAGTAATTACAAGAATAGTTTCTACCTTATCATGAGTTCAAAATGTGAAGTATTAAATTTGCTAGCAATAAAAATAGAGTGGAATGTCAGCATGAGTCTGAAAATAAGTCACTTAAAAGGATTTGGATAAGAACAAATTAAATATTTTATTTATAGGACTAAAGGCAAAAAAAAAAAAAATTACTGGCTGTGGATCCAAATCCAACTTTTACTGAAACTCTAATAATACTGTTTTCCAACAAAGAAAAAATGTCATTGGAAATACTTATGTTAAAACTCTTAACAAGCATCAAATGATTTAGAAACAAGCATAAAAAATAGAATGGATAAAGAAATATGAAAGGTTTTTCAACACTATTTATAAACTATGTTGTAAAGCTGTCCCATGTAAAAATTCTCATTAGCTTTTTGCTTCACCCCTAATGAAGATTCATTAGATTTTTCTAAGAAAAGTAATCTTTCTTCTATTATTGATTGTTCCTGTCATAAGTTCAGCTTCCATTAGCAGTTTCTTGTAGTTTTCATATTCACAGACATTTGTACAAGTCAAAGTCAGTTTTTATTAGGAAGAAAGCTTAGAGCTACTTTGCTGAAAATAACTGCAGATTTTTAACAGGAACATTTTCCTTCACTTTTATGAAGACATAAACTATAATCGTTAACCTAAAAATGAGTTACAGAACCTAAACCCAAGGTTTTTCTCCCTTCACAACAACTACGCTCGCCTGTCAGAAGCTTAACTTCCACAACCTTTCTCAGCAGTGGAAGTAGTTCAGCAGAGAGCAACCAGAATGAATTAAGGACTTGACTAGCTTTTCAAGACTAATTTTTCACATTGAAAAGAGGTAAAAGATAAGACTTAAGCCACAGATTGTTGGGAAACAGAGACTGCAATGAAATAAATCCCAGCTCAAGAGTAAAGAAAAAGCAGATGCAAACTTACATGTGAAAACACTCGGTGCTTAAAGGCAGTCAAGGCACAGAGAGGTACCCTATGGAATGAAACACAAGTGCAGCAAGCAGAGGACCACCTGGTTCAAAAAGGGAGCCAGAGAAGTGTGGAGGTCAGAAATATGGCGGCAGGCAAACAACAGCTGACTCAATGGACGTCACGGACCTAGAAGAGCTTCCTGGACTCTTTCAAATTTCCTCTGTCCCTGTGAAACTGGCTTTCTTTAAGTAGTTTCTAAGGGTCTGCAATTCATTTCTTGGCCAAGCAAGCTCACTTTCACTGAACACAGTGATCTGAGGTTTGTTTGAATTCCT
>NW_008824988.1:2462987-2466174 GCF_000699105.1 Pygoscelis adeliae | reverse complement strand
CTTTCTAGCAGGTGTGAGAACACTGAGGCTCCTTCAGTTGCAGCTCATTTCCACTTACTAACTACTTTATCTCCGTGGATGAAGCAAAAGTGACTTTTGTGTTTCCTGGCAGTCTGCTGCTTCAAAGAACCTAATAGTGATTTGTTTATTTCAGAGGAAATGGAGACCAGTCAGTGATGACAGATTTATTGGTTAAATGGACATCACAAAAAAATTTTCATGCAGTACAGGCTGGCTCTAACCACACTATGGGAACTCATAGTAAGGGGTGATGTGCATTCCAGAAATCCAGTCCTATTTAATCCACTCCACTCTAATCTGTACATTTATATAGCACCCTTCACACAATTTCCTAGAGCTCTGTACAGAAAAGTAATAACCACTGCACTGAAAAATATCCAGGTATATCGATGGCCTACATTTAGACTTGAAAATATAGCACAAGGAGCCAGACTGTTGAATATCTCCTGGCAATGAATCAGTCGGTGATAGGCAAGAAAAAGATGGGTGTTCCATCTCTTCCAATTACATCTCAGGATAGAAGAGAAGTTCTTAGTTATGGAGAGATAATTCACAATATGGCAGTTCACAACAGCTCCTAGTGGAGGAGAATTTTACATCAGAGCAATAAAACATGAAAATTGATATGAAACTTTAGTGGGACCCAATATAAATTGTACAATATGGCTGATCAAACTCAGTCCAACAAGAGGAAAAGGCACAGGGTTTTCAGCAGTTGATTGGTTTGCAATGCATGAAGAGAACTACTCAGAGAACTGCGTAGTCTCGATGTGAAAAATAAATAAAGAAGCACATTCTAGAGCAAGATACTACCAAATTTATGTTGCTATAGTCTTCAAATGCTAACTGAATGTGATATTTGCCTCTGTCAAAAAAGGTAAAATAAATTTATGGATAACATATAGGAACCTATGTTGAAAATCCCAGATAACCTGACAACTGCCCGTTTTCTATAAGGGTGAGGAACATTGATGAAGGCAAGCACTGAGATCCAGCCAGTCAGCAGGGCATTCCATTTAATCTGGATTCAATTTCAGAAAAATGTCTGGCTGAGGTCGTGCATCAGCCAAACAAACACACCATTTGGAACGAAGCTGGAATATTTGTTGAGGCAGAGAAATATATCTGTACATCACCTCTATACATATGGTTGGCTAAAGCACATCTGCCAATAATTGGCTGAAAAAATCATCAAAATTATAAAAATGCCTCTATTTAAGATGATAAAATAAAAAGTGTTATTTATTCTTTGGATCAGTAATTCACCCAGCATTTAGTAACTGGAATTATCATTGCATTTTGACTCCTCCTACTCTCCAGTCTAGCTTGACATCCTGAATGGTTTAGCTCAGTTTATACATAAGGAACTGTAAGCTAGTTTTGCCCATATTACAGCCTGAAGATCTGAAGTATGGAATAACTACAGCACTGTGTAAAGATTATTGCAATTACTCTGAAGGAAATGAAACCAGCAGGTCTACGCAGGGACTCCCGTAGGGAGTATAGTCAGGGTGATTTGCCCAAAGTAACGTCCTTGCTTCTCAGCAGAGGCAGTTTGCCTGGCAAAATCATGATGCTGACCTGTATGTGCTAACTTCCAGCTCTGGAGGCTGCCTGGGTGCTTCGGCACAATGTTCTAGCAGACAAGAAGTCTATGGCAGAGTTGGAAACTCAATTTTTTTCTCCTTGATTTCTTTCCAGTGTCTTATTTCAAAGCCACTCATCTTCTCTGCTTTTGGGGTGCAGGGTAGTATGGTGGCTTATTTATTAAAAATTCATCTTCTAAACCTACTAATAGTCCCCTTCTTTTAGTAATTATATCTAAATTTTAAAAACTTATAACACAAGAATGAAGTCCAAAGGAGCTTTTGAATCAAATACAATATCTTATACAGCCACAGCACAGTAAAAGTTGAAATGGTATTTTTACTGCGTTTGTATTTTTGTGTGAGAGTGTGTGTGCATGTATACAGAACTTGTGTAAAATTAAATGCCAATTTTTACTATCTTTTTTTAACTGTAAGAAGGTGCACTAGATGCCCTATTTGATCTTGATTTAACTCAATCTTGCAATTACGTATACTATAATAACCTGTATATTATGAATCTTAAAGTATAAGCACAATGATTTGCAAGCATCCTATACACTAGCCTGACTCAGATTTTCTAGGACTGGGAGCGTACTTTATAGAAGAAAGTGTACAGCTCTGGTTTCTTTAAAATATATTATATTTTACAGGAGAGCCAGCCTAAAGCAAACAAAAGCATATGACTATACTGCATTTTTCAGAGAATCCACACGCTGGTTGAAGTCCTTGAAAATGTATTACCAAAGCATTAGATGCAGAGAAGTAGGTACCCAGTATGAAAGCAATGTGAGGAACACATATTTTTAAAACTCAGGACACGCTGAATGGCTTGCAGCCCTGCAATATTAACAATAGATCTCTTAACTGTAAGCAAATGCTTGAAGGATATAGATGAGGGACAATTCTGGAATAAAATGTTTACAGTTAAAGTTCTACAGCCAGGAAGAGATAGGCTAAAGCCTAAAAGCTGCCTCAACACAAAAGGATCAGCTTTCAAGAAAGCTGCACACTCGACTGTTACCATTTAGGCACCTAAATGAAGAACAATGGGGGCTGCTGGGTTCTGAGCTCTTTCAAGCATCTGGTCCAAATTCTTTCCTTCCATATGAATCAAAACAAATGTTTAGGCTACCAACTTTCCATTGCCCTTTCAGTTTAATGCCAGCTTTTCTAGCTTTTAAATTCCTTAGTATAATAAGATGAATAAAACACTAACTTAGCAAAATGCCCAGTTAGGGACTATTTGCAATATTTTCTTTTTTATTAGTAGCAGACATAAAGTTTGTATAAAGTCATTGTAAAGATATATCTTTCAAAACAATATCATTTGGAACAAGATTTTTTGGTTTAATACATTTAAAAACTACGAATCCATCTTACTTGGCTATCAAAAAGCGGTTACAGATTAACTCACAGATTTGAAGACAGAACAGACTGAAATCAGCACAAAACAAAACACAGTAGCAGAAACAGCCAGAAAATTACCAAGTAAATTATATAAGAAAACAAAAAGGAGATCACATCATGATGTGGAAGTAGAACATAAGTCGATGTGTGCTGTGCCACACCATGCTAAG
>NW_008824988.1:2447715-2462924 GCF_000699105.1 Pygoscelis adeliae | reverse complement strand
CATCCTACGGTGCTGCGGAGCCTGAAACAAGAGCTGCAATGCTCTGCAAGAGCCCAGGATACATCATTGTGCCTGGACCCTGATACATCCTAAGATGGTTGAAAGCTGTGCTAAGTAGTCATAAGACTCTGTATTTAAATGTTAGAGGGCAACTAGTGAGACAGGCAGGCAAATGTAACGACGTGGTAGTGCCATACCTCTGCAACTAAAACAGGCGACGTAGGACATGCACAGCATTACCTGATACTAACCTGATACAATTACCTGATACTAAGAGTAAAGGTCCATTCCCAGCCCTCTCCCCACTATGGGAAAACCCCTTCTGCAGAAAAGTGCGAATTCAAACATTTTAAGAAAGTCTCTGCTTAAGAACACAGAAATTTTGCAGGCTTATCACAGTGAATACTGAAACACTCAACACTTTCAAGCAGGTTCATGAATAAGTAGACTCCACTGGACAAAAGTAAAGAACAACTGGATATCTCATTTTAGTTTTACAACACACACTGCAGCAAAGGAAACAGCGACTAATGAAAACACAAAACCACGGATGGAAATCTGTGTTTTTTTCTGACTTGAATGAAAGAAAGCTGCTTCAAGAAGCACGTAAACAGAGTTGGCAGGAAACATCTTTACTAATTTACATGAGCTAATTTAATAAAATATGGGAGATGGAAAGAAACATACAGTCCATTTTCAGCTTTTCCCATACCTAATGAGCATTCTTCTCATCGGCTTTTCTTTCCAAACTATATTCAGGTTTTACGTTTCTACTGCTTTATGATTCTTACATAAATTATTTTCTGTAAGTGATACTATGCTAAACAGCCATTATTCCAAAGTTACCTCTGACATTCAGTTGTAGAAATAGTTTTCATTAAGAAAATAAAACAAAAAATTTGGAATGAATGACTTGAAGATAAGAACAAAGTCTCATCCCCAAACTAACTGATCCTGTATGCATAATTGCCTTCTAAATCCGGATGATGAAGAGAAGGGATAAATTACTTAGGACTGTAGTAGAGCACGAGACAAAGTTCAGAAAAAGAAAGTTCGGAGTATTTTAAGATGAGTATCAGGCCAAAATTCCTGCAAGTGAGATTTATTACACCATGGAGTCTGTTTCCTGAGACTGCTAATGAAGGCAAGCTATTTTTTAAAGTCCAAATGAGCATTTAATAAATGAGTACCACACTCACAAACCATATACATAACCCGTTTTGTCATACTGAATTCAAAGAAATCAACCCACACTCAAGCCTTTTAGTCATCACTACTTCACTCCATCTGTCACTCGTCTAATAAAAGAATATTAATATGGGTTGCTCTTTGGTGGGGGGTACCGTTTTCCCTGTAAGTAGGATTCCTCTAGGTAAATTACGTGTAACTTTTTAGCAAGGTTTCCTTTCCTTCTTTTTCTTTTTTTTTTTTTTAACCTGTACTATGTTTCATGTCCTTCCAATCATTCCTAGGTCTGCATAGCTAGACAGCAATGTAATTAATTATCTTGTAATTAATTCTCTCAGGGGAGTTGTTCAACCACCATCCACTATACCATCTGACCATCATCCACATTCGTTACACTGGAAATAATGGCATCCCTAATGGACACTGCAGAGTCTGTAGTTCCTCTCCTTTTCCGAGCCAGAGAAAGCTTAGCCTGGCATAGAGTAGCATGGAGAAGAGAGAAGAAAGGGGAAGAGAGGGAGAGAAGGGTTGTTTTCTCCTCTTTGTGAAGGTTGGAAGTGAGGTGAGGAGGGTAGTGATGAAAGTCAGTATGATTATGACAAAAAAAGTTTTCAGCTATGACAGTTTTGCAGCATTTCCTGAAGGGGGGCAGCCTCTTGATCCTTTTTAATATCCTTATTAGTCTCCAGTTCAAGAAGCGTGTGTGAGGACATGTTTAACTCCCATTGAAGTCAATGGTTCTTAAGCATATGCTCAAATTTTTTCGCAAATCAGGACTTTAATCTGTTCCTTATGTACATTTAGGATTACAGAGAAGTCTTCTGTTTTTGAAGTTGCTGGAAACATCAGCTTGCTGATGGGAGGTGGGGGAAGGGAGCAGGACTCCATCACTTTCAGAAGTCTGCAACTCTCTTGTTTAATTTTTTTCTGATTTTGACCAGAAAAGTATCTCTTTACCAATTTTTTTAAATCTTCTCAAACACCGTCTATTTGATTCTAATGTGTGCTGCAGAAATGTGAGTTACTGACACAACACACTTCTAGGTTTTCATTAGTTATAAAGTCACAAATACTAAGGTTAGAGTCTCATTCCTCCCTCCTTCCTCTAGAAAGTTGATAGAACTCTTACCAAAACCCAAAGAGATTTATTCCTAGCAAGGGGAAAGAAGAGCTGAGACAAAAGCTGTAAAACTGTCTCCGTCCTACACTGCAAATGTACCTCAATTCTGGCATCTAGTGCTTTTGGCTATTTCAGTCCTGGAACAGAACCCTCTTCACTGAGCCTGAAGGTTGTGCCAAACTGTATGGTGATTTTTGTGATATGGAAAAAAGCCCACTGGAGACCAGCCGGAAAGCAGCCAATCTTGTGATCTGATCCTCATGTGAATTTATGTCTCCAGAGTTCAGATTTAATATCTTCTGTAATTTTACCATGCACTCTATTTGCTGATATTACACTGAAAAACTCTAGATATTGAAAATAACTGCACAGTTGCCAAGCCCAAGCATTCAAAAGGTATCAGCAAGACTCCTGTACCTTTTCTTTTCTCCCCCTGCCTGCAGCTCCCTCATCCTCCCCAAACTGTTTATAAAACACATTTAGGAATAAAATAGTACAGTATAACCAAGTGCAGGTTGAGTCAAATCAAGTGGACTATCCAGGTCCCTATCTGCTGTTATTTTAGATTCGATACACACATGCATGCACACACACACAATAAATGTATCTTCATGTCTATTATATCAATGAAATGGAATCACAAAAATAATTTTACTGTTTCCAAAATTTTCTTACAGAAAACTAGAGTGAAAAGACGAATTGCCAATGCTATTTAAAGAGTTTACAGGCCCCTTCAAAATGAGACTTTACTTTCTTTGAAGCACATTCCTTCTGGCACAAGTAATTATTACCTAAAATCTTGGAATTAAAAGAGTGCATTTTAAGAATGTTAGATTCTTTTTTTTTTCACCTATTTGGCTTAGTTTCAAATACTCCCTTTTTACACAAGGCTCTGCTCCACACTGGGTACATCACTGGTATTAAATATTAACCATCAGCATTGTCCTGTCTGGGTCATGCTTGATTTCCGCTATAGCTGTTAGACAATCTGCTCTGTGGTGCACACCCTTATGAAGTTAAAACCTCAAGAAGAGAAGAGAGAGCACACGAAACATCTTTTTTTTCTCTTTTCTTTTTTCCTGTTTACTCTCAGCCTTGCACACTTTTCTTACACACCATAAATGCATAAAAGAGCCATGACTGACCTACAGTTAAGAAAAGTAACCGTAAAACAATTGATGGTTTGGGGCCGATGGGATAATGACAGAATATTGCTTCTGGATGTTTCTTGCACTTACATGAGCCGTACCGAAGACAGAGAAGAGTGTGAATGGAAAAAGGAAGAACACACTTCAGGCAGCATAGAGAAAACACTGAGGTAGATAACAAACAGGATCCAAAACATCAGCTGAGCAGCAGTTGGGCAACGCCTTGCAAGGAAATAAGTTTAACTCTGAGAGAATAAGCTGGAACCAGAAGGAGGATACTAGGACGGAAATTTCAAAAGGGTGTGACTGAAAGGTAGGATCATTTCATCAGCTTTGGTTTTGGCAGGGTTAAAATAGGAGCCAAGAGAGGGCCAGGGCAGGAAAACAGGATTCGATTTCTGCTAAGTGGTGTAAAAGTCATTTGCAAAACGGTCTGAAAACGTGTTGGAGGGAGAGAAGATTGATAAAAGCAACTTGCAAACTCTCATGGCAAAATAAGATCTTCTAAACCATAGTTCTCACCCTGTTCAGAACAAGCAGCAGCCCATGGCCTTGTACTGGGGAAACCAAGGATAAAGTTGTTTTGCCTCTGTAAAAAAATGCTTTGTGCTTACCCCCAGGTCTCTTTTGTGAGCATTTTTTTCTTACGTCTGTGCATTCTTGCCCTGGAAGGAAAGGAAATGCTGTCTGCTTTTATAAAGAAACCGACCTTAACTGCATAAAGCTAGCTCTTAGGCTTTATGGAGAGCACAGATATATGAGAGATTAAATGACATGGCAGGGAAAGTGCAAAGGCTGATTAGTGAGACCTTCTTTTTGTGCTTGTGCAATATGCTACACACGTTCCCTGGACTTGCTTCAGTATGGCCATTCCCAAACTTGCAGAAATACTCTTCCAGAGGCATTTAGGGAACATGTACCACCCTCAAATAACTTCTGAACTAGTAAGCTCCATGTAGGTTCATATAGCTCAGATAAGAGCAGTGTATCTTGCATTTCTAGCTCAGTGTGGATTTCACCTCCACCTTTTGTAGTAAGAGTCTGTTGATACGTTAACAGGGTCCTTTTAATTAATAGGCCAGCAATAACATGTAGCCAGACTCCACTATATGGGTAGCATCAAGCTTTCCACTTATCTACATAATCAAGTCAACGATATGTGTCAAGGTTAACATGGATGCAGCTTTTAGTTTGTGTATGTGTGAATTAAGACCATCAATTAGTTGTGGAAACATGCTTGAAAAACACAAAGCAAGCCAGAGCCTCCATAAATAATATTTTTATGGTATCTACCCATACGTTGTGGAACTACAAACATTTCTTAGCCGCACACCATTGAGCTAAAGGAATCAATGACAGAGTAGCAACCGACATGCCTGTGCTTAACTTTTTCAATGTTATAGTTAATTCCAAGAGAATTATACACAGTAACTTAAGCTTCGACAGGATTAGAGCATCAGTACACAGACTGGCAAAGCACTGAGTGGCCTTTGCAGGAGGGAAGGAAACAGCTTTCTCAAGAACTTTGAAGGATTGGGTCATTCTGTAAGTTATATTTCACCAAACATACTTGAAAACGGCTGGACGCATTTAGCCACTGTACTTGAAACACACAATCTCTATCCAAAAAAAGTGTTTGTTTGGGTGTCATGTCTGGCAAAGCTTTCGTGATATGTTTGCAAATACAAAAACATTAAATCTCTGATATTTCTCATGCCAGCAGACTGCAAACCAGATTGGCGCCTTCTCTGCATGTCTAAATTTCAGTTTGGAACCAGTGAAATAAAGATAGCTTTATAGGGTTCGAACACTGTTAGATTTCTGTACATACCCTCATATTAAAGCAATAAAGATGTTTGCCTCATAAAGTTGTAGCAATGTATCAAAGTGTAAAAAGCAAAGGTGTCAGAATGAGTGGAGAAAAAAAATTAAAATGCTACAGGGAAGATTGGCAGCATATTTCTTCATAATGTAAACCAATCCAAAATATTTGCGCCCTTGTCTCCAGCTTTTTCTCCCATGCTTAGTCACATCATTTTTTTTTAAATGTATAATTTAAGTTGTTCTATTTACTACTTTTAATAATAATATATTGTTTCATAAAAAGAATACAGACAGAATAGTCACCCTTTTTATTGGCCTAATAATATAATCTATTAGAAAATCATGTAAATTAAAGTGGTAATAATACAAGAAAAGGTAATGCTGCAGATTCAAGTCGCCTTATGAACAGTTGCTAATGAAGCCTCCTATTTTTTTCTGACTCTGCTCCACTGATCCAGAACTGTTTCCTCTTGCATTGCCTAACAGACTAACATTGCCTAACGTACTGTTCTATTTAGCGGATCATTGCAGTTCTTTCTTAAGTTATTGTCGGTTAACATCTAATGGAAATCTGATTAAGGTAAAATGTGGTATTTTTTGTTTTGCAGCAAAGGAAGTGCTCATTCGGCAAGGATAAATGGAAATGGAAAGGATATACAGGCATACACTCCTTCAGAAATGGACTTGTGTAAAAAAAGAAAGAGAGGGAGGGAGAGGGAGCAGGGAGTGAGACCATTAGCGTGTATTGTTCTAATGTCCTCAGGAACGCAAAGACTTAACACACAGCTGCGGCTTGAGGTCATTGTGGTACTCCCAAAACAAGAATATAGAAAGAAAAAAAGAAAAGAAAAAAAGAGTTTAATACTACTGTGTCACTTTTGAGTCAATCAAGTTAGTAATTCCAAAGTGCAAAGGACAGGCAACGTTCTCCATTCTCCCTAAGCCCTACGTAAGGCGAGTATGCCTCGCAGACTCTTACTAGGTTTTAAAGCCTAGTTCAAAAAATATCAGTTTGAAAAGAGTGAACATGCCTTAGCCCACACTAGGCTGCTCTTTTTGTCTGGCAGAAAATACTGTCTGGTGTTCTAAGCACAAAGCTTTACAAGGCACCTTCGAGCGGTCGACGTTGCCGTAGCCGCACAGGCTTCCGTTCACACCGTTTTTACCAGCCCAGTGTAGCAAAGCCTCACAAAATATGCCGTTGTATGGTTTATCAACGCATCTGACTTCAGTTCTTTTTCCTCCACTAAACCAACTGATATTTTCATGAATTTAGGAGACACTTAGTCACTGTTCCTACCATTCTTTTTACAGTAATAAGCACATTTTAACAAGTAGGTTTTGCTTGTCCATGTATGTTACAAGGATGGAGCCTACAGTGTTCTGGTATTCCGCACCAGCTGGAAGAAAACGAAAGGCTTGAAAAGCTACGACGACCCATGTGCCTGAGGAGCCTCACTCACCCTATAAAAACACCCCCTTCCAAGGAAGCCCCCGTGCACACTCAGGGTACATTGCATTCTTCTGGAATATGCCATTTTTTGCTTGGCAGGTAGAAAACCCCAGGGCTCATTCAACTCTCTTCAGAGCTATATTGTCAGTCCACATATGTCCAACAGATTTTTTTAGTATCTATTTTTAGAAGGACCAAAGTGGGAAACAGTTTTTTCCATTTGGTAAATTTAAGTGACTAATGCCCCCAATTCACCAAAATGTGTAAACATACATTTAACTTCAAGTGTGTTCGTATCAAAGTAATACGACTACTTCTGCTGTGAAGTCCTGGCTCCACTCAATAGTTAGTTTCAACTGCAGCACACCCAAGATTTCATTCACCTCCCAACACACAAAATTAAATGCATACTGGCATCATCATAGGATCACAGTCTAAGAATTAAAACTCACAATGGTGGCAGAGGATACTGAAGTGCATCTAACGCAGTTTATGTAAGGCAGCATTTGTTCAGGCTCACTTGCTAAAAATAAAAAACAGCTATTAGAGATCTGAGAGAATGCAGAAGGAAGAAGGACTTTTAAAAGCCTGCAGTAATCTGTTTCAGTTTTAGTTTTTCATATCCTATTTGCTATAAAATAATGTTCAATCAACCAATTTTTCTCTAGTCCAAGAAGCAGCTTCGATAAAGAAAGAAAGAAAGAAAGAAAGAAAGAAAGAAAGAAAGAAAGAAAGAAAGAAAGAAAGAAAGAAAGAAAGAAAGAAAAGATTACTTGGCCTCCAGTTAAGGTTTCATAATCCATTGGATTTTATTGGTTTAGTAAAACTATGCTCTTCCATCATAAATGAAAGATTTGACTCATTCCTTTGAGACTTGTTCCTTCTGCTGTTTGGTCAATTATTTTGTTTCATCTATTGAAAAGAAAGATAAAAGGAAACATAGGTTCAAGTACAAAATAACTTTTCTTTCAAATGACCATTAAGTTTTCACGTATGTTTTCTTCTGTTTATCTATTTTAAGGGTCCCTTTTCCTACTACTGCAAGGTTTATTCAGCACAGGTAATTTTCAATACAAAGTTCAGACTGCTTTTTTTCTTTGTATTGAGCAAGAAGCTCCAGTGATTTCAGAGCGCGTAGTATTGAATGATTATATTCATCATTATACAACAAAATATTCAGTAGCCAATATCCAAATGTGATGTCTGATTTTTCTTTTGATGTATAATCGCATGCCTATTTAGTAATGTGCATGACTTCCAGTCAAGTAACCTACTCCCAAAACTATTTATAAAATTCACAATTCCATATGGAAAATAAACTCACGTTCCAAATAGGAGGTATGTTACTGTCTTCTGTAGATCCAAGAACTCAAAATGAAGGACATCCTCCCTAATCTACAATGAATATTACAACTTTAATATCATTGATGTTAATGAGTAGAATTTTGACAGCCTAAGTTTTCTATTTATAATGTTCAGTAGAAGACTTCAGAGCAACTTTTCATGTATGACAGTAAGCTGTCTACTACTATATCCCATTATATTAATGATTTTTTTTTCCGCTTCGCATCACTCAGTGAATTCTAGGATACAGTGATGCAACTCTACACTAGTGATATTACAGATATGTATATATAAAAAATAGCAGAGACTGAATAACATCAGTGTGATTTAAATTTTTGTTTGTTAAAATATTGTTTTAAATGGATATGGTTTAGATAAACTTCTCAAAGGAAACAGATTTTGTAGTATACATTAATGCATAACAAAGACAACAAATGTATTTCCACCACGCTAGACATCTTAAGATCGATGGCAGTGTTTTTATAAACAAGCATTCCTTTGCTGTGTTTGCTGCTGGAAGCATGCAAGACAGCGTATCACAAAAAGCTTAAGCACTAGCACGGCTGACTGGTCTATCTTATTCTCCCAAGCTAAGCCACATTCACAGTAAGAACACACCTCTTAAAATCTGGCCCTACCAAAAATCAGTGGGAGTTTTGTCATCGATATCTTCCATGTGAAACTTCCCTTAGCATGTATGTTTATAAACCGTTTATTTTAATAACTTTTTTTAGCGATTCAAATACATACTAGACTGTGTGCATCCAAGACAATTACATGAGGCTATTTTTGAATTCAGACTTTCATTCAATGCAATAGAAAAGCAGCTATCCGGTCATCAAAGACCCCAGACACTCACCCCAGAAGTCAAATGACTTCTTGCTGTGCACACCTATGCGGTCACACAAGCTGGTGGTGCAGTGTGGTGTAAAGGTGGTGCAATTGCCCTGCTGAGCAGTGGGAAGGCGGCTTTTTCTGCGGGGTGGCTGCGCACCGTCTCGCTCCTACCCTGCCACCAGCAGTACTTGAGAAACGGTGATGCAGATCTGTAAGTCTTTAAAGCCTACTAAAAAAAGCGTGCGCGCACACGAACACACACACAAAGCTTTTCATAAAATAAAAGCTTAAAGTACTTTACCAATGGAAGGAGAGCACTGGTATTGCCATTGTATAGGTTGGGAAAACAGACATAAAAGGACAGGGCACAGGCTCGATACAGATCACAAGGCTGGGTTCAGTGCCCAGATGTGCACTGATGTAATGAAGTAGCCTCCACCACTGTTTATCAAACTTCTCTAACACCACACTATTTTAGTTAGAAACCTTATTAGCGACATATGCAAGTATTTATATTTTTAAAATATGACTTTCCTTTCGCGTCCTTTCAAGTTGCGTTCTTAAATGTATTAGAACAAGGACATGGGATAACATAGCAAAAATAAGGATTGAACCCAACCCCACCATAACTACATTCTGATGGATTTAAACTTTGCTCATTCTAGCAGATGAAACCAGATTTATTTTGCTTCCTTTCCGGAGACTAGCAAAACTGCTTGGTAGAATACATTTTGCTACTGAAAGAAACATGCTACAGACACCACTCATACTGCCGTGTAACATTGTGTTTGCTGAAAGCAATAACCCGGTGAGCAATATCAGATTATTAGCAGACAGCAGCAAAGGTAATGTTGTCACCTTCCCTTGGATTTCAAGACACGGAGCTCAATCCTGCTCCTGAGGACTTCAGAGATACAGCATATCAAGTCATCACAACACTAAAGAATGAGTATTTCCAAACGGCAAACTATATGCAGATTAACAGGTTCAATTAAAAAGCACTTTTTAAATAATTAGCATGTCTAAAAAGGGCAACAAGTCTGACCAAAAAAATCCAGAATCTGATTACTTACTGTGTGCAATACTAGAGAAGTTACGCTAGATACGTTAGGACAAATTTTATCCTAGGATGTTAAAACCAATGAAATTAAAATTAAATTTATATGTATAATGCTGAATTGGCAATGCTCAAACGATCAGGCAATCTTAATATTTTATCAGTAAATATCTGCAAGAATTATAAAGCATTCCCTACCACGCAACAGCAGTTTAAAAATCCTGAAAGGTAACTACAACCGTGATTTTCTGAAAAGTTTCGGTGAAATTTTCTCCAGATATTGCCAGAATATTTGGATCTTTAATCCCTGTGTCCATATCTCCTTCTGCATTTGGTTCTAGTACCACACTTCTTACTCATCCAGACCCCTCGGTGACTTTGCTTTGAAGACTGGGATCCTTGATAGTGCTTAATACCAAATAATAAAAGAATAACATGCCATTACATTTCTGCGCCACAGATTTAAAACAGAGTAACAGAATTAAGCTCCAATGGCTTAAAAAACCTTGAGCGCTTCAGTAGTTCCACTAGAGTCAATAGACCTTCTCAAAAACATTTGTGCTCCAGTGAACATCTGCATTGGGACCCTGATGTTTCTATCGGGGTTGGGGATTGGGGGGGGGGGGGGGGGGGAAGAATGATATATATAAACAGACAGAAATACATCATTAGAGGCCATACTTATTTCTGTCCACACAAAATTACTCTTTGGCTACGGGCAAAGAATTCTGAGACTGTATCAGTAAAATAGTGTTTAAAAATTTTACAGTCCTAGAAGAGTTCCTGATTATATTTCCTGAGAGCAAAAGTGAACGTATTGCAAATTTTCATCCATTAAACAATCCAGCAAGTAGCCCACTAGGTAGCCCAACATTTGCTAAGCAATCAGCCTTAAAAGTTTTCTCCTAAAATTATGATTATTATTAATCGTATTTTGAACTTGTTTCATTTATGAAATCTACAGAGGTGTGTTGTTGTTGTTGTTGTTTTTTAATGGTGATACTGTGATACTGGATACCAAACAAATTAACTCTTTCCAGAAAAACTATGCTTTATTATGTATTTTTTCTTGCTTCCGTTTACAACCATGCTGAAAAGCACAGACATATTGATGAATCAGTTACACAGTTCTTTTTGACTACAAGTGTGCAGCTCATTTTTCTTACTGATGTGTTTCAGAAACCAATCAGAAGTCCTCAAAACCCATGATTTCACAGTATTTATAATCATTTATCAAAATGACCTGCTTTTTAGAGACCATTTCAAACAAGCACATATGATTTATGGTATTTAGATGTGTTTAAAATAAATTCCCTGGAGATGTAACTTTTTACTGCTTGCATGTTGAGAATAGGTAGGTTATAAAAGATGTTAAAACACTGGAAACAAAGAGTATTGTTTTCTTTTCATGTGATTTGTCAATGAACAAAAACCAGCAGAACAGCTATTGAAACACTGGATTCCTGAAATGTTTTTGTAGGTTTAACATCAGTGTTTCTACATGATACTATTGTAAATACAGTGAAAAGTATGAATAGTTGTTATTACCTGCTAGCCTTTCCTTGGAAATCTGCACCATATAAAAACATTTTTCCATGTCAAACTTTAAAAAAAAAAAAAGCTTCTCATGCCTGGGGGCATGTATTTAATTACATTAGACTTTAACTGGAATCAAATTTACTTATAACATATATTTATCTATCGCAATTAAATGTTTGAATAGTTGTAGTGCTTAGAAGAACTCCTTCAACAGTACTCAGCCTCCCCCTGATCTTTTCACCGTAGTACAGATATTGTTTTCGCCATAGCATTTTAGACTTCCTTAAGGCTAGCAGATTCACTTTCTTTTCACATTTCTCAGTAAGGCTAGATTACACTTTCTATGTAGGCATTAATATGCTTTTCTCCTGACTGAAGTTTTAAGAAACTTGGACCTAAGTAAGCCAACTTAGACAATCGCAGTCGTAATTTTGCATTTGATGTGTTCTGCATCGTCTGAGAATCAAAACCTACTGTATAAAAAACCAAATAAAATGGCCTCAAAAGTCACAGGCAAGTAATGAGACGGGGAGGCATTAGAAAAATCCAAAATATTTCATATAGAACAACTCGTACCACAAAGCAACAAAGCTCTCCAAGAATATGTTTTTGATACACTCAGCATGGTTTTCATCCGCACCTCATTAGCACACAGATAATTCTGACCATTAGTGCACTTTAAAATAAGCGAATTTATTTGCAACCTATCCTCAAATTTAGTATCGGCTTTTTACTCCTACATCCTTGACATACGCAGAGCTGAGTTATAAAGGCAAGGATGCAGATGCCATTATTCACTGCAAAACGTTAACATCTAAAGATTTGTGTGCATCACTCCTCAGCTCGCAGGCTAGTTTACTGACCCACTTCTGGGCCTACGCAGGTTGAAAGGAATGTTCTGAAGATAATGGGAGAGAGAGACTGCAAAACCTGGAGACACTGACAGCTGTAGCATGCGGGGGTCGATGACTAAGTAAGCAGTATTTCCCAGTCCTTTACAAGAACAGTTGACAATTTCACCCTGTTCTGTAGCAGCCTATTCAATATCTTCAAAGGGAACTTCCCAAACTGCTTAAAACCTGGGTTAGGGCAAAAGAAAACTGTAAGTCAGACAGTTCATAAAACTACCACGAAAGCACATTTCACCTTGCTTTCTCAATCCCAAACAAGAGTACAACAGAGCATAGCGCAAAATATTTCTATCCTCCCATTCCCCTGCAATATGTGAATTCCAGGGAAAAAGATTGCAAGCACAGGGACAAACACACAGTACATCGTCCAAAATTTTGTTCGCCCTCTGGATTTTTGTTTATAATTTTTAAAAATTACGCTCCCGCCCTCATAAAAAATAAGTAAAAAGGGGGTATCTCTGCTGGTAAATTTTCAGAGTATCTATATGGCTGAGCAACAGTTACTAGTTTGGGAGATAAATGATACAAGGAATGTTCATGTTTTACTTTCTTTAAACTATCTATAAACTCAGCTTTATGAATCAGCGTTCCTGATCTTAAACGTTCAGAAATAAAAGCAGAGTGGTGCAAGAAAGGGGTAGCCTAAGGTTAATTCAGCTCTGAAATGCGGAACAGATTCACTGCTCAAGAAAACACTGAACATTCTGTGGCTTTAAGTGATATGCTTAAGAAGAGGAAATATATCTGTAAATAAGCAAGAGCATTAATAATTGTCTCAGAATGCTGGCACTGAAACTTAAACAGTCTCTCTTCACTTCTTAGTTATTTACTATTAGGATTTTATACAAACCCCTACTGAAGTAGTTCCAAGTGTGATGAATATGTCTCCAAAAAGTGGGGAAGGCGTGGATGAAATTCTTTCAAGTACGGTAATTTGTTTAAAAAACCAGATTAATGAGAAATAAAGGGCATGATTTTTAATCAAGTGAGGGGCAATTATGGATGACAAATATAGAAATGCAGCGACTTAAAAATAGTTCTCGCTGCCACACGTTAGAAGGGCATTCGATATCTAGCACCGGAGTTCAGGATTAATAAAGGGGTGGGGTTAAATGTTCAGTCCAAAACTCAGGCTTTTCCTGAAGAAAAACCAAAGACAGAGCAGCTACCCCGTTGTTGTCAAAAGATGCCTATTTTCAGTTTGAGAGATTCACAATTGTGTGAACGGCCATAATATTTTTTGTCTTAGGGGAAAGGAGGAGGAAATAGTTACCTGCCTTGATCTTCAGAAAGTCTTAGAAAGTGAGGTTCGGAGCACAGCGCAAGATGAGCTAAAGGCATGGCTAAAGGCTCGGACCCTTGTCCACTAAATCCGGTGGAAGACTCCGGTCACTTCAGGGTAAGGTTTGGGACATTCCCCACTGGTGTTTTTTTGGTTTGCATTGCAAAATGAAATAAACAGAAAGCGATACAGATACTTCCCTGACAGTGAAAGGGACCGATTTCCTTTTTTCCTTCAGCTTTAAATAGACTGACAAATGCAATAAATCCTTACACCGACAGGCATCCAGTTATTTTCCCAGTAGTAATGGGGACTCAAATTTTAGTATTGCTCATACACCTCATGAGATCAGAGAATGCCTTTCATCTCATAAAATGTAATGAAGATGCAACAATAGATTTCGCCACCAGTGTTTTAACTGAATACGGCTTTTAATCTTGGAAGAGTTTTCAGCCTGTATACCAGCTACGTAAGATGAAATTCAGTTACACCCATTCTGAATTACTGTAAACGTTCCTTGATGTAACGGACAATGAAGAAAACGATGGTATCCTTGAGGGTTATTTTTTAAAACAGTTTCTGTTGATTACCACTTTACCAAGCTCACAACATTTTGAGTGAAAGAGGTCACGGTTTCAGTTGTGAACTTCATAAATATCTGGAAAAGCCTTTCACTTTCTCTTCCTCGATAACCAACAATTCGCTACGCCTGCTCTTGTGTTTTCAAACTGCTGAGCCCTCTCTTTTTCAAGTGTCTCCCGCCTGTCCCAGTATATTTTTGATGACCCCCCGGTTTATGTGCGCCCTAACGGAAGTGCCATCAGTCGCGTTGCCTTCGCCGAGTGGCTTTTGTCAGAGCGGGACTTTGACAGGCTTTGCCGTTTTAAAAAGCGGAGATTATGTCAAGTTTCTTTGCACACTCAGTGATGCCAAATCATCGCCCTGGAATGACTGCGCGTCTACATGTCTTTATGCTCGTCTTTAAGCAAGAATTGCAGTGATTTTATAAGTCAGACAGCTCCTTCCTTCCCTCCGCCCCCGCCACCAGCAAACTGAAGTGAAGCAGCTTTCTAAAACTCCCATTCACCCGTTTGCTTTACAGACTCTCAATTTTGCCCCTTCCACCCTGAGGATTTGATGCAGGCACAGCCAGATCCTACAGGGCAGCAAGGCATCAGCCTCTCTCCCGAATCCCCACTTCCAAGGCAGAGTTTCCAAGCGTTGTGCAATCGCCTCGGAACCGCAGTCAGCTCCGCGGCGAAGGGGCGGAGGGGAAGGAGCGCGCTATATTCTGAATTTTGAAGCAGAGGTGGCGTATCGGGCAGGGGGGAGGGGGACGCGGGACCAGATGCTAAAATCCTCACCGAAACTACAAACGTTTCTCTCCCTGACTGTAGGAAACTCTCCCCCACCACCACCACCTTGATTTCATGCTCTATCACGAGCTGGATTTTTCCTTTTTACTTTCCCCCCCGCAGCCCTCATAAAGCTTGCTTTAATGATGGA
>NW_008824988.1:2446486-2447462 GCF_000699105.1 Pygoscelis adeliae | reverse complement strand
CCCGCAGGGGAAAGCGTGAGCTGTTACCTGAGCTGTCGCTTTTCCTTTTGCCGGACCTCTTCTCTGTTTCCACCGGGGACAGAGCCTGCCTGCCATAGTCCCCTGGCGCACACGCTGCCCCCGTGGGGGTGTTAGTGCCCAGGCTGGAAGAGTTTGAACACAGGACGGGGGGGCTGCTGCCCAGCTCCGGGGGTCCTCCTGAGTCGGGCTGAAGGCAGAGGCTGTGCCTGGCCGCGGCGGGGGGGGACGACATCTGAGGAATGTGCCAGTTCGTCTGCAAAGCCTGGTGCTGCTGTTGCTGGTGGTGGTGGTGGTGGTGATGGTGATGGTGGTGGTGCCCCCTATGATGCTGGCTGGCAAACATGCCCTCCTCATTGGGGTATCCCGCTATTATGCAAGAGGAAGAAGAAGAAGACAGATCAGGGTAGGACATGTGGTCAGATCTTCCATGCAGGGCAAGAGAAGACTGGGAGAAAGGGTGCAAGCTCTGCGCAGTGGCATGGGGGCTGCGCAGGCAGCCAAAGAGTGTGTGATCCATGGCATGCAAGTCTCAGGTTCCAGGCAGGAGAGTTTAGGAAAGATCCAACTTCACCACCCTTTGTCAACTTTCACTGTAAACAGATCGGGGTTGGGATTTTTTTTCCCAAAACGGCAACAACAGACTTTGCAGCAGGCAGCTGAGCTCAGATAATCCAGGTCTTTAGCCCTAGCGGCCAGTCTCCGCTGCGTAAACACTCGGACCTAGATGAGCCTTTCTCAGAGCCGCTCAGATGTCAAGAAGTGGGAGAGGTTGAAGCCAATAGAAGGTGGTCCCAGAGAACTGCTTGAAGGGGGAAACAGCTCCGAGAGGTTATAAATACAGTAGTGTGTAATGTGAGCTGGGGGCTGGCTTAGCAACACAGCACTGACCACATGCAAACTCCCTCCAAAACGCCAGCGCCGTCCCCGCGCCGAGCCGCTCCGTCAGCGGGCGGCA
>NW_008824988.1:2444710-2445818 GCF_000699105.1 Pygoscelis adeliae | reverse complement strand
GCTTCCCGCGCGCGCCTCACGCTGTCCCCCCGGCATCGGGGGCTGGTGCTGCAACGAAACCACCGGGCGATCAAATCTGGCCGGCGAAAGACAAGTTTCCCCTCTTGCCCCCTGCCCCTTCAGAACAAGAACTCGCATAATTTTTATTCCCCGTATCTTCGTTTTCTTCGTTGCGGTCTGTAGTGGCTCAGGAGGAACAACCTAGAGAGTCCGGGCTTGGCTTTTTTTTTTTTTTAACGCGCGTGTAGTGGAAACAACAGTAGCCACGAAGGCGGCTGCTAACCGGTTTAAATTAGGATAATGCATTTATTCATCACTGACCAAAGAGGTGCCCGCTGCGGAAACGTTTTGTTTCTTAGCCCTTCCTCCTCGCTCTACCTTCCTCCTCCTCCCCCCTCAAATCAAAATTAAAAAAAAAAAAAAAAAGGGGGGGAAAACCATCGCGCTCCTGCAATTTAAGTCTAAATTCTTGGGTCCATGTGCGAAAGATAAAATGAATTTCAATTGCTATTGGAAAAAATCGGGAATTGTATGAGATTTGCAAGAGCTAGTTTCTTAAACGGAAATTGAGTCCTATTTTGTGGGAAATTAGTTTTGCAGACTTTCTGAAAAAAAAAAAACTAAAACTTTTGTTCAGCAGCTGCTCCACTTTTCCCTGCAGTTTCAGACTGAGCTGGAACCTGCAGCAGTCTTTCGACGGTAAGATTTTCCCCCCTTTTCTGACATCTAATGCTTTTTAAAAATTGTCTTTAGCTTAAACTGTAACAACGCGGTCTTTAAAAAGAGAGCGGCCTCCAAAGCAGAAGTTGCTGCCTCTGTGCGCTGTTCAAAACTTGATATTTCTTCAGAATAAAGGAAATATACAGTTACAACACTGATGAAATATTTTGTGCTTTTCATTGTGTTTATCGTTTCAATATGTGCTCTGATATTAAAAGAGAGGAGTACAAAGAAAGCTCAAGGGCCGGACCCCCTCTTGGGTTCGCTCGCTCGCCGGCCTGCCAGCACAGGGGTGGTGGTGTCCCCGAGAAACAGGCAGTGCCACGAAGCAGTAACGAAGATAGGTACCGGCGCGGCGCGGCGCGCCGCAGTGGCTCCGCCGGCCCTG
>NW_008824988.1:2428098-2444437 GCF_000699105.1 Pygoscelis adeliae | reverse complement strand
GCCGCCGCCGCTGAAGCCCTGACACCGCCACAGCTGCGGAGGGGCCGGGGAAGTCCCAAACCCAAGCCAGTGTAAAAATGCCTTTTTTTAATTCTAGGGGGTGGCCGGACAGGATTTCTCGCGCAGGGTAAAAAAAGTGAAGTAAGTGAAGCACAATGAAGAAAGTGAGAGGGTGCGAGGGGGAGGGAGAAAGATTAGGTTTCCAAGAGAAATAAGAGACGGAGCCAAATAGCACTTTTTAGGGAGAGGTAGGAGAGGCTCCAAAAGGTGAAGAAGAAAAAAAAGAAGAACGCAATCGCAAAGTTATAATGGCAGGGCGACGTGTTCGCCATTAGCTTCATAATCAAATCTGAATATTCGGGACTTTGCTTCCTTGGGCTCTTGAGTCCCCTAATAAGTACACAAGTCCTACATCAAGGGTTCTCATTACTTCTTTAATCAGAGGTTTTAAGCACGCGAGAACTGGAAACAGAAATCTCTATAGAGCTTTATGCTTTCATTTTACACTATATAAGGAGAATGCAAATATAGGCAACTAATGTTAAGGCAAATAAACAACTTCAGACGCTTACTGAAATGGTTCAAAAAGTTTCTGTGCAGAGTTATCAAATAACTATGGCTGTACGATACCATCCTTTGTAAAAATTTATAACTTTTCAGTTAAAGGAAGCTTCAGTGCAAAGCTTCTCAGTGAAATAATTATGGAAGAAAGTGTAAGCAGTTATTACCTCTCAATATTAATGATTGAATTCTTGTTCGTATTGTATCTTTTCCAAACGTGCGTTTGACCTACATGTGGTACAAAAGCACAACTTAAATCAATGCCAGCAAGTTTGCCCAAAGCTTATAACATCAAGTGAAAAAATAGAATGCTTTAAATATATGAAAACAGTAAACCATTTAACTCATAAAAACATCTGGAGCCAACACAGTTTGGAACATCATTTATATTTTCATGTATGGGCTAATATTTGCATTCGCTTTGTGTTTTTCGGTTTTGGCGGTGGTTTTTTTTTTTTTTTTTTTAACTTACAATTTACGGGGAAAGAGATCATATAAAATTGACCTGAACGAACCAGTGTACAATTCCTCCTCTTCAGGACTCTTGTAGTCTTGCTCAGTTTTTTACGTTGGAGGCTGAAAGCACCATCTTCCTGAATATTTATCAGAATGTAAGTAGGATTCTTGAAGAGTTCTTTCTAGTGTGCGGTTTGCATATTTGCAATATGCATATTACAGCAAAATCAGACAGATAGTCATACTTGGGGACCACTGTTTGAGTGGTATAAATTGTCATACCTTCGTTGAAGTCAGCAAAAAGATGGCAATTTACGCCATTTAAGAATATTCTCCTTACTGTCAAAGAGAAAGCTTACAAATATGAATTCAGTTTATTTTAGCCAAAGATTTTATTGTACTCAAGAGCCTACCAAAGCAAGAGGACGAGGTTTTATTGTACTGTAATTATGATCAGTTCGTATTTTTCCATGGCAATTTGGTGAAGGCAGGCATCATTATTTAACCTTAGAGTCAATCCAGATTCACAACAGATGTATGTTTATTTTCAGTCTTTTCCTTTTTCCCTATATTTTGCCTGTTTAATTCCCATAGAAGCAATATAATTCGTTTCTCTTGATACCTGTGCTGCAATGGAAACCTACAGATATAAGCAATAATAAAGCCTGGGGATTATGCATCATTTCAGAGATGCTTGAATGCCTTAACTGAAAATCCTTGCACAGAAAATGAATAATTTGTTGACTGACTTGTCAAAAATACTGAATCCCCCACTATGACGATAATCACATTTACCATTCATAAACCTATGGTATACCAGTATCTACACTACACTTCTCCATAAAAACATTTTTTTTGGTGAGAAATTACACCACCACAACGCGTACCACATAACTTTAACATTGCATTTCTGTGGTGTACTTCCATTTCACTCTTTTTAACGTTTACATGTGCCATGGTTTAACACTTATCAGACAATTTTTGCTTTAAAGACTACAACATATCTATAAAAACTTTAAGCTTGAATCCATATTTTCAGCTACTTCTCCCGTATACATATGGATTCTGTTCTAATTTTCATGATCTCCAAGTATTACAAATTTTAAAGCTATGCCAGCAACTTAGTATATTACATAAAAGTTGTGCTGAACTATGAGGCCCTCACTGAAAATGATTTACAAGTTTGCATTACATCATTAAAAGTTATTTGAATTGCCAGCCCACTCTAACCAGTAAAATATCTTATGCTTCCTATTTAATTTAAATAAAACGATGAAATATTAAAACGGCTAATGTACTTGAGGCTTCACACCTGAACTATGATGTTTCGGGAATGCTTTTAGAGTTTAAGCTATGGGAAACTTTCATTGCACGTTACAAACTCAAAAGCCCCAGAACAAGTTCTCTTCAAAACTTTGGTGTGTGTTTGTTTCAAACAGATAATTTATTTGTAGACTGAACCATCTTGCACAATGCTATTTGTTTCCCAATCTGCGTGTTATATTGCAATTTAACAATTGTTTCATTCTTTCTAGTATTATCTCCACTTAAGAACGCTGAACTAAAAAACAGCTATGACAAGCCTTGTAGGGTACTTTAATAATACATATCTTTCATTTGTATTTAGAAATGTATTCAAAGTGCATGTGTAGGCAAGTCAATGATGCCTGAAAAATATGTTTTCCATTTTGTTTTCTCCGGATCTTAACAGCTAGACACTACACTCAGTCCATTCTCCTATTAAAATTACTAATCACAGAGAAATGAAAGGTTTGTATTTTTACATATTATTCATTTTATTATTTGATACAATTTGCATTGTGGATTTTGATCTGTGTATGTATTTGAAAGACATTTTACCAGAGCCCCCACTGAAAATAAAGACACAGTTGTGCACGGAAGAAAGGCGAAGTGTATTTTCAGCACTCTGTATTTTTAACAATGCTTACTTCTTTCAGTGCTGCACAGTTAATATTTTGCTGATTGTACTTTGTTTTAATCACCCAGAATCAAAACTACAGGCGATTCAAATCTTTGTGCATCAAATGTTTTACGCTATGACTTATACCCGTTTACTGGGTAGATACGCAGTATGCTTACATTACAAAGACCGAACTAGAGAAAAAAAAACCACCATTACCTGAAATATTTATTGTCCCCTGGCTGACATTTCCAGGCCCTTGCAGGACCAGCAGCAGGGGGCATATTTCATAATTCTGCCTCCATCAGGGGACGTTAGGAGAGTGATAAGTCACTAATCTTCATCACCTCTTTTACACATTAATGACTAAAATAACTACTCACAGTGTGTACTCCTAGTCATTTCTAATTTTCTCTGCTCTGGAGCGAGAAAAAGACACATATGCATATATGTACCCACCAAGAATAAATAACTACAAAATATCTAGGTTTCAATAGCTGCTGGGATTATGTCACTTACTTTGCAGGTGTGTTTGCTTATGATTTATAGTGTGATGAGCTCTAGACTTGGAGCAGAAATCCCTAACTAGCTAGTATTTGGAACAGAAAGATATTCACTGCCCTGAAGAGCTCAGGCTCCATTCATTTCACCAGTTTCATGTGGGAGTACTCCTGTGTTTTTACAGAGTCCTGTTTGCATTCATGGCGATTTCCTTGACTAGAAGCATTTGCAGGATTGGAACCTTAATTAATAATAGCTGTAGAAAACAAAGAGCTAAAAGTCGCATGCACTTTTTTAATGCAGAGCTGCATCATGCTCCTCAAAGCCTAATATCAGATAACGCCAACAGATACTGGATAGGAGAACTTAAATACAAAGTAACAATTGTTTGAAATGATTGTTTTAGACTAAACTGTTTTTTTAGATGCAGATATTATGGCTTGTGAAAGAATGAGAAAAGAAAAAAAAAAAGCAAGCTAGATTTCCCTAAAAACTACATGCCAAGAAGAGTTTAATCTGCAGACACATCACCAAAAGACAGAATTGTATCTGTCTCAAAAATTCTGATTCGGGAAACTATTTTAAGTTTGCTGGCGTCAATGACACTACTGACGTTAAAAAAAAAAGGCAAGCTCTTAACTGTCTTGAAGAAAGGTCCAAGTGGCATACCTTAAGGAGACTGACACCTTCCAAAACCACATTTGCGTAAACTCATTTTTTTTGTTTTATTTCCCCAAAACAGAATGCAACTTTATTGATGGGACGTGAATATATTATACTACTTCTTGAAATGAACCTTTCCAAGATATTTGTACTTACTACACTTTATTAGGCATCACACTTGCATGTCCTTTGATACAATGCAGATAGGTCCCAGGGTGGGTTCAATGAACTATTCCAGTAAGGGACTGTCTTTGAGGCGCTTTCACATCATCTAAGTATACATATCTTCGGCGCACTGAATCACTCTCTGGAGCCACCTTCCTCTCTTCGTCAACGCCTATCTCATATATTTCATTTAAATTAGATGCCCACAATAAAAGTGCGAAGCCCATTTACTCCTACCCCTTCGTTTCCAAACGGAAAGTGCCTAGCACCATGGGCTCAGTGAAGCTCAGCTGTACAGCAAAGAGGAGGTATGTTATTTGGCATACTTTTCAGCTGACTGAGACACAAATGCAAAATACAGCATGTGGGGACACTGTCTGAATCTATGCAATTCCCTCATAGGCATTTTGTCCATGAACTTTACACATTTGTGCATTTGAGCTGTAGAACGTATCACTTAGGGATTTAGATTTTATTTAGTAATCCAAGTATATTTCAATACAAGATGGTAAACTAAAAATATTTTCCATTTAACTGTTTCAAAACGCCATGTGCAAGAGAACACAACAAAACGGAATTAACTCGTAACATATGCAACTCTTATTTGTGCAAGAGCAGTATATGCCCCTAAATCCAGACTGCAGCATCTGGAGGCATAGCATGTCTCTAATGGAAGAGAAAGGCACGAGACATGTCAGCTTCTTGGCTATGTTACACTGAAAGCCGTGCCTTTTCCTTCGTGATACCCAATGCAACTCTGATTAAAACTAGTAAAGCAGGCACTATCCAGGTAAACTGCCTTGGAAGCGTTTTGGATTTTTCGTCTCATTAGTTGTAGGCAGCAGGATTAAGCTGAGATAGATATTTACAATATAAAAAAAATCTTACCTAAAGCTCTTTCATTTGAAAGAATCAGGTTTGAATGAAAACTAATATCCCATGGTATGAATCATGCATTCATAGTGCATCCAAACATACAAATTCCCATTTGTAGAAACAAGTTTTGCTGTCACCAAGATATTTGTAATGCCTCTTTCTTGTTACTACTTTTACAGTAGTGCGGAATAATGTATTCTTCATATACTTTTACTACTGTAGAGACTTTGAAAACATCATAGAGAAACAATTCATCCCTTAAATGTTTTACAACATGAACTGTCTTCAGACTTGACCTTGAGACTTTTCTTTTCCCCATTGACCTTGCAGGATCAGCTTCATTGTTAGACTGTAATAGCAATTAAAAAAAAGTGCAGCTAAACCTAAATACTGTTCCTTGTGGTTAAAAAAAAAAAAAACAAAACCCACTGAAAATTGCATTTTGAAACAAACATGTATGAAAGACCTGGTGGATAAAATATTTTACTAATGCATTTTCAAATTTTCATTGCACTAAAATCATTAAATGATCTGCTATAGAAGTTGAGACGTCTCATTTTACATCTTCTTTCATTCATTTTTATCAGTTAATCTCCTCTGTTATATTCATAGTAAGCAAGGGAGAAAGTATGTCTGTCTATTGTAGTTATTGTTATTTGCAGAAAATGCAAGTAGAAACTGAGAAACTGCATTGCTACAAAGTTTTGTTTACTGAACTTTGAAAATCCTATCATGAACAGCATACTGGATGTATAAATACACACATGTATACACTAAAAGAGGGTGTTCAACCATGCAAAAATACGAGCATACCTCCAGGCTCAAACCCTTAATGTATGATTAAAACAAATTAGGTTAGTGCCTGTTTTCTTTTAATAATAGGGAGAGTTCTTAGATGCATTATACAAAAATAGAAAGCCTCGCATTAAAGCAAATGAAGGAGCAGAAAAAGCTCTTTGCACAGA
Source organism: Pygoscelis adeliae (assembly GCF_000699105.1). NCBI lineage: Eukaryota > Metazoa > Chordata > Aves > Sphenisciformes > Spheniscidae > Pygoscelis > Pygoscelis adeliae. Next base: position 2,438,329 of record NW_008824988.1, on the reverse strand, counting down.
TTACCAGACAAAGTTCTGACTTCGCTTCCTAGCTGAGGAAAATGTTTGGGAATGTATCTAATCTAACACACCCTATAAAACTGTACAGTAGTCCCCGGTACAAAAGTGAGCTGTATGGAAGAAAAGGTCACATCCCAGAGCAAAATTCCAAGATTTCAGCCTGCGATCCAAAGCTGCCTGTTTAATTTCTAAATCGTGAAGCTGTGTACCCATTTGGGAAAGCAGGTAGGTAGTCTTCCCTTATACATGTACGGTAATTTCATTATGTATGACCCCCTGCAGCTGTGGTAACGAGTCTTTTTTTAAAACATACCTTGCCTTGATGATGAGAATATTTTGCTCTAAAAATAAGTCATATATTTAATATCTAATATGGCAGGCATGGCGCGTATCCAGGGGTGCATGCAGTAAGTTTACCCTGTACAATTTGTAGTCAATCAGACTTTGCCAAATGAAGTCCCATAAATATGAACATACATCGCTTGTTTGTTTTCTTCTTCTTTTTTTTTTTTTTTTTAAGTTTCCTTTATTGGTATCATAATAGTATGACCCAAATATAAGGAAATAACCATATCATATTAAACACAGGAATATGCTTTCACAGTCGTTTATTGTGCATAGCTAGTAAACATTTCCTGGCAAACAATTTAGAGAGTCCATAAATTCCATCCTAACGCTACTTCCGTAGCTAGATGCAATGTACCATACACGAGGGTATTAGCTCAGTCTCTCTCATCCGGAATGGGTGGATTGGAATTGAAAAATCCCCACCCCCCCATTATAGCACCATATGTCTCGAAAGTCTATCCTCTCTCAGGGCAAACGGCTCCTCTCAGATCCGCCTGATGGATCACGACTAAAACGCTGCTGTCCCTCGCTATTTAATCTAACCGCATTTCTGAAGTAGCTATCAGGAGAGCACGACGAGCCAAGCATCCCTTTGGCGCTAGTGGCAGTTCCCCACACAGAGAATATCAGGGATATGGAATAGCAGAGGGAAAATCTACCACACCGTGCCAATTTGCATGGAAAATTTGATCCTCAAGCTAGAGGTAGGGAAAAGAAGAAAACCTCTCACTCCAGAAAATTAAGCAAGTGCTCATGATTCCCTCGTTCCTTATGTAACCAGTTAACCAGTGTTAGCAGGCCAGCTTTGCAGCGTCTTCAGAGGTACCGAGTCTACAAGAATTTCAAACAATTTTCTCTAGATATCTTATTTACGTGTCTACAGATTGAGCGATTATTAGGGGAACAATTTACCCCTAAAAATTTTTGGTGGATTAGATTTCTGCTCAATCTTTTTCAATTCTCTTTCTATGTGTGCGTCAATTTATAACGGAAAAAAAATAAATCCTTTAAATGACCCTCAAACCATTTGGCGTTTGAAAGAATTTGTGTGAGATGATCATGTTAAGGTAAAGTTCATATCGCTAGTAGAAGAGACTAAGCTGACATATTTCCACCAATTTGTGTCTTTATTACAGGTATACATTAATATCATTCCTGTTACAGCTATTATTTCCAGATTATTTTGGATTGAAAACAAAGAGTTAGCAAAAATCTGGACTCCCTCCAAGGTTCCAAAGACCAGCTCCAAAGCTTAAAGGGGTTCAGTCACCATGTCAATGTTCCGCTTCATGATCCTTAATTTTACAAGATATAATATTAAAACTCTCCCCTGTACCCCTTGAGTCAGAATTTGAGGAAGAGTTCTGTGATAACAAAGATGACTAAGGGCAGAAAGATTTTATTTCACTGGTCGTGGAAATCTTTTTGTTTTTTAATTCCTTGCTTTTAAAATTTTCTTTCATTTATTTATATCGAATGGAACCACTGTTAAAAAAATAGTCCTCCTCTTAGTTACTGGTTTCATGATACGTATTTGATAATCCATGCATATTATCATAATCTTTCATCAAATGTGCTCTCCTTTGGAAGATTATTATGTGAACAACAAAGGCTTTGGAGTAGTAAGTATGATGGATTATTGCACCTTTTGAAACAAATTAAAATGACCAGGACATCAGGGCTCTAGAATTTTAGATTTTTTTTCTCTGTTCTCCTTTGCCTGCTGCTCATCAGCAGAGCTTGCACAAGCATCCCTCATTTTCTGGCTACTCATCTTTACAACCTCCCTGTACTTCCTCCTAGTACCTCTAAGGCACCGAGTTCAGCCGCAAGTCCTTCGGCGGTACTCTGAAGAGAAGTAGTTTGTGGTCTGCAATTTGCTCAACTTATTGTCTGATGATAAAGCCCCTAATTCCTTTCCTGGACCAGGACCTCCGCCAGCTTCCTTTCATTGTGCACATGGGCAAACAGAGCAAGAAGAAAGATAACGCTCCGCTTGTTCAGCACAACTCCAGCAATCATTTTCTCTTTTATGTTTCCAGTGAATCTGATTGCTGGCAAAAGCTGCCAGAAAAAGACAAGTCTGATCAGAAAGAGCATGAGCAGAGAAAGTCCAGTTTCCCAGATACGTAGCCTCAAGGACTATTCTGTACTGGTGATCGGGTGTATTAGTCACTGGGCCCGGTCAACCTTGGCCTCTCCCAAATCAAACAAGTGTTCCTGCTCGTGTGAACGTCCCCTAATAACCATATTGCTGTGAATACTTGTCTGATTGGCACAATATGCTATTTTCTCATATTTAGCATTACGCTCATGCATGGTTATATGGATTTCTTCCCTGACTCTCCTCATGGTACAGAATACCAATAACAAATTCAGTTCATGTGTTTTATGTACATTAAATAGTAGGAAATACATCTGTGTAGAAAATGTAGCTAGTTCCTGTGCTTGCAGAGTCTCTCTGAATTTACTGTATTGAAGCCAAATCTATTGTTAATCCATTTAATACTGATTGTATTCTCCAAATATGTTTGGTGTTTCCTTTCCGAACTGTCATATACGTAAGGCAGTATTATATGTTCATAAGGTACTGGCATAAAATCGCTAAAAACAGGTAATACATTGTGTTCTTGCTGATAAAATACTTGTAACCTCACTAGTTAATTTTAGATGGTGACCGGTTGAACGATCAGTCATATTTTAATAGGATGTCTATGGAGATCTTTGCCCTGTTGCATCAGGTGCTGTGGACTGAATGGGAGAGCTTTTCATCTAAATAGGAAAGATAAAGGGTAAAAGAAATGAAACCGGATCATTATAAGGCAACTGTACCTAAAATTAGAAACGTATACCGCAGATATTCAGTTCAGGTCAGTCGTTAAGAATAATTTGCTTGAGACACAAACAGAAATGCAGCATTCTTCTTTAAAAATGTTTCTAGGGAATCATGTAGCAAGAATTAGGAGATGCATTCCCTGAAAACATTCTTATTTAATACCATTTTTTAATAGGTTTCACCCTCTTCAAGAATGGGATTAAATCAGGGTGAGGTAATTGGGAGTTATGGTCCAGTTAGCGAACTTTACCATGAAGCTAGTGGCAAGTTAAATGATTATAATATGGAACAGTGTTTTGTGAAGAAAATTGCTGGAAGTCTAACTGTTTGAGTGCTACTGACTTCAAAGAGGCTGGAATTTCAGACCCGATTTCCAGAATTTTATAATTTGTTATAATTGTGGCTGCATTTTCAGTCTGTTATGTATTTCTGCTCAAAGCATTGAAGTGCGCAATCTGCATATGATACTGTAAATAAACAGAAGCTACGAGAGAACACTGTGAATCCAGGTTCACACTTTACTCCTACCAAAAAAAACCCGAACGGCTTCTGTACTTTACATCTTTCACACCTCTCAGTAACTGTGTCAATATTTTTAAAACCACACTCTATTAAGCAGCAATAATTCAAATTGTAGTTGTATCAGACTGACATTTTATATCTCACTTTTTATGCCTCATTTGAAAGATTCTCATTGCTGTCACATTTAAATAATAATTTTAAAAGTCTGTATTTCTTCCATACAGGTCATGAAATACCTTAACATGGAAAAAATGCTTATGGGGTATGAAATAATACTAACGGGAGCTGGAAACTTCAGAGTGTCCATTATAAAACATCAGCTACATTAAAGAAATAAAAAATGACAATTTCCCTAACTGCATCCAACACGGAGGAATTCTCTACTAGACTTCGGTGTGACAGAGGAATCAGAGAATTAAAAATTAATTGTTTGTGTGCACATAGCTACAACTTTATTATATTTGTTATGAGTAAATGAATTAAAATCCGATATTTATATTTCGTGATATAAGACAGTCAGCTTTTACAAAGTTGACAGTGGGTATGAACCAGTTAGTTGGAGAAAGTATTAAAGGAAAAAATTGACAACTTCAATCTGCTAAATGCGCTGTAAAGGACACCTCAAAAAAGTCACAATCAAGGAAAAACCTCCTTCGCTTTTGTTGAAAATAATAAAATTACTTCGTATGTGAAGGCAGCTGCTAAAAAAAAACAAAACAAAAAGGAGGAGCAGGGAAAAATGTAGCAATTAATGTAAATTAGAAGCTGGGAATTATAGAGCATTGATAAAGAAAGCCAAAGGTCACAAAGAGAAAATAGAGATAAGGACAATATGAAGATATTTTGAAATTATATTATGAACAAAAAATCCTAACAATTGCCTTGCTCCATTATTAAATGGAAATTACTAGCACTTTTTGTAATAACTTTTTTTAAAAAAGGCATTCTCAAATACTTTTCTTCTGTATTTTGGGAAAAAGTCAAGTGATGTATTCATATCAGATTATTATGATGAAGCTCTATTTCAGTAGTAGCACAGGAGAACGTTAAATAGCAGCTAATAAAACTAGACATTTTTAAAATCAGTAGACCTGAATAATTTGCATGGAGGTATTTTAATACATTTGGCAGAGAACCTGTCTGCATGGTTAGTGAGGATTTTTAGTACGTCTTGGAGAACTAGAGAGGTTCAAGAGAACTATGAAAAATTTTTGTCAATAGTCAAAAAGAATAAATGTGATGACCTAAATGTCTGTAGGCATTTCAACCTCACATTGATCTCAAGCAAAATAAGGAATAGCTTCTAGGAATAATAGTTCATTTTAACCAAAGCAGTGAGAACAGAAGTTTACGGAAAATTATTTTGCCAAAGCTAACTAGATATCATTTAATAAGAGTATATATTTGGTAGGATAAAGGTAATTTTAGTAGTATTAAATATGGAGAGGAATATTGGAAAGTCTTTTAGTTGTTAATCATAATATTTTGATGAAGAAAAAATTTATTAGAATCAATATTGTACCTATTAAATAGAGTCAAATATCAGTCTCAAGCATGTAGTAAGTGGGGAAAAATAACCAGTGGTGTTTATTTTAACGGTGACCCACAAATGCATGGCCCTGGGATATTTTTTTCTCTCTGTGACTCTTTTATCAATGGTAAGAAAACATATTTAGAAAGTTTGCATTTGAAATGATTGGAAGATTAGTAAATAAAGAGCGAGCCAAGTCACTGTGGAACCCAGATTGCTCAGGAAACTGGCCACAGTTAAACAAACTGTAAATTTTTGTCCAGGCAAACATAAGACACTGCTCTAATAACAAAGACTATATGTCACTGCTACAAGGGCTACAAGGTAGGGACCCTGCCCGCAGGCTGAAGTCAGTCTGAAAAAGCCTGTAGAGCCGATAATCAGCTGGGAAGAGCTCTGAGTACAAGAGGGTATACACAGATCTGATACAACCCATGGGCACATCACCAGAGAAATATACAATATGGTGGTGTTACCTCTGTCCTTGGCACGGATGCAACCAGTTCTGGAAATACTGTGTCCGCAATTCAAGAGAGATTGTTGAAAAATTGGAAAAGGTTCAGAGGAAAGCAATGAGAATGATGAAAGCATTAGAAAACATTCCTTGTAATGAAAGACTCAAGGAGCTCAATCTATTTAGGTTATCAGAGAGATGTTTAAAAGGCTACTTGATCACAGCTTATAAATAACTATGTGAGAAACAGAAATTCGATAACACTAGAGTTTTCAGTCCGGTGACAAAGGTATAACAGAAGCCAGTGGTTAGAAGACGTAGTTGGAGAAACACACTGGAAGGCTTAAATCAGGATCGAACGCTTTTCTCCATTAAAATTTATGCCATAGTTCACACAAAAAAAAAAAAAAAGAAAGAAAAAAAAAAAGAAATTTAGAAAAGTTCTGGTGCTCCTTACACAGGGGGGAAGACTGAATAGATGACCATAATAGCCTTTTAGTTTTATAGGCCATGAATCTACGGCTTCAATTGCAGGCTTCTCTGCTCCGTATTTTCTTACGCCATCACTGGGCAGATCCAACCAGCGTGGAGTTAATCGGAACCAGGTGGAGCCTGTTTTTTGCAGCACAAGGGAGCTTCCCCCTGAAGCTACATTGGATAAGACCAGGATTTGACCGGACCGAAGGAATTAATACAATACGAAGAGTGCGTGTCTATCGTATTGACACCTATCATTTCTAATTATTGCAAAATGTATTGATATTTGAGCGTGTACAAAACACTCTCTTGAGGGGTGAAATATGGTAAATTTTATGGCAAAGTGATTTTAACCCCCCACAAACACCTTATCGGCTCCAGAGAAATAAAAGGAAATAGAAAATTACGCACAAACACACGGAGTTCTGTGTAAGTGAGCCAGAGTACAGGAGAGAGAGCTAACTCATTTCGCCTGATTTTTGTGCTCTTCAGAATAGCGTAGGTCGGTCTGAAAACTTTCCTTCAACCACAGAAGTTTCTGAATTAACATTCTTGTTAGGGGAGACTGCAGGAGGAGGTGGAGCAACAAAGGAAAGAGAAATGCTAACGGAAAAAACACATATAAACAACATACCGTATGTAGGACACTCACCATATGCCAGCCTCACTTTTTTTCCTCTCTCTCTAATGTGGTCCAATAATTCCAGTCATCTAGAGGGTTATTCACACTGTCTACTTCAGGCATCTGATTTAGGTGCTTTGAATTGCAGCTGCCCCCCGCCTCTTACACCCCCTGGTACCTCTGTCTCTCTGCCAGCTATGCAGGGAAGTACAAACACTTAGGTTTAGTTCTTAAAACTGTGCTTAAGTAAGATATCTAAGTTAGCCTAAAGCTGTTGTATAAATACCACTCTTCCCTATAAAATTTAAAAAAAAAAAAAAAAGTCATTGCTTTGGAAAAAATTAGTTGTTTAAATTACAGGGATATAAAAGTGCAGGAAAGTTTACAAATTCAAGGCCAGATCCTTGGCTGGTACAGTTCATATACTGGCATTCAAATAAACAGACTGATTCCCATTTGCCCCAGCAAAAGTGCAGCCTTCAAGTTGGTTTTACAAACCAAGTCGGCCACCTGATTCTGCTGGGTAAAGCACATACGTTTTCACAAAATACAGAAAAGAAAATTTTACAATGTAAGTCCATTAAGAAAAATCTTCAGAGGGGAAAAAAAACTAAAAAGAAAAAGTTGTGTAGGAAATGGCAGCTACTGCAGTCTGCAGAAAGCACTTCTCATAAAAACAGAGAAAAAGTGGCGAGAGATCAGCATCAGGCTCAATAACGATTGAAAACAATGTATTTTTCTGAGGAAGTCTCTTACTTCCCTTCCTAAATAAATTGTCATTTTATTTAAAAAACATTCTAAACACTTTGCTGCCTCATATTAGCTAATAGCTTTACTATATACTTCACTTTTACCATGTGGTACTGCAGCACGCCGAAGTAAGCAAAGCATGCAGATCTCGGCTCAGTACAAAGCTAGACGTTTCACAACAGCAGAAAGGCAACTTTACATAAATATTGTTGAAAGACAGTGAAGAGAGAAGAGGAAATTCTGCATCTTTAATGCAAGGTCTTTAATGCTAATATGTATCAAAATGCTCTGTATACTCCTGGAACCCTTCTGTTAAAATGTCTCTAACTCTAGGGACACATTGCATGAGGCAGTTATGCACCATTTAAATGTGAAAAATGCACACTTTACTTGGAAAAAGATGTGTGATGTGAAGTGTTTTTAAGAATAATTGAATGATTTTGTGATTCATTAAATGCTTTTTCCTCAGCAAGCAAGTAATGGCTTTTCCACTAAGCACCCAAAGGGTGAAAAGTCAAACAGTTAGAAGGAGTAAAGCGTCCTTAGGAAAAGGATCGTTTACAGAGCTTTTTGTTTTATTCCTTATCTCTTTTTTGTTCCAAGACGAACAGAACAAAGAGGGAAAGAAAAAAAAAGTGAACAACTGCATGTAGGAAATTAAAAAGATTGAATGCTGGGGACAAAAGGATATGTGGCAGTTGTCTATTCTTTGGTTTAAGAGGAAATAGAGAAAAACTGTGGCACCTAAGGTTTATTGAATATGGTTTCTCGTACATATCCCTGCTGAGACCATGGGATCAGTTCTTTTACGGGAGAGAAAAAAAAAGAGCTGTTTTCATATACCCAATATGTCTTTAAGCCAAAGTGTAAATCTTCAGTTTCTTTCCCTTTATTTTTTTTTCTTAAAAAAAAAAAATCTAGGGAAACAATACACACCTTGACTCCTGCAAAAAAGATCTCTGGCAAAATCACAAGACGCCTGCTTAAGTAATACCCAAAAGGTAACTCCATGCATTCCACTGGCCAGAAATAATTCACAGCACGATGAATCCACAAGAAAGTCAATAGGATATTATAACGCTCTTAGGGGAGCTGTAGCTGTAAGAGCAATGCGAGGCAATGCCTTAGCATGAGCTATCACTTTATATATGTGCTGTATACATGAGCATGAATTATATTACAACATTTGACACGGTATGGCTTTTGATCTACTGTGACTTATGACCTCTGTCCTATTGTGACCTTTATGCCTAAACCTGTAGAGAATAGTTCAAACAATAGAACATACATGATAGATGAAACTTAGATAGGATAAAAGTGTATAAGGAATATAAACACTCATGCTCAGGGCAATAGCTAGCCAAAAACTGCCAAAGATTAGGAAGGTACTTCCCCTGGGATGTGATATTATGAATTTTCTTGCACCTTCCTCTGAGGCACCTGGAGCCAAGGATACTAGCCTAGATGGACCGCTGGTCTGATTAGGTATGGCAGTTCTAATATTTCTGTGAACATATGCTAGTGTGGAAAAATACGGCTTATATGGTTAATAGAAAGTTCTGCATAAGACAAGAAGGAATCTTTGACCAGTGATAAAATCCTTGAGAGCTTGCAGCTGAAAAGCCAGTTGAACTTTGTGTAGATACTGTTTCCATCCAGATCAACTGTGATTTCCAGCTGATTTCAGTGGGAGCAGAAGGAAAAGTGCAAAGAAGCCCCACGTACTCTCTTGGATGGGGGAGCACTCAGACCCCACAAGCAACTACATTTTATTCTTAGTAAAACAAATATAATAATCCCTGTAGATCTGGGGTCTCATGAGACTTTCCAGATAGCCAGGGCTGGCACTTACTTCCCTCCACAGGAGGGAGAATTTGAAGACAGTCTTTTACAGCTCATCTTTATCAGCCTCTGCTGCTGCTCTATTTTTCAACAGCTCCTATTTGGTTAGCCTGTTCCAGCAGCTTCCAGCTGCAATCTTGGACTCCAAAGACTGGCTTCCTGATCATCAGCTACCTGGCTCCACAGAACAGTCCAGGGACCAGGCATTCAAATGCAATTAAATTGCTCTCCAAAAGAAAGCTGGAGAGCAAGAAGTAGTGTTGGCATGCTGCAGAAAAGCAGGAAGACAAAGAATCAACTGACAGTCTATATACCATGAGACTGGAGTCTTTGGCTAAAATGTGGAATTATACTGCATCTTGGAAAAAAGTATGGACAAAAAAAGCAGCCATGGAATGAAGGTATCCATAAGGCCTTGGCTGGAAAAGTTTTCAACATTTTCAACAGCTGGATATAGACACATTAGTAAAACTTTGATCAGAAATCATATTTTTAAAATTATTGTCATAACATGAAGACCTGAAACTTACTATCTTTTCATAAAACACAGAAGCTGTAGCTTGTCTGTACCAGGTGTAAATATCAATTTATTTAATTAAGCTCATTTAAAAACAAACAAACAGAAAACAGTTTCTTGGATAGACTTTGAGTTTTGCTAAAACTAAATTTATTTTAGTACAGCCCTCATTGATTAGTTAAAGCAAAACAAGCCACTGAAACTGTAGCCAGGCCTCGTATACCAGGATTTATATTTGTTTGAAAGAAATCTATTTAAAAATCAAGGAAAGTTATGCTGATATGGCTAGGTCCTATCACCCCAGTTAGCCCAATTCTCAGCCCTGTGGGAAC